>NC_057732.1:50354327-50392198 GCF_004010195.1 Chiloscyllium plagiosum | reverse complement strand
TTTTTCCCCGGGTACAATAGAGTGTTACAAGGGGACATAAATTTACGGTGAAGGGTGGAAGGTATAGGGGAGATGTCAGGGGTGGGTTCTTTACCCAGAGAGTGGTGGGGGCATGGAATGTGCTGCCTGTGGGAGTGGCAGAGTCAGAATCATTGGTGGCCTTTAAGCGGCAATTGGATAGGTACATGGATGGGTGCTTAAGCTAGGACAAATGTTCGGCACAACATCGTGGGCCGAAGGGCCTATTCTGTGCTGTATTGTTCTATGTTCTATGTTCTATGCTGCCAGACCTGCTGAGTTTCTCCAGCATTTTCTGCTTTTATTTCAAATCACTGGCATCCAAAGTATTTCACTTTTATTCAGGTCAAGTTATTCTTGCTTGTCTGGTGTGGAATGCTCACATGTTTCTCAAAGGGAGAAACGCCCATATCCATTTCCATTGGGGCTTGGCACAAGCTGACAAAAACTAAGGCTCAGGGCCTCCCAAGTTGAAGTGGGGTAACTAGTTGGATTTAACTGGTCAAAAATTGGGTGTCTTCACCTGAGAAGGATTCCCACCAGAGAATTCCCACTTGGCCAGAGCTGTGTTAGGGCTTAAGGACTCTGGAGTAAACATGCAATGATGTCACAGAGCTGCTTCCCACATGGTATAAATAGCACAGTGTAGGTGGAGATAACTGGCTTTGATATAGATTTGAAGAGGGAAACACACGTAGCTAGGAGTCTCTTAACAATGTAACAATAATCATTGAGTATATTTAAGACGGAGATAGATAGGTTCTTGATTGTAAAGGGGATCAAGGGCTATGGGGAGAAAGCAGGAGAATATGGTTGAGAAAACTTATCAGCCATGATTGAATGGTGGAACAGACTTGATGGGCTGAATGGCCTAATTTCTGCTCCTATGTCTTATGGACTTCGGGCCTGGTATATTTCAGATTGCGAAGGATGGTTTTGTATATTGCTAATGTGTAACCAACAGAGTTTGACAATAGGTGAAAATAACGACAGTTCTTGATCTTGCCGCCTTCTCCTCAATGAGCGTCTGTCCTCAATCCAAACTCTTCGGTGTACCTTAAAACCACACAACAAACCTGGTCAAGTGTTGGTCTGTGGAGGCTAGGGGGACAAAATAAAAACACCTAGGCCCAAGAGTGGGCTATCTGAACTTTCATTGTACTTCACACCAGGGATCACTGACCAATGGCAAGGTACACAAGACACTCACCCACCCATTGGTTCACTGAGATTGACATGGGGTCCTAACTTGGGCATCGAACACTCAGTTAGCTAATTACGTTCCACTTTCTAGAGGGAGTCCTGGCTATTGGCACACTCAAACTGTGGGCCTCCAGACAACGTACAGGAATTGTTTCTCTAAGGAGGAAATCTGCTTCCTGTTCCACCATCCAGTACAAATAGGGCAGGAACTTGAGCATCATCGAATTCTGGAAAATCTATCACAGGATACATATAGATGGAAATGTTGAACTACGACACGCACCAAGTGGCACAAAGAAGAACAGGAACAAAGGAGTCCAATTCAACAAAATTCAAGACATCGTCCAGGACAAAACAGTCTACTTGATTGGCACCACCTCTCCCTCCACCATCAACACTCAGTAGCTGCAGTGTGTACCACCTACAAGATGTACTGCAGAATTTCACTGAAGAGCCCTCGAAAGAGCCTTCCAAACCCACAACCACTTTCATCTCAAAGGACCAGGGCAGCAGATACATGGGAACACCACCACCTTCAATTTCCTCTCTGAGCCACTCACCATCCTGACTTGGAAATATATCGCCGTTCCTTCAGGGTTGCTGGGTCAAAATGTTGGAACTCCCTCCCTAACAGCATTGTGGGTCTATCTAGAGCAAGTGGACTGCAGCAGTACCAGGCCCACTCCTGGCAAGGCAAGACTGGTGTGTGAAGTGAGGCTGGATCAATTAGCAAACAGGTATATTCACTAACAGGACTGGACAGAATAATTGCAGGAAAAATGTTCTCAGAGTCCAGAACCAGGGGCCACAGTCTAAGTTGATGGGACAGGCCATTTGGGACTGATATGAGGAGAAATCTCTTGACCCAGAAAGTGGTAAGCCAAGAGAATTCTATGCCACAGAAAATAGTTGAGGCCAAAATATTGAATGTTTTCAAGCATCAGATAGATACGTTGTTAGGGCGAAAGGCATCAAAGGATATAGGGAGAAAGTGGGAACATTAACAGCGCTGAACAATTAGCCATGATCACATTGAATGATGTAGCAGGCTTGAAGGGCTGAATGTCCTAAGCCTGCTCCTGTTTTCTATGTTACTAAGAAGGTAGCTCACCATCACCTTCTCAAGGGCAACTAAGGATGGCCAATCAGTGTTAGCCCAGTCCCTTGTGAAGCCCTGAATGAGTAAAACATCTTTTTCTGACAAAGTTAACTTGGCTAGAAATGCCAAATGCAGGAATATTCTTAAATGCAACATTCTTACCTCTTCACGTGAACAATGTCAAGCTCCCAGAGAACCAATCTAACAATCGCATCAAAAGATTTGGGGGACAAATGCTTTGTGTGAGTTTAATGCCTTGAATTCAGCAAAATTCAATACTGTCTACATTACATATGTGGGCTTTGACCAAATTGTCTCTCCTGCTATTTTGCTGACACATTTGTATTGCGATTTGCTGTTGCTATGTGACACGGGGACCAGAATGGATAAATGGCTGGTGCTAAAATCACTCTGCATTACTGCCTTGAATTGAAATTCCCATGGAGTGCTGAATAAAAGATGGAGCAATCTAAACCATATTATCACAAACCCCGAAGAGGGTAAGATAAATTACAAGACGAATATGAGAGGGATAAGATAAAAGGTAAGTACCAAACAAATTCATGGCAGACAGAGCAAAAGGTGGGCTGTGGGAAGAATGTCGCTATAAATTCGTGGTTTTTGACATTATGAACTTTGGCCTGCTTGATGGCTCCTCTTCTCTGGTGCAATGCAAACAAACCTTCTGTTTCACCTTCTGCAGTTGCTTTGTTTTCTGGTGGAGAGGAAAAGCTCAGGGTTAGTCATTACTTGTAGCTGCAATAATCACACCTGCCTCTCTGGACCGGCTGAAAGAGCATTGACCTACTTTCCTTCAGTGTCAACAGCAGAAAACAATGGTTTGGCCTCTTGACAGAAAGTACCCACCCAATTCTAAATCATAAAGCAAGAGAAGACCCACAAAACTTGGAGAGGCTGGAGCTGGTCTGTTTGGATCAGAAGAGGCTGAGTGCTGACTTCATTGAAGTGTACAAAACAGTGAGGGGTTCGCACAGAATGGACAGGGAAGACCTGTCTCCCCCTTGCAGAGGGTTCAATTACCAAGGGATACAGGTTTAAGGTGATCAATGAAAGGGTTAGAAAGGATATGAAGTAAAGCCAGAGGGTGGTGGGTGTCTCAAACTCACTGGCCAATTTACAGGTTGAGGTTTAAACTCTCAACTCATTGAAAAGGAACATGGATCTGCACCCGAAGTCCTGGAACCTGCAAAGCTATGGACCAGGGGCTGAAAGGTGGGAGTGGAATGGGTGACTAGTTTATTCAGCTTGCACAGACATGATAGGCCAAATGGCCTCTTTCTGCCCTGTAACATTTCTACGGTTTTCATGGGTTATGCACCAATTTGTAACTATTTCAATTTTTTAGCAAGTCCAGTGGTCAACGCAGTGTCTGATACACTCAGAAATCAAATTCCATGGTACTCAGAGCCACTGAGGATTTGATGAAAATCAATTTTCCACTTATGCACATTCATTGAGACATGTAGAGATTCAGAAAGTCTAGAAGTAAGTTGCTGAGTGATCATTTTTGGCATCTTGGGGTGAGCATTGGGCTACTGCTGAAACTCATCAAGCCAACAGCATACAACTTACCAACTTAAAGGATGGAGAAATCTCCCAGTGCTCCTCTAACTAGGTCAATGCTGCTTGGCCTTATGGAATAGTATAATGCAGATGAGGGCATTCAGCCCATCCATTCCCTGTTGGGACCTTTCAAAGAGCAATCCAATCAGTCCCACACCTGCTCTCTTTACTCATATTCCTGCTGTTTGTTTTGGTCATTATCCTATGAACCATCAACCCAACAAGTAATGCTTCCCAAATCTTAACGACTCATTGTACTGAGAGGCTTTCCTCACATTGTCATCTGCTCTTTTTCAATCACATTAAATCCGTCATTGATTACTAGTGCATCAAACAGTGGATGTCCCACACCAGGGACAGGCCATGGTGCAATGTTAATCATTCCATAAGAAACAAACAGATAAAGAAACTGTGTGTGATATACCACTTTTAATTAGCACCACACAATTTACTGATTCTGATTTGTTGGGCATTGGAGAAATTCACCAAAGATTCTCAGACAGCACCTTCCAAACCCACAACCACTTCCATCTAGAAGGACAAGGGCAGCAGATACATGGGAACACCACCCCCTGCAAGTTCCCCTCCAAGCCACTCACCATCCTAACTTGAAATATATCGCCATTCCTTCAGTGTCGCTGGCTCAAAATCCTGGAATTCCCTCCCTAAGGGCATTGAGGGTCAACCCACAGCACATGGACTGCAGTGGGTCAAGAAGGCAGCTCACCCCCACCTTCTCAAGGGGCAACTAGGGACAGGCAGTAAATGCTGGGCCAGCCAGTAACACATATATTGCCATTCCTTCAGTGTCTCTGGCTCAAAATCCTGGAATTCCCTCCCTAATGGCATTGTGGGTCAACCCACAGCACATGGACTGCAGTGGGTCAAGAAGGCAGCTCACCCCCACCTTCTCAAGGGGCAACTAGGGACAGGCAGTAAATGCTGGGCCAGCCAGTAACACCCACATCCCACAAGTGAATGAAAAATGTCTTTCTTAAATTGCACTGTTATTTCCTGGAGTGCAATTCATTTACAATTACTTTTTCATGCTTGATTCTTGTGTACAAATTTCTAAAATGTCAGAATATCCAGCCGTCCTGATCAAATGTGTACCCAGTGTAGCAGGGTTGGTATAGCAACCGAAAGTCTAAAATTGTTTGAAAAGCTAAGATAGCTTTCAGTTTTTTTTTCGTTGGACGAGCTGTGACATTGTAAAAAGGAAGATGTTTCCTCCAGTGCAATGAATGGCCTCTTTCATTAACAGGTCCCATAGATCACCACTTGGACCCTTTCAACTTCAAATAGTAAGCTGAACGGTGGAGTTTGTGGTGACGCTGGATGGGAGGATTGCCCTTATTGAAGGCACAAGTTTTAGGAGATATAGAAGAGAACGTTTTTCTGTAAGAAGGGAGGAAACAGTGAGAAATATTGGGTGACAGTAACAGAATGTGTGAACAGAGTGAGACTGAGAAACAAGATCAGGCAGAGGAAGGGCAGATTCTGACTTCAAAAGCTACAGAGAAAAGGAAGCTAAAAACATCAAAAAAAAAAGCTGAAAGTGGGTAACAACAAAAAGTTCAGAGATAAATGCGTGTGTCGACCTGAGCTGGATTTTATGGTTTTCAATGGGGCAAGGGGAGGAGGAGCAGAAACTGAACGGTTCCCTTCCTCCTATCTGCCATCTTAGCTCAGACAGTCAAGGCTCTGACCGCCAATGAGGGGGCTGTGTTGGGCTTGTGGCTGATTGCCCCACTTCGCCCAGACCCTTTCAGTGCCCAATCAGGAGTTTAGGCCTGGATGCCATGTGTTAGAAGGGTTAGAAGAAATTGGTCACCTTTACCAATTTAAAGGCCAGCTGTACCATCACAACCTTCTCTGCTCCCCCCACAGTGACTCTCTTTTACCGAAACCTCAAAGAAAACCCTTGGAGTATGTTAAAAAAGAAAAACTTGCAGAATCTGCTGTTACTCTCCACACTTTCTCATTGTTACCACATCAGAACGGGCACCAAACACTCCCAGACTTGGCCATTTCCAACAGCCGAAATAATGGGACGGTCAACAAAATAGTTGGTGAGGCCTCTTCTGGTCACCCAGTTACAGGAAGGATGGAGAGGGTTCAGAAGAGATTTACCAGGATGTTGCTGGGAATAGAATGTCTGAGTTATAAAGATTTGGCTGGATAGGCTGTGACATTTTTCACTGGAGGTTGAGAGGCAACCAAATAGAACTTGATAAAATAATGAGGGGTATAGATTGGGTTAATGGTAGTTGTCTTTTCTGTAGAATGGGGGATTTCAAGGCTAGGAGACAGATTTTTAAGGTGAGAGGAGAAAGATTTTAAAATAGACACAATGGGCAAATCTTTCACACCGAGGGTGGTTTGCGTGTGGAATGAACTTCCTGAGGAAGTGGTAGATGTGGGTGAAATTACATTTAAAGCACATTTGGAGAAGTACATGAATAGGAAAGGTTTGGAGGGATATGGGCTAGGAACAGGCAATGGGACTGACTGGTTTAGTTTGGGATTATGTTCTTGGTTGGACCAAAGAGTCTACTTCCATGCTATATGACTCAATGACTGTGTTGTGAACAAACTCCATCACATCCAGCCAAACCCAACACCAAGGGCCCCACCTGTAGGGGGGTCTACCTCAGCACCCACAGGAGCTGATGAGGGTCTTTCCTCTGTGCCCAGGGACTGCCTGGGGAAGAAGACTCGTGATTCCAAAATGGCAGGTGGGGGCAGCGTTAATTCCTGTGCCTGCTTATCTTCTGTGGTCTTGGACAACTGGCGTGTGATGTCACATGGCCTGCCCATCTCCCACACACTCTACCTTACGTTGGCAAAGGTAGACAGTCCACACCATCATCCATGGCTGTGAAATCCAGCCCCTTGCAGCTGAAATAGATGGTGAAACGGTGACTGAATCAGCACAGGGGTCTGCGTAGGCACGGGTTTGTCAGAGCTGAGTCTGAAGGGAGACGCAGTGAGGCACACTGAGGTACTCATGTTACAACAATTGAGGAAAGAACTCAGCAGAAAACTCAGCAACCCGTGCGGTACAGTCCTGTGCAAAGATAGCAGCTGCACGTGCTGACTTCATGGCTATGTTTTTTACAACTGGGTATTTCGGGGCATTCCATTGTAGCAATGAGCCCATGGAAAAACCCTGTTTTGCAGCATGAATTCTCCATCAGAGTCACATTCACCTGCTTCCACCAGCTGATTACTTGCTTATTGTTCTGCCAATTTTAGGCACAACGGTACAGCCACATTTTTAATAGAGTGCCCTGTCATTCTGGGGATTTGTGTGAGTTTTGACCACTTCAGTGACGGCGTCCACACTCTTTTTGCCTGTGGGCTTTCTCTCGTTCACAGGATGTTACACAGCTGTAGCTCCAGAGCTTTGAACAATGTCCCCCTGAGCTGACCAGCCGTTACTCGGCTCACTTGGCAGAATGTTTGCCATCTCGTCTCGCCAGTCAGCTAAATTCCTGAACCTCCAGCATTAAACACCTTATCTGCATTATAAAGAGTCTTGTGACTTAAGATAAACAATGGCAGCTTGCTGAGTTATTCATCGCGCTTGACCTAAATCACTGCTTGCTCGTAAGCTGTGATTTGTCATTCTGTTAAGTTGAATGCTCTGTAATGCAGAACATTGCTCACAGAGAGCTGGGGGACATTCTCTGCTTTTGTTTTTCATTATTAAGACATTTTGATCTTTGGCAATTCTATACATTCCGATTTTGGGTAAGTGATGCCAAGATGTTAGCTCCCTTGGCTACAGCCAACCTTGGCTACAGTTCTGCCAACCTGCTGGTGGACCATTGGAAAATGGCACCGTGACTCTGACATTGGACGAAGGTGTCCTTGCACTGCTATATACCTCTAGGGTAGGGGACTTCAAGACCAGGGACGTATTTTTAAGGCGAGAGGAGAAAGATAAAAAAAAAAGACATGAGCAGCAATATTTGTCCCCCCCAGAGTGTGGTTCATGTATGGAATGAATTGCCAGAGAAAGTATTGGATGCAGTTACAGTTACAATGTTCAAGATATTTAAATAAGTGCATGAATAAGAAATGTTTGGAGGGACATGGGGCAAGCACAGGCAAGTGAGACTAGTTTAGTTTGGGATGTTTGGTCAGCACGGACTGGTTGGACCGAAGGGTCTGTTTCCCTGCTGTGTGACTCTATGATAGACCACCTGGGTAAAGAATGGGAATGGAACACAATCAGTCACTAATCAGACACTAACAATGGGGCCCATATATTCCCAGGTCACGTAAAACACACATTGTGTGAGGGATTAAAATTCTCTCTGTTACCTTTGGCTAATTTTCAGATCCTTTCACCTGGTGTCCAGAAGGGGAAAAGAAAAACCAATGAACTTGTGAATGACAGATTCCGGTCTGAATCACTTTGTGCTCTTTAAATGGAACTCCTGCATGTCAGCAGGCACATTCACAACCAAACATCACTGTGTTTTTTACAATAGGTTTTCCTAGGATGGGAACAGAGTTATAGGGCAGTTAAAGTAGTGACTGTACTGTCATGTTTCATTCCTCACTCCGAGAGGGGGAGCATGTGGAATTCTCTGCCATAGAATGCCATTGAGGCTAAAGCACTGAATGTTTTAAAGAAGGAATTAGATATAGTTTTTAGGGCTAAAGGAAGCAAAGGTTATGGGGAGAAAATAGGGACAGGGTAATGAGTTGGATCATTAGCCATGGTCACACTGAATGGCAGAGAATGTTTCACAGGCTGAATGGCCTAACTCCTGATGTTGTGATTGTAACGAAATCAGTCATAGAATAGGAGTTTCTTGATTGGGGCTGTTAACCTGTTTCAATCAGGGAGCCCTGGCTGACAGAAACAGGAGTGTCCACTATTATATTTGTGATGAATGCAAGTGGGACTTGAGGTTTGTCCTCAACTCCCTGAAAACTGGTTTGGGGTTTGACTTGGCTGCCCTTTCCCCTGTACATCGTGGGATTTTGTGAACTGCTGCTTTCTGTTTATTGTTAACTGTATTTTGTACTGTTTAATAAATGTTTTTAAAAAAACAGGAGTGTCAGAGGTTCTGCTCAATCTGAGAGCTGGCTCTGAGGGAGCTGGATCAGTGTCAAGGATTCTCCATGTGTAATTAAGGGCTGACTTGGTGACAGGATACAGGCCTCCCCTGGAGTTATTACACATGCTCCTATTTATCATGTTTTATGTGTCAACCATTACCCAGATGTTGCCATTTTAGGTGAAGACCTTCTAATAGGTGACCCACACATCTGCCAGCAAACAAAATGTCTCTTATTTGATTGTGCATCACAGGGATGTGAATAATGACCCTTGACCCTTGGATGGAATGTATGTAATGCTTCTTCCATCACTATTCAATCTGAAGGAGCCAGTGCGTGATGCAGAAGGTAAAAGCATTGGTGACTTCAAGGTAGATAAGCACATGAGAGAGAAGGGAATAGAGAGGCACACTGCCAGACATAGGAGAAGGTGGTTGTAAGGAATAAAAATGGAAAAGACTGAAAATAGTCAGCAGGTCAGGCAGAATCCATGGAGAAAGAGTGAGAGAGAGGGACAGAGGGAGAAAGCGAGAGAGCGTCAGAATGTGAGGAAGTTTGAGTGGTCAGGACGGTGGCTCAGTAATTAGCACTGCTGCCTTACAGCACCTGGGACTCTGGTTCAATTCCACCCCCAGGTGACTGTCTGTATGTATATGTTCTCCCAGTGTCAGCGTGGGTTTCCTCTGGGTGCTCTGGTTTCCTCCCACAGTCCAAAGATATGCAGGTTAGGGTGGATTGGCCGTGCTAAATTACCCATAGTGTCCAGGCTGGGTGAGTTAGCCATGGGAAATGTGTTGTTAAGGTCAGAGTGTTGGTCTTGTTGGGATGCTCTTCGGAGGGTCGCTGTGGATTCAATGAGCTGTATGGCCTACTTCCGCACTGTAGGGATTCTATAATTTTATTCTACAAATCTAAATGCTGATATGGACTGGTTACAGCAAGTGATCTGTTTCCATGCCCTGTATTCAATGTAATTCTACTTAAAAGTTGCCAAAATAGATTGAAATTGACTTTATGCAGGGCACATGGACAAATGTAACTATATAGTGTAAAAGGCTATGGATATGAAAGGGCTAATCTCAGAGCCAAGCTGAAACTTTGCCTACTCTGAAATAGAACACATACTATGGGGAGTGCTTGGGCTCTCTTAAGGAGTTCAGAGTAGTTTTAGCTGGAAATAGTCATGTTGTCTATTCCTCATGTTACCATTTGTATAATCTAATCTGTAGATAGTTCCTAAGATGTGATAAAATGTACTTTGTTTCCTGAGCTAAGAACCTCTTCTGCTGAGACTGATCCTTCAGCACCAACCGCAAAAAGCCCTGAAAGGACGATGAAGGATTGGGTGGCAGCATTCTCTCTAAAGTACCGAGATGGTATCATTATTCTTTTTACAGGCAGCACAGGATCTTCCACTCTTTTCAATCAGCGAGTCATATTCAAAAGCATGGGCAACTTGCTAGAGAAAGACAATCAAGGCCCAGTCACAAAAGCTGTTTGGGTTTCTTTGCATCAGTGTTCACTGAGGAGAGGGACATGGTGAATGTTGAGATTAGAGATAGAAGTTTGATTAGTCTGGATCACGTTGATATAAGTAGAGAAGATGTGTTGGATGGGCTAGAGGTTATTAAGGTGGACAAATCCCTAGGACTGGATGGAATCTATCCCAGGTTGCTGAGGGAGGCTAGAGAGGAAATAGCTGGGGCCCTGACAGATATCTTTGTAACATCCTTAAATACAGGTGAGGTGCCGGAGGACTGGAGGGTTGTTCATGTTGTCCCCCTGTACAAGAAGGGTAATAGGGATATTCCAGGTAACTACAGACCAGTGAGCCTGACGTCGGTGGTGGGAAAGTTGCTGGAGAAGGTACAGAAAAATAAAATTTATTTATATTTGGAAAAGAATTGGCTTATCAGTGATAGGCAACATGGTTTTGTGCAGGGGAGATCGTGTCTTACCAACTTAATAGAGTCCTTTGAGGAAGTGACCAAGTTGATAGATGAAGGAAGGACTGTAGATGTCATTTACATCTTTAGTAAGGCATTTGATAAGGTTGCCCATGATAAACTACTAGAGAAAGAGAAGTCACATGGTGTTCAGGGTGTTCTGGCTAGGTGGATAAAGAACTGGTTGAGCAACAGGAGACAGAGAGTAGTAGTTGAAGGGAGTTTCTCGAAATGGAGAAAGGTGACCCGTGGTGCTCCGCAGGAGTCAGTGTTGGGGCCACTGTTCTTTGTAATATACATAAATGATCTGGAAGAGGGCACTGTTGGTATGATCAGCAAGTTTGCAGATGACACCAAGATTGGTAGAGTAGCAGAAAGCATAAGGGACTGTCAGAGAATACAGGAGAATATAGATAGACCGGAGAGTTGGGCAGGGAAGTGGCAGATGGAGTTCAGTCCAGGCAAATGTGAGGTGATGCATTTTGGGAAGTCTAATTCTAGAGTGAATTATACAATGAACGGAAGAGCTTTGGGAAAGGTTGATGAGCAGAGAGATCTGGGAGTGCAGGTCCATTGTACCCTGAAGGTTGCTGCACACGTGGATAGAGTGGTCAAGAAGGCATATAGTATGCTTGCCTTCATTGGACGGGGTATCGAGTATAAGAGCTGGCAAGTCATGTTAAAATTGTACAAGACATTGGTTCGGCCGCATTTAGACTACTGTGTACAGTTCTGGGCGCCACATTACCAAAAGGATGTGCACGCTTTGGAGTGGGTGCAGTGAAGGTTTATAAGGATGTTGCCTGGTATGGAAGGTGCTAGTTATGAAGAGAGGTTGAGTAGGTTAGGATTGTTTTCATTAGAAAAAAGGAGATTGAGAGGGGACTTGATTGAAGTTTACAAAATCATGAAGGATATAGACAAGGTAGATAGAGATAAGCTTTTTCCCAGGGTGAAGGATTCAATAACGAGATGTCACGCTTTCAAGGTGAGAGGTGAAAAGATTAAGGGGGATATACACGGCAAGTACTTCACACAGAGGGTGGTGGGTGTCTGGAACACGTTGCCAGCAGAGGTGGTAGAGGCAGGCACCGTAGATTCGTTTAAGATGCATCTGGACAGATGCATGAGTAGGTGGGAAGCAGAGGGATACAGATACTTAGGAATTGGGCAACAGATTTAGACAGTGGATTTGGATCGGCTCAGGCTTGAAGGGCCAAAGGGCCTATTCCTGGGCTGTAAATTTTCTTTGTTCTTTGTTCTTTGGTTTTGACCCACTCCAATGGACAGTGTGGGCCTCTCTGACTGACTCCAACCTCACAGAAGTGCCAACTGATCACTGTCACCATTACATTCAGTTCATATCTCTTTCTTCAGGACTGGATGTGAGGACATTAACACATTATAGAATGATAAGGCACAGAAAAGGCCCTTTGGCCCATCAAGTCAGCACTGATATATCTACCTCCAAAATTGCGCCAATCCCAATTTCCTACACTTGTTGCATATTCTTGTTTAGGGGAACAGCAATACCAGGTCAATGTCACTTCAAGTGTCACTTTGCAAAGAAACCCAAAAACAAATACAAAAGAAAAATGGTTACAGAGCCTATCTGATTCCCTTTAGGATTTCAGTTCTGTTTCTTGTAGTTTGGGAATTGGCAATTGAACCTGCGACCTTCCTGACTGTACGATTCCATTTTATTCAGGTAGACATTCACTCCTCTTGTTGGGGGATTCCGGACAATAGGGTGGTATCTTACAGTCGGAGGAGAAAGTGAGGTCTGCAGATGGAACAATCCATCTTCCGCAACTACACTGGCCCCACCCCCCATCTTTTCCTTCGCTACATAGATGACTGTATCGGCGCTACCTCGTGCTCCCACGAGGAGGTTGAACAGTTCATCCACTACACTAACACCTTCCACCCCGACCTCAAATTCACCTGGACAGTCTCGGACTCCTCCCTCCCCTTCCTAGACCTTTCCGTTTCTATCTCAGGCGACCGAATCAACACGGACATCTACTACAAACCAACCGACTCCCACAGCTACCTGGACTACACCTCCTCCCATCCTGCCCCCTGTAAAAACGCCATCCCATTCTCCCAATTCCTTCGTCTCCGCCGCATCTGCTCCCAGGAGGACCAGTTCAAAATACGTACAACACAGATGGCCTCCTTCTTCAAGGACCGCAATTTCCCCCCCGACATGGTCGACGGTGCCCTCCACCGCATCTCCTCCACTTCCCGCTCCTCCGCCCTTGAGCCCCGCCCCTCCAACCGCCACCAGGACAGAACCCCACTGGTCCTCACCTACCACCCCACCAATCTCCATGTACAGCGCATCATCCGCCGTCACTTCCGCCACCTCCAAACAGACCCCAGCACCAAGGATATATTTCCCTCCACTCCCCTATCAGCTTTCCGTAGAGACCACTCCCTCCGCGACTCCCTTGTCAGATCCACACCCCCCACCGACCCAACCACCACTCCCGGCACCTTCCCTTGCAACCGCAGGAGGTGCAACACTTGCGCCCACACCTCCCCCCTCACTTCTCTCCAAGGCCCCAAGGGAAACTTCCATATCCGCCACAGATTCACCTGCACCTCCACCCACATCATCTACTGCATCCGCTGCAACCGGTGTGGCCTCCTCTATATTGGGGAGACAGGCCGCCTACTAGCGGAGCGATTCAGAGAGCACCTCTGGGCCACCCGGACGAACCAACCCAACCAACCTGTGGCACAGCATTTCAACTCCCCCTCCCACTCCACCGAGGATATGCAGGTCATTGGACTCATCCACCGCCAATCACATTTCCAACGCCCCTCCTCCAAGTCCCTCCTCCCTACCTTTTATCTTCTCCTGCTGAACACTCTCTGCTCATTCCTGAAGAAGGGCCTGTGCCCGAAACGTCGAATTTCCTGTTCCCTGGATGCTGCCTGACCTGCTGTGCTGTTCCAGCAATAAAGTTCTTACAGTCGGAACTGAACTGGCAAGAATTGAATGCAGCACTTGATGCAAGGGCTTGAGTGAATGTGGAATGTGACACTGCTACAGGAGTTCTTTTCAATTATTAGTTTATGGGATGTCTGTGTTGTTGGCGGGACCACCTTTTTATTGCCCATTTCCTAATTGCCATCGTGAGGGTGATGGGGCCCTTGGAATTAACGGATGTGAGAGGTCACTGGTTTTGACATTGGAGGCCTAAATGATTGGGTCATTTAAGAAACAAATTTGTTGCCGCTGCACCAATCTTACAGCCGTAGAGGAAGAGTCACTGGACCCGAAACCTTAACTCTGATTTCTCTTCACAGATGCTGCCAGACTTGCTAAGCTTTTCCAGAAACCTCTGTTTTCGTTTCTGATTCACAGCATCCGCAGTTGTTTCAGTTTTTACAGAAATAGAATCTACGCCTGTGGCCTTAGTGTCAAAGAAAGCACTGCAGGTCAGCTGGTATCTGAAAGGGCATCCTTTTACCTCCTGCTTTGTAGGATCTGCAGGGAGTCAGCTACGGACAGACCCACTGCCTCAGGAATACCAATATTGGGTGCCGACAGTGTGGTGGCATTGGCACGCAACTCATAATCCAGAGACCCAGGCTAATGATCTTGGGACATGGGAATGAATCCCACTATGGCAGATGGTGACAACTCAATTCAGTAAGATCTGAAATTAAGAGCTCATCTAACCATTGTCAATTGTCATAAAAGCCCATCTAGTTCACACATGTCCTCAACTGGTTTGCACAGCAGAGTGGTGGATTCTGAAATGATCTAGTAAGCTACTGACTACTCTATCAACCTGCTACAGAGCTTAAAAAAGAATTGAAACTGGACAGACCACCAGATGTCCACCAAGACATCTCCAACACCAACAGCAGCCCAGCCCTGTCCAAGTTCCTGGGGGCTAATGCCAAAATTGAAATTGAGTTGTTCCACAGACGTGTGAAGGACTAGATTGAGATAGGCATATTGATGGAATCATTCCTCGTAGACACCACTATCACCATGCCTGGGTATATCCTGTCTCACAAGAGGTGGTGGCACAATGGTATACAGTCAATTAGAATTATAGAATCATGGAATCCTTACAATATGGAAACAGGCCTTCAGCCCAACAAGTCCATACCAACCCTCTGAAGAGTAACCCACCCCGACCCATTCCCCTACCCTATTACTCTACATTTACCTCTAATGCACCTAACTTACACATCCCTGAACACTATGGGCAATGTAACATGGCCAATTCACCTAACCTGCACATTTTTGGTCTGTGGGAGGAAACCGGAGCACCCGGAGGAAACCCATGCAGACACGGGGAGAATGTGCAAACTCCACACAGACAGTCGTCCAAGGCTGGAGGGCAATTGGCTCCTGCCTTTCGACCGTGTAAAGTTTCTCTCTGAATGCTATTGTGCAAGTCTCTGAAAGGATGATACTGAGGAGTCCTTTAAGAGATCATTTGGACTTTGCAACAGAACATTCTCCAGAACAACCTTCTCAGAGTCTCTGTAATGCCCTGATGTAACCTGTAACTAGTTTTGGGCATGCAGTAAGCTCTTGTTCAACATGAGAGCCTGTTGCAGTCAGACCAGTCAGTGCTTTGCCTTTACCACACCTGACCATCAGGTAGATCCTTGCCCTTAGGAGGCAACAACCCACCTTGCGGGGAGCTGGAGACGTGTGTTGACTGTACGCACTAGCAGAAGCGAATGCTTCAAAAGAGAAAGAGGCTAAGAAACTAGGTATGGACAAGTTTGTCCTGCACAGCTTTCTTCATTTGGCATCAAATTGTGATGTTGGAAAAGCACAGCCAGTCAGGCAGCAGCTAAACAGCAGGAGACTTACTGCCTGACCGCCTGTGCTTTTTCAGCACCACACGTTTTGACTCTGATCTCCAGCAGCTGCAGTCCTCACTTTCTTCGAGTTGATTAAGACCTTTCTCCATTGGGCACCCTGGCAAAATCTTGTGCTCTGTCGAAAAATGCTTCAGTCGAATTTAACCGTGATGGTTCACTGGCTGTGAAATTCCTCTGGGGGAGTTTTCTGATACAGAAAGGGGAATGTGACTCATGCCGCTGATATTTCCCAAAGCACCATATGCCAGAGTGTAGGAAGTGAATTTGCTTTCGATGTCTCACGTACATAATTCAGGACCTGAGCCAATAGCCAATGGTGCCAAAGAGAGACAGTGCGCCTCCTCACAGGGAGATCCATCCACTAGTTTCGCTATCTCATGGCACAGTTTTCCATGCAGTTCTTGGCTTGTACAAAGCTGTTTGGAAATCGATTTCAGCTGAAGGAAGCACTGTCTCCTCTTTTGCGACGTATTTGAATATATCTCACTGTCTGTGATTTTTACATTTGCCATCCAACAGGATAAGTGAAGGCTCCATGACAACCTGAAGGTGCTGCAAACAATCTCCATCAAATTTACACTTTACATCATCCTGCTGCCCACAGACCGATCCTGACATACCTGCAGCAACTGCCAGTTTATTAACAAAAGGAGTGATATGGCAAGGGGATGAAAAACCATCATAAATACTCAAAAAGGGGCAAAGCAGTCAATATGCCTACAATGAATTTGAATTAGAATCCCTACAGTGTGGGAACAGGCCCTTCGGCCCAACAAGTCCACTCCGACCCTCCGAAGAGTATCCCACCCAAACCCATTAGCCTACATTTCCCCTGACTAACACACCTAACCTACACATCCCTAAACACTACAGGCAATTTAGCATGGCCAATCCACCTAACCTGCACATCTTTGGACTGTGGGACGAAACCGGAGCACCCGGAGGAAACCCACGCAGACACGGGGAGAATGTGCAAACTCCAGTCAGACAGTCGTCCAAGGTTGGAATTGAACCTGGGTCCCTGATGTGCTAAGCACTGAGCCACCGTGCCACCCTCTGAATCAAAATGAAATTGTAAGGCCAGCGGGGGTAGGTTAAACCGGACCTGAAAGCCAACATGAGTTTTCATAAATTTGAGATGATAATAAAAGCTGCAGCTATAACATTTAGATTGAAGTTAACAAACGGTGAAATCTCCCATCGCCTCAGGCCATGATCTTAAAATGTCACAGCTGCCCTCAAATAATTATCACAAATTATATAACCAAATCACTTACCATTTTGTTCAAGAAAGTACTTCACATTCATTAGCATTCGGCCCTGGGGCTTTAAATCTAGCTGTTTTCAGAAAAGAAAGAGAATAAAGAACAGAGAGAAAGAAAGAAAAGATGATTAAAAGGACCAAACCATGAGGAGATTTTCACATATTATTCAAGATTTTGGAATGGCAGAGATTTATGTGTGGGAGGATGGAGAGACGGAACAAAGATGTATTCCTAGCTCTTAAAGAACCTAAATCTTCTCTGAGAACAATTATTCTGATTGGATGGAAACGGATTTATTCTTTTAACAATTTAAAGCAGCAAGTCTCATTGTATGTACAAACAGACAGACACAATTTATGAAATAATGAGGTCAAACCATTTAAAAGCTCCAAGGTAACTCAAAGTTTGAAAAAGGCTGCATTAGAATATGTTCTGCTTCAGGGTAGGTAATGAGATACACATAAGTAAATGGACTGTTGTGTTAAAACAAAGCATTCTGTGTGTTTTTCTTCCCCAGTTTAAACTCCCAGGTATTAATTTCAGGAATAAGTAATTTAACAAGGAGGAAATGCCAAAGCACACGCTTGTCATGAAAAACACACGCAAAAGCATACTTACATAGACACACACACAAAAAAAGTTAAAAAACACATACACACAGACAAAATACAGACACATAAAACATACACAGCTCAAAATGCATGCACACATATATATATCAAGGTAAAACACAGGCATAAAAACATATATAGACAGATAAAGTGCACACTCCCTCCCTCCCTCTTAAAACCATAATAAAATTTTTAGCTTTAGCTTCTCTTTATATTTTTCTGCAGGCTTCCCATAACTCATATACTCTAGGTATAATGATGAATCCTGTAACAGTCATGATAGCCTGAATGGCCTCCACCTACACCTGGTAGGAATCCAGGACACATTCTTAAAAATTCCAGGGTTAACCTAAAGCTACCTGAAACTTAACTGGTGATAGCAGCTTTAGGCATTTTGTATTTCAGTTTTCTTTTTCCTATCGACCTATCCTCGAGCTGTTCCTCCTCATACACTGCACTAGCAGGGATGCAATCTAAGGCATGGATTTTGCCACAGTTTTAGCCAGTCACTGTGATCAAGGTGCATGCAGCTTTTTGAGATTACACTCTTTATCTCATGACTGATTTTCTATTTGAGTGTCACGGCTCTCACTGTCAAGAGTCAAGCTGACTCATTTCTACCAGCGCCAGATCCGGGATTGAACATTTACATCAAGCTGCTCAGGAAGCACCTGTGACACCAGTATGTCCCAGTCATGGTCCACTTCTGTCTGAAAACCATAATTTTTGCCACAATTGCACACCCTCCTCCTCCCGCCTTGGCGGACCCGGCTGTTCACTCGTCTTAAGAGCCTGACCGAAAGCAACAGATTGCTCAATGAAATCTCCAGACTGGATGTTTGCTCAGGATTGCACAGAGGCCCTGCTGTTTCTAATGTGAATGATTCTGGGTGCAGCTAGTGAGACTGAGAGGTGGAAAGGCAGGCGTGTAGTGTACGGTAGGAGGGCTGGCACAGTGAGACAGAGGGAGGGAAGGAGGTACACATTGAGGCCTCACAGTTGAGGGGGGAAATGAACGGGTGATTGGCTAATCAATGGGTGAGGGGTTCTGGGTGCGTAGGGAGGGAAAATGGATGTTTTGGGTTTGTATAGCTACTCAGAGGCCCATCTCACTAATGGGTTCAATCATTTCTATTGGAGGGTTTGAAATTCGTTACTTAAAATACATGTGGCTTAAAGTAAGGGGTGGAATAAAGGGTGACATATTTAAGACAGAGATGAAGAGGACTTTCTTCTCTCAATGGGTGGTGAATCTGTGCAATGCTTTCCCACAGAGGGCTCGGTCAATAAGTATATTCAAAGCTGAGATTGACAGGTTTTTAATCATTATGGGAATCAAGGTTAATGGGGAAAATACAGAAAAGTGGAGTTGAGGATTATCAGAGCAGCCATGATCTCACCAAATAGCAGAGCAGATTCAATGGGCTGAGTGGCCTACTTCTCTCCCACGTCTTATAGTCTAAAGGTAGGGTTGGTGATAAGAGTAAACATGAAACTCCTGGGTTGTTAGGTTCACATACCTCATTTTAGGAAAGGAAATCTGCCAGTCTGGCCTCCACGTGACTCCAGGTCAATGACAATGCGATTGGCTGTTAACTGCCCTCTGAAACAGCTCAGCAAGCCACTCAGTTACATTTCAGAGGGTGGCTCACCACCACTTTCTTAAAGGTGGCTAGAGCTGGACAAACGATGCCAACATCTCATGGACGAATAAGGAAAAATGCAGAGCCTTATAGTGCCGTAATGGTACAAATGGCCTTCAGCACATTGAGTCAATGCTGGCTTGTGTTCACTGTCCATTCATTCTCACTGCTCCATTCTATTCCCAAACTCCTGCAGGTCTAGACCTCTCAAGTGCCTATCAATTCCTTTTGCAAACATTGTCCTAATTTTACCTCCTTCATAGGCCCTGAGTTCTAGATCATTACCACTTGCTGCAGAAAAAAATTCTTCCCCACATCCCCCTTCAACAGAGGGACTGCGACAGTTCAAGAAGGTAGCTTACCATTAACCTCTCAAAGACAGTGAGGGATGGGTAACAAATAATGTGCTAGCTACCAATGTCATAGCTAATGAATGAATGAAATAAAAAAATATATTTACATTCTGTACCACAAATCAACAAACTGTAAGAACATGGATACTGAAAATTTTCAAGGATTCTTCGATAATAAGGCTTCTTTTTGATAGTTATCCAGATTTCCACACACAGTTATATCAAGCTACAGCAATAAAAGCCTATATTCCCAATTTAAATGCACTTTTTAAAAAATCATTCCAATTTAATCCATTCAAATTCAGCTTCTTTATGCACACCTTCCTCTTTTTCTCTCATTCCTCTATTATCCATGTGCTCTCTAATTGACATAAGTTCCCACTATGGCAAGGTCTCAATTTGAAAATTCTCAGCCTTGTTTTCAAGTCTCTCAACACCTTGCTCCCTCTAAATGTCTGTAATCCTGTCCATTCCCAACCTACTCCAATATATCAGCGTTCCTCCAATGCGTTAAGCATTCAATGAGAACTTTGTTGATTAGAATTTCTATTCAGCCTTACTTCCTATCTGCTTGTGAGCTTGAACATAATGGCTTTCTGGACTTCAATCACTACTGGACCCACTGTATTCCAACAACTGTTTTAATGTTCTAAATTCAAATGGAAGCAATTAGATTGGTTTCAATACTCTCAACCTGCATGGATAGGTGAAGTTCCAACAACACTGAACAAGCTTGACACTATCCAGGATAAAATCCCTTTACCACCTTCAACACTCACTCCCTCCTCCACTGATGCTCAATCTTTACCATCTCAAAGGGCAAGGGCAACAGACACATGGGAACAATACCACATGCATGTTCCCATCTGAGACACTCACCACCCTGACTTGGAAACGTATCACTGTTCCTTCAGTGTTGCTGGGTCAAAACTCTGGAACTCCCTCCGTAAATGTATTGTGGTGTCCCTACACCCCAAGGACCGCAGCAGTTCAAGAAGCCAAATCACCTTCTGAAGGGCAATTAGGGATTGGCAATAAATGCTGGTCTTGCCAATGTTATACACATTCTGTGAATGAATAAACAGGACTCAGTTCGGTTTGACCAATCCGTGCATTTGATCAACATATCCCCATTGTTTTCCCCTTCCAGATTTTAACATCCATCTACACAGATAGCTTGGAGTTTGATTGAAAGTCTCATCTGAATGTCAGATCCACTGCCACTAGAATATGCATTAACGACTAACACATCAAGTATGAAAGTTTTACCCAGATGTCTGCTTTTCCTTGGTTGCGTTTACATTTCTCTGCCAGGGAATTCAGCTCCACTGTAGTTTCGGAGATCAGCTCAACACTTTTGCCCTTGACAAGGATGTGCATGACTCGGCCTTTGTTGATGTGCGCGTCAAAAGTGCTGTTCCAAGGAGGGTACATTGTGGGCTTTTTCTGCATGAAGATCTGCCCTTTCTCTGTTGAGGTTATTTGTATATATTAGAGAGAGTGAGGCAGCAAGCACACAATCAGCCAACAACAGCAAGTGGTTCTCAAGCAAGAGACTACACATTAAAGAATAGGTGCTCATTTATACCAACTTCCATTTTATAACAATGACTTATGTTTGTTTGGAGCCTTTTAAATGTAAGAAAATGCCATTGAGCACTTCATAGCAGCATTGTCAATTATAATACTGAATCCCGTAAAGAGATTGTAGCCAAAGAATCAATTTTATTGGTATCACCCCTCCATTTTTATTATTTTACATCCTCCTCCTGTTAACCAGAAATCGCATCAGTTGTAACATTTTCTCTTGATTTTTATTGGAAGATGTGTAACACTCTTGATGAGTCCCTCCCAATGAGATAACAGTACAATTGGAAACTTGTGATAACTTACTCTTGTAAGTGCACTTTGTTTGGATTCTATGAACTCTTTCTCATTTTATTTTCATTCAAATTATGGGATAGTCACCTTCCTCAACTGGATTATTCACTAGTCAAATCAATGCTGTTCTTTAATTGACCGACCGGTTGGGTCAAACTATGGCAGCCCAGTGACGTGTGAGACCATCCCCACCGTGTGATAAAGTGCTGTTGCCAGGAACCTCCCAAAATTAGGAGAAAGTGAGGACTGCAGATCCTGGAGCTCAGAGTCAGGACTGTAGTGCTGGAAAAGCACAGCAGGTCAGGCAGCATCTGAGGAGCAGGAGAATTGATGTTTCGGCCAGAATTCCTGATGAAGGGCTTATGCCCAAAATGTTGATTCTCCTATTCCTCGGATGCTGACTGATCTGCTGTGCTTTTCCAGCACTAACTCCCAAAATTAATCTGGTTTGGTTCTGGAAAACTGCACACTGGTGGAAGACTAACATCCCTAATTTCTCAAAGCAGCAGGGAATGTTAATCTTTCAATACCTGACAGACCAGTCCAGCGGCATACTTGCTATTAATAGTAACCTCCGCAGCATACACATATGCCGGGAAATGATTATCTTCACCAAGAGAAAGTCTCGCCATGGCATCCAGTGCACTTGACTGGCATCTTACCTACACTGGCCACTCCCTCCACCACTGATGCTTGGTAGCAGCAGTGTGTACTATCAACAAGATGCACTGCAGAAACTTACCAAGCTCCATCCAAACCCATGAAACAACCATCTAGGAAAACTACAGGAGAGGGGCAGCTGATACGTGGGAACACCATTCCCCTCTAAGTTCCCCTTTAGCCACTCACCATCCTGTTGGAAATATATCACCGTCCTTTCATTATCACGGGGTCAAAATGCTGGAATTCCCTGTCTAACAGATTATTGGTCTACTGCAACCCAACAAGGTGGTTTAACTCACCACCTTCAGAACAACTAAGGACAGGTAACAAATGCTGACCTGGCCAGTGACACCCAAATCCCACGAGGGAAATACTAAAGAATGCAGAACAGAAGGTATTCTAAAGTGAGATAACAATGGTTGAATACTTAACCCATTCATCTGAACATCTCCATTTATATGACAGAGTAAACAATGACCTTCTCTGCTAAACAAAAGAGAAGCTAATACAGCGTGATAAGTGAACACTTACCGATATCCCAACATTATTTTTAACACTACAATCAATAACATTCAAAGTAACAATAAAAAATGCCTTTGGTTTAGCTCTTGGTATTATTCTACATCAGAAAACAGCCAAGAGTGTGAATACAATTCCTGAGGTTACTACAAAAAACTTCCCTTCTCAACATCTCCCCCTGCCTGAGGTGTTAAAGATGCCACCAGTCATTTCTATCTGTTGAATAAGAAAGGAACCCTATGGTCCATGCGAGCTATGGTGACTTTATCTTCCCTTTAAAGTACTCTAGCAATTTGGACTCAAGAGAAACATTGGTCTATCCATCAGCACCTTTCAATTATCTCATTCAGGGTGGGGGCTCAATGTGTTGCATATGGTAATAATTCTCAAGAAGATCAATATTCATATTATATTCTCTTCGTCCACCCGATAGATGCCATACACAGTGTGGGTGGAGAGAAGAATTCTTCTCCAGGTTTTGGAATGAGCAGACAGCACCCTAATGTCCTAGACATTATACCTGGCCAGATGTAGTTGTACTTATTGCTATCTTTTTTTTATTTGTTGAAGCGAATGTGGATTTCACTGGCTGGGCCAGCATTTATTACCTAATTGCCCTGGAGAAGATGATGATGAACTGTCTCCTTGAGCCGCTGCAGTCCTTGGGTTTAGAAACATCCATACTGCTGTTTGGGAGGGGGTTCCAATATTTTGACCCAACGAAAGTAAAGGAACGGCGATACATTTTGAAGTCAGGATAGTGTATGATTTGAAGGGAAACTTGCAGATGATGGTGGACCCATGAATCTGGTGTCCTTGTCCTTCCAGATGGAAATGGTCATGGGTTTGGAAAGTGCTGTCCATAGATCTTTGATGAATTTTGCCGTGTATCTTATAGATAGTACACACTGCTGCTACTGAATGTCGGTGGTGGACGGAGTGGATGTTTGTGGATGTGGTGCCAATCAAGTGGCTGCTTTGTCCTGAATGGTATCAAACTTCTTGTGTGTTGTTGGAGTTGCACCCATCCAGGCAAGTGGGGAATATTCCATCACACTCTTGATTTGTGCTGTCCATATGGTGGACAGGGGTCAATTGGGTAGACAGCAGGGGAGTTATTTATTGCAGAATTCCTAGCCTCTAACCTGTTCTTGTAGCGACAGTTCATACATGACTGGTCTAGTTCAGATTCTGGTCAATGGCAATCCCCATGATGTTGACAGTGGGAGATTCATTGATGGTAGCACCATTGAACATCAAGGGTTGATGGTTAAATTCCCTCTTATTGGAGATGGCCCTTGCCCGGTATAAATATTACTTGCCATTTGTCAGCCCAAACTCAGATGTTATCCAAAACCTGCTGCATATGGACTGTTTCAGTACCTGAGAAGTTGTGAACAATTTGCAACAAAGTCCTTCATTCTGACCCAGGGATGAAGGGAAGGTCATCGATGAAACAGTTGAAGATGGTTGGGACCTGGGCACTACCCTGAGGAACTCCTGCAGTGACATCACAGGACTGTTAGCTCCAATAGCCACAACCATCTTCCTATGTACCAGGTATGACGCCAAAGAGTCCACTAATACCCAATGATTCCAGTCTTGCTAGGGGCCCTCAATGCTACACAGTTAAATACGGCCTTAATGTCAAGGGCTGTCACTCTCCCCTCCCCTCTGGAACTCAGCTCTTTAGTCCATTTGAACCAAGGCTGTAATGAGGTCAGGAGCTGAGTGGTCCTGGCAGAACCTAAACTGGGCGTCACTGAGCAGGTGCTGCTTGACGACATCTTCCTTCTCTTCACTGATGAATAGACTGATGAGACGGTTGGATTTTCCTCTTTTTTTTTAATGTACAGGACATACCTGGGCAGTTCTTCACATTGTTGGACAGAATCCAGTGTTGTAGCTGTAGGGGAGTGCAGGTTCTGCAACAGTAGTCTTTAGTAGTATTGCAGGAATATTGTCAGGATCTGTAGCTTTTGCAGTATTCAATGCCTTCAACCATTTCTTGATTTGACATGAATTGGCTGAAGACTGGTAACTGTGGTGTCAGGTAACACTGGAGGAGGTCAAGATGGATCTTCCATTTGACACTTCTGGCTGAAGATTGCTGTGAAAGCTTTAGCCTTATCTTTTGCACTGATGTGCTGGGCTCTTCCATCATTGAGGATGGGGACATTTATGGAGACTCTTTCAGTGAGTTGCTCCACCACATTTAAGAAGCATTTGAATGGGCACTTACGATGCCAAAGAATACAAGGCTATGAATGAAGTGCTGGAAAATAGGATTAGAATAGTTGGGTGGTTATTTTTGACTGGAGTGAATGTGATGGACCTTGTTCTGTGCTCTAGATGCTATGATGCTAAAATACATTTCAAATTTGTCTATAGCAGCACAACAGAGCTTAGATCTGAGTGATTGATTGTGGGATTGCTGAGGTAGCATGTGATGTAAGTAGCCCTGTGTTGTGGCTTCACCAGGTTGACACCTCATTTTCAGATACCTGCTGCTCCCAGCATGCCTTCCTGAAGTCTTCCTTAAACCAAGTCCATATCATGGATCAGAACCCAGATCTCCTACAGACAGAGTGAACTTTGATTCAAACATGGGTTTTTTTTTTACCTTAAAAGAGCCAAAATGACTGGAGAAGTAAATCCAGGAGCTGTCTCTTGAGAGACACACCCTGCAGCATTGCACTTGATGAGGTATAAAGAAAGTTTGAAAGAGATGTGCTCACTAGGGGGGACTGCAATACAAACTAAACTGTAATGTCCTGAGAGTTACCTTAGATTGTGAACATGTTGGGGGATAGAAAAAGCAGTCAGGGCGAGAGATGTGGTTTGAGACATCTCTTTTTAAGAATACACAAAAGCAACGCTTAAAAACCAGTTCAACTCAGGGCCACATACACTAGTGGAAGATGGTGCGCTGAGGTACCATAAGTACTATGCTGAGATTGAGCACAACTGTACTGTGAAAGTCACATTCAAAGAACTCCGCACTGGCCACCCCTGCATTGCAAGTAAATAATTCTCTCATTCTAAGTGCGACAAGCCAGTATGTGCAGACACAAGGATTGCTCTGAGCATTGCCAGCCAAATATTGTTGAAACAAACCGATACAAAATAATATCACTCAATCGACATAGCCAATAATCTCAAAATCAACAGTTCAACTATCAGCATTCCACTGTCAACTCTTCACAAACCACCTAGAGACTGACCCATATATTTTAAAATGCATGTCATTCCTATTTTGGGAGTTATTACTTCTTTTTACGCTTAGTAACTAATAGACTCATTCTTCTGTTAATTCAAGAAGTCTGGTCAAATTGGCTCCTTTTAAAACATAGATACAGGAGTTCCTCAGGGTAGTTCCTTCAGCTGCTTGGGAGAAGGGTATCCACCCGTGTAGGGTTGCTTTGTAAATTAACTTTGGTATGACCAATTGGGGGGGCAGGGAAATAAAGAATGGGAGCTGGTTCACCCCTCCTTGCTTCGGATCCTGACTATTTGTCATCTGGAACGATGAGACCTTAGAAAACACAGTCTGGGATCTGATCATTAATCCCCTGGTTTGATGGTAATGTTGAGTGGGGGATATGCCAGGCCATGAGGTGATAGATTGGGCTGGAGTATAATTCTGCTGTTGTTATAGAGTCATAGAGATGTACAGCACAGAAATAGACCCTTTGGTCCAACTCGCCCATGCCGACCAGATATCCCAAACTAATCTAGTACCATTTGCCAGCACGCGTGCATATCACTCTAAACCCTTCCTATTCATATACCCATCCAGATGCCTTTTAAATGTTGTAATTGTACCAGCCTCCACCACTTCCTCTGGCAGCTCATTCCATACACATACCAGCCTGTGTGAAAATGTTGCCCGTTACATCCATTTTATATCTTTCCCCTCTCACTCTAAACCTATACCCTCTAGTTCTGGACTCCCCTACCCCAGGGAAAAGACCTTGTCTATTTACCCTATCCAAGCTCCTCAAGATTTTATAAACCTCTATAAGGTCACCCCTCAGCCTCAGACGCTCCAGAGAAAACAGCCCCAGCCTATTCAGCCTCTCCCTGTAGCTCAAACTCTCCAACCCTGGCAACATCCTTGAAAGTCTCTTCTGAACCTTTCAAGTTTCACAACGTCCTTCCGATAAGAAGGAGATCAGAATTGCACACAAAATCCCAAAGTGGCCTAACCAATGTCCTGTACAGCCACAACATCACCTCCCAACTCCTGTACTCAATTTTCTGACCAATAAAGGAAAGCATACCAAACGCCTTCTTCACTATCCTACTTACCTGTGATTCTACTTTCAAAGAATTATGAACCTGCACTCCAAGGTCTCTTTATTCAGCAACACTCCCCAGGAACTTACCATTAAGTGTATAAGTCCTGCTCTGATTTGCCTTTCCAAAATGCAGCACCTCGCATTTATCTGAATTAAACTCCATCTGCCAATCCTCGGCCCATTGGCCCATCTGATCAAGATCCTGTTGTAATCTGAGGTAACCTTTTTCGCTGTCCACTACATCTCCAATTTTGGTGTCATCTGCAAACTTATGAACTATATCTCTTATGCTCATATCCAAATCATTTATATAAATGACAAAAAGCAGTGGACCCAGCACCGATCTTTGTAGCACTCCATTGGTCACAGGCCTCCAGTCTGAAAAACAACCCTCCACCACCACCCTCTGTCTTCTACCTTCGAGCCAGTTGTGTAACCAAATGGCTAGTTCTCCCTGTATTCCTTGTGATCTAATCTTGCTAACCAGCCTACATGAGGAACCTTGTCAAACACCTTACTGAAGTCCATATAGATCACGTCCATCACTCTGCCCTCATCAATCCACTTTGTCACTTCTTCAAAAAAACTCAATAAAGTTTGTGAGACATGATTTCCCACGCACAAAGCCATGTTGACTAGTCCTTGCTTTTCCAAATACATGTTAATCCTCTCCCTTGGGATTTCCTCCAACAACTTGCCCATCAACAATGTCAGACACCGATGTTGATGGCACACAGTGCCTCATAGATGCCCACTCTTGAGTTGATAGATCTCTTTGATATCTGTCCCATTTATCACAGTGACAGTGCAACACAACACGATGAAGGGCATTCTCAATATGAAGATGTGACGTTGTCTCCACAAGGACTGCGCAGTGGTCACTCTTACCGATACTGTCACAGACAGATACTTCTGCAGATTGGTAAGGACAAGGTCAAGTATGTTTTTCCTTCTTGTTGGTTCCCTCACCACCTGCCACAGACCCAGTCTGGCGGCTATGTTTTTTAGGACTCAGACAGCTCAGTCTGTAGTGCTACTGACAAGCCATTCTTGGGAATGGTCATTCAAATCCCACACACAGAGTACATTCTCTGGCCTTGCTAACCCTTAGTGTTCCCTCCAAGTGGTGCTCAGTATGGAGTGTACAGCAGTAGAATTATATGCCAGCCCATTCTGTCACCTAATGACCCGCATATCCCCCACTCAACCATTACCATCAAGCCAGGGGATCAATAATCAGATCCCAGACCGTGTTTTCAAAGGTCTCATCGTTCCAAATGACAAATAGTCAGGCTCCAAAGCAAGGAGGGGTGAACTAGCTCCCGTTCTTTATTCCCCAGCCCCTCTTTTGGTCATAATCAGCAGGAGACTTTCTTACTCATGATGTCACGAGATTCCACATTGAGGACCCCGAGGGTAACTTTCTCTCAACTACTGTGTACCACTGTGCTGCCACTTCTGCTGGGTTATCTTGCCAACAGGACAGGGCATACCCAGGGATGGTGAAGATGGCAATGCCATCTGGGACATGATAAGGTATGATTCTCTGAGTATGATTATATTAGCCTGATTTTGACTTACGGGAAGTTAATGAACCAGATAGGTTTTTTCATTACAAACATTTATCGAATCTAAATTTCACTATCTGCCAAGGTGGGGCTCAAACCCATATCATCAGGTTATAGGGCAACAGGTTTATTTGGAAGCACTAGCTTTCGGAGCGCTGCTCCTTCATCAGGTAGCTGTGGAGCAGGACCATAAGATGCAGTATTTATAGCAAAAGATTACAGTGTCATGCAACCTAGATTGCTGTTAAGTCTTTGCTGAGTTTCTGGAACAAATCTGACGTGTCGCGACAGAAGCTGGGGGTCCCAGCAACAGCAACCGACAGCAATCTAGTTTGTTCAGTGTGTCATTTCAGTTGCATGACACTGTAATCTTTTGCGATAAATTCTGTGTCTTACGGTGCTGCTCCACAACCACCCGATGAAGAAGCGTCGCTCCGAAAGCTGCTGCTTTCAAATAAATCTGTTGGACTATAACCTGGTGTTGTGTGGTTTTTTACTCCTTTGAGAAAATTGAAACAAGAAGCATTCAGTGTTCAAAAATCATCGGAGGGTTTAGACAGAGTGACTCAGAAGAAATTGTTGCCAGACACCAATTTAAAGTGATTGGAAAATAACTGATAGCAATAGGAGAGGGACAATTTTTTTTATGAAACAGCAAATGGATATACTGCCTGAGAGTGTGAAGGAGGCAGAATCAATTGGGGGACAATTCCAGGGCAGACATGATGGGCAGATTGCATTGCAGAAGGAGGCCAATCAGTGTACAACAGCAGAGTATACAGCAGGAACAGGTGGGCAATGTCCCTACCTCTGGATATGGAGGGTAGGGTTCAAGTCTCTCCTGCTCCAGGGGTCTGTAATAACATCTCCAAACAGGTTGATGAGAAACTTTCTACACAACAGCATGGAGCAGATAAAACTCCATTTACTATCATGCATCATGAATAGATACTGCTCAGTGGCAGAGATATCTGGAAATAGGATCCTTGATTGCTCATTTGGCTGTAGATCTTAGTAATACATATGAACATAAAAGCATTCAAATTAAGAACAGGAGTGGACCATTTAGTACCTCCAACCTGTCCCACCATTTGATTAGAATATGATTTTCAGAAACTGTACACATGATCCAAGATGCACTCTGGCTCCTGTGCACTACATCTAATTCAATTATATCCAAAGAAAGTATCATAATATTCTGTTCTCCGAAAATAAATTCATAGACCCAGCGCTCACCTCCAATTCTGGCCATTAGTACATGCTTAATGTTAATCATTCCAGGCTTTCCCTGCCTATGTCCTGGAGTCTTCCTCTACACTAGGCTTCCTCTTTCCATCACAACTGCAAATATATCTCATTGAGCAAGTGGTGCTAATGTTGCCTTTTGTGATTCTGTGTCAAATTGCATCTGTTTGTACTCCCATGGTACATTTTATAGCATTGGAGATGTTGTGAAAGTGCAACATATTGTCACACATTGGGCGTGAAGCAAAAAATAATGACCAGGAAATATTGGATGTCCATCCTTAAAAGGAGTGGAGACCAGAATGAATTGAGGGCTATGCCTGTAAGATATCAAGTAACAAATAAAAGTTGTCGGGGGAATGTGAAAGAAGCTTCTTTTGCTCATATGGTAGTTTGGAGGAAATGGGCAGTGCAGGGCAGCAGTTCGCAGTTAAATATAGGGCTGTTGCTTTCTGCCAAAGCTATGTAGCTGTTGGGAGGATAGTGGCTGGAGTGCTGGACTGGGAAATGCCTACATGATAGGAATGCATCTTCAGGAGACCTTACGTGTTGCTTACACTGCAGCTGCTTTTCAACCGAGCAGCTTATTTTAACCACAACGTAGGCACCACCTGTCACTCCCATCGGTATCTTGAATGCCTGAGCTCCTGCATTCAGCTCACATTTCTCTCTCTGGAGGACATGTTTGAAAACTGACCAAATACATTCAAAATGGGATAATCCAAAATTCCTTTCTTTACAGTATCCTCAAGCCTTCAATCTTCAGTAGTCTTCCTTTTTCCCAAAAATGACAGGATTATATTCAAAGCTGGTTTTAAAAGTACCGAGGAATAGAAATGTTGTAGAATAGATGATATCAAGTCTCCAGGTATGACTGAGCCCTAATCCCATCCATTCTAAGTGCCTTTGCTAATATTATTTTCCACAGATACATGCTTTTCTTCAGTTGTCATTAATGTAATGTATCAGCAAATTTCCATAAATGTATTTGTTAGCTTTTTGGCAGGATTTTTGAGATAATCATCAACAGTATCTTATTTTGTTTTGTTCTTTTGCTCAGTGTAATTTCTCACTTGAACATCTCAACCAAGAAATTCTGTTAGTGACTATTGCTGATATTTCATCAGGACCTATGGGACCTTTTAGAATTTAGAATTGTTGTCACATTGACAGCTTCCAGAAGCAGATCGACCAGTAAACAAATGATTGAAGAGGAGGGAATTTGGAGTGAGTTAGGTTCTACACTTGGAAAGATACAAGCCCATACTGAAAACTTCCACTGCCTCAATTGCAGTAATAGTTTGAAAATAATGTGAGGTCATGTACAACAGTGTTTTGGCTGCCTTTCTGGTTTGAACATCTGAGGTAGCACGATCTATTTGATTATATATTTTACAGCTGAACGTGTGGGTTTGACCCAGAATTTCTACATGCTCAGGAACTTCATTTAAGTGTTTTTTTTTAAACCAAGTACAAGTCTGCTCCATAAATCTAGTTCTGGCTTTCAGTTCTTGCTATAGTTTATTTTTCTCTCAGCCTATGCCCAGCCTGAATGAAACAGGAAATTCACCAAGGCTTCTTAAACAGCACTATCAAAACCTATGACTACTGCCATTTCAAAGGACAAGGACAGCAAATACATGGGAACACCACCACCACAGACTTCCCCTCAAGACCACTCACCATCCCGACTTGGAAATATATCACCATCCCTTCAGTGTCATAGGGTCAAAATCATGGAATTTCCTCCCTAAGGGCAGTGTGGGTCAACCCACAGCACATGGGCTGCAGCGGTTCAAGAAGGTAGCTTACCCCCACCTTCTCAAGGGGGCAACTAGGGATGGACAATCAGTGTACATCACCTGCTCCACTCATTTGTATCAGGTATTGAAAAGCCTAAACAAAGACCTTCGATGGAGGGCCAGACATTTCTTTGACGTATTCCTTTGTGTGGGGTCAGGAAAAGCGAGAGTGTTTCTCTTAGGCCTCCCTTTTTTTTAAACTTGCTCTCATGGGATGCGAGAACCATTGGCTTGGCCAGCACCCAGCCCTAGTTGTTCTGGAGAAGGGATTGGTGAGCTGCCATCTTGAATTACTTGATTCACTAAGGTGTAGATCCACCTTGCGCTATTGCAGAGGGAATGCCAGGATTTTAACACAGCAACAGTGAAGGAACGGTGATATGGTTCCAAGTCAGGATGGTGCACTAAGTGGAGATGACCTCGCAGAGGTGGCGGTGTTCCCCTGGATCTGCATCTTTCTAGTTTCACAGGTTTGGAAGAAGTTGTTGGAATCGACTTGGTGTAGACGCTACACACTGCAGGCATTGTCCATTGGGTGTGATGGGAGCAAATGGGTGAACTGGCAGTCAGTTTGATGATGAACCCAGGGCTGCAGTTCCACCATAATAGTTCAGCAAAAGCAGGAAAATAGCCCATGGCAAACAGTGCCTGGACGTTTGCAATTCATCAGCTGCATGTAAGAACGCTTGTGTCTTAAAATGGCTTGGGGGCAAATAATAGTTACAAGCGAGTGGTGATTGTGTTCTAAACCTGGCCATCTGTCTGTGAATCGCTTTTTAAAAAAATCCTATCTCACTCTTGATCAATGTAGAATTGAAACTCGTATTAATGAACTAATGTAGCCATTTCCCTCTAAATAGCTGGCCAAACTAAGAGTATGGGTCTCAAAATCTGCAGCTAAAACTCTGGCACACGTGTTCACATCCCATCAATACACTGAATAGATTTACAATTCAATATTTATATTATAGAATTTATAAATTTATTATTTGTTATTTTGTTCAATTAATAAAAACATAGAATATAAAGCCAGTCTTTATCATTTGTTGTAATAATACCACCTGATTTACTCTTGTCCTTTCGGGAGGGAATTGGGTCACCCCTATATACAGACTTGCGACTGTCCTCCGAAATGACCAAGCGAGCGAGCTATATAGTTTAAGTGAAATTTGGGATCGGTGACAAATGCTGGCCTTGCCAGCGAGGCCCACAACCCTTGTAGGAATAAGGACCATATCCCCACAGGAATATCCCTTCTGTGGATATGGGTGACTGGGCAACAGTTACAGTCAGTCAATCTTAACCCCAATGCGTGGCTCAGAAAGGGAGTTCATGATTGGGTTCCTCAGCTGCGATGCCTCTCGTGGTTCTCAGTGGTCTGGTCTGTAGAGGAAGGATGTGCCGCTGTTGAAATAATCTTGTCTGGTCACTCAGTGCAATCTGACATTTGGCAGTCTCAGAGTGCTGCTGAGGGAAGGGGCTGGAAAGTTAGAGGCCGTCATAGTGTCACCAACCACGCAAGCTCCTTAAATTTTCTTTTGAGGGAGGGGGGAAGACAGGTTGGGTAATCCTCAAAATAACATTTTCCCAAGTAAAAAACAATTCCTTCCTAAGTAATAACATTAACTTGTTCTTTAAAGCTTTGTTTAGACATTTACTTAAATTGGATGGACTTTCACAAAATAAACAGATGTGAATTATACATTGTTAAAGAAACAGGCTATTTAAAACTATGTCTAAAAACACATGAATCATGTATTTTAAACAAATAATGTCTAAGTATATGAATTAGGAACAAGGGCAGGTCATTTGGGCCCTCCAGCTTGCATTACCACCTGATTACTCCATATTCCTGCCTACCCCTCATAACCTTTCACTCTTTTTGTTCTAGTCAAGAAACTATCTAATTCTGCTTTAAAAATATTCAAACACTCTGCTTCCACCATCTTTAGAAGAGAATAGTTCTGAAGACCCCTTGTGAGAAACAATTCCTTCTTATCACTGGGCATCCAATGTTTAGTTTGACCTGCTGCGCTTTTCCAGCAACACATTTTCAGCTCTGATCTCCAGCATCTGCAGCCCTCACTTTCTCCTCGAAGTTTTTAAATAGTGAGCCTAGTTGTAGATTCTCTCACAAGAGGAAATATCCTCTCCATATTCACAAGACCTCTCAGGATCTTACATATTTCAATCAACTTGCCTCCTATTCTTCTAAGCAGTCTAGCCGAAACCATTCTTCATAAGACAATTCACTGATTCCAGGTATTGGTCTCCCAAAACCTCTCTGAACTGCTTCTAAACACTATACCATTCCTTAAATAAGGAGCTAAATACTGCACACAGTACTCCACATAACCAGTAACTGAAGGTTAACTCCTTACTTTTGTATTTAATTTCTCTTGCAATAAACAATCACATTCTATTTGTATTCCTAATTGCTGTACCGACATATTAATAATTGCAATTTATTCACTGGGACAACCAGATCCCTCTGCCATTCAGAGCCTTGGAACTTAATGCCATTTGGTGCCCTTTTTTCATATCTTTTTGCCAAAATTCCACATTTCCCCATTCCATTTGCCTGATCTTTGGCCATTTACTTAATCTATCCACGTCCCTTTGTAATACCCTTATGTCCTCTTCATGACAGACTTTCTGACCTGTGTGTCATCAGCATATTGAGCACTAATCCCTGCTGCAAACCACTCATTACATCTTGTCAACACAAAAGTGACCCATTTATGTTTACTCCGTGCTTGCTTTTAGCTGCTTAATCTTCTCTTCTTGCTTATATTCCTAGACATTAAGTTTCATTTTCTGCGATCAGCTTTGATATGATACTTTCTCAAACACCTTCTGGAAATCTAAGGACAATATTTCGACTGGTTCCACTTTATCGAGAGCATGTTATTTCCTTAAGGAACTCAAATGAATTAAATAGGATTTCCATTTCACAAAATGTTGACTGTAAAATCATGTTTAGCCAGCCTGATTATCTTGAACATTTCTAAATTTCTAAGAACACTGCTGTAGCATTTTTCATAACAGCTTCTAATTTCTTCCCAATGTCAGACGTTAAGCCCACTGTTTAATTTTACATCCTGTCTCCCTTTCTTTTTGAATAAAGGTGTTACATTCACTATACTGTATACTTATATTCACCATTTTCCAATCTAAATGAATGTTTCCCAAATCTAGGGAATCTTGGAAAATTCAAACCAAAGCATCAACCATCTCATGAGCCATTTCTTTTAAGACAGACTGAAGTCCATCAGGATGCAAGGATTTGTCAGGCCATAGTTCCATCAGTTCCCATTCTTCTACTTCCTGATATATAACTATTTCTGGTATCATCTCTGGTGAAGACTGAGGTACAATATTGGTTCAATTAACCATCAACTTATTTGCCATTATTTATTAACCAGAATATTCACCCCATTGTTAAAGCTGAATTTGCCCCAGTGCCCACTATGGTCCTAGGATTTATACTGACCACAAATTTAAACATTCAATAAAACTTCCCCGAGCCAAATTATTCAGCCATCTCTGATTAATATTTTGCAGAATGAAACATTTGTTATTGTGAAAACAAAAACTTTGCATGTTTTTGAATCTTTGAAGATGATTCAATGATTCAGGGCTCCTGCAAGTGAATCAAAACCAGAAATTGCTTTAGAAACTCAGTAGGCAGGACAAAAGCAGAGTTAACGTCTGGAGTCTAGTGACTCTTCATCAGAGTCAAAACATCAACTCTAAGTCGAGTAGGATTATATTCATTGGAATTTAGAAAAATGAGGGGGGGTCTTATAGAAACATATAAAATTATTAAGAGAATTTATAAGATAGAAGTAGAGAGGATGTTTCCACTGGCAGGTGAACCTAGGACAAGAAGGTATAGCATCAAAATTAGAGGGAGCAGATTTAGGACTGAATTGAGAAGGAACTTCTTCACCCAGAGGGTTGTGCATCTGTGGAATTCCCTGCCCAGTGAGATGGTTAAGGCTTCCTCAGTAAATGTTTTTAAAACTCAGATGGATAATTAGATTAGATTACTTAGTGTGGAAACAGGCCCTTCGGCCCAACAAGTCCACACCGCCCCGCCGAAGCGCAACCCACCCATACCCCTACATTTACCCCTTACCTAACACTACGGGCAATTTAGCATGGCCAATTCACCTGACCTGCACATCTTTGGACCATGGGAGGAAACCGGAGCACCCGGAGGAAACCCATGCAGACACGGGGAGAACGTGCAAACTCCACACAGTCAGTCGCCTGAGGCGGGAATTGAACCCGGGTCTCTGGCGCTGTGAGGCAGCAGTGCTAACCACTGTGCCACCATGCCGCCCACGGTGGCACAGTAACCACTGTGCCACCGTGCCGCCCACGGTGGCACAGTGGCAGTTGTTTTGAACAGTAGAGGAATTAAGGGTTACCGTGAGTAGTAAGTGAAGCAGAGTCCATGAAAAGATCAGCCATGATCTTATTGAATAGTAGAGCAGGCTCGATGGGTCATATGGCCTGCTCCTGCACCTAGTGCTTACCTTGTTCTTATGTAAATACTGCAGGACCAGCTAATGTTTGCTTTTGTTTCAGATTTCCAGCATCCACAGTCCTGTGTTTTATTTTACTCCCAGCACTGAAGATAGCCTTGACATTTCAGGCATTTAACTCTTTGCTTATAGAGAAGTCTGTGATTGTGGGAATACTTCTACACAATGCATTAAACTGGGAGGGAGCTCCAACAAATGCTCCATGAGATTTGAACACATTTACAACTCAAAGATCAGGAACTGGGGATGTTTTAATCCACTGGCATCAAATCATTACAAACAGGAAGGGAAATGTTAAGGGTAACACTAAACCATTTACACCATGTGCCATCTTGGTTACATTGGGGTGAGGTATCCTTTTTCTGACTCCCCCCAACCCCATCAGCCCCCTCTGTACCAAACACAACCTGTCTTTCCATCACAAGTCTGCTCCAACTGCCCTCCCTCACTGTCGTCACCTGCTGCTGGAGATCCCATTAACAATAATAATCCAACCCTGGAGTTTCCCCAATATATGATGTCATCTGAACCCCATCTGATATTCTCTCCCTCACACTCAAAACTGAACAAAGTTTCTCGATGTTTATTTTTCAATTAAAAATAAAATCAGCGTAAAACTGGGTGAGGCAGTCAGCAATAGTCCTATTCAGAGGGAAGAGATGTCAGCAGTCATTGGCTGTCAACATTAACAGATTCAAATTGTTCTGTAATGTACATGTGTGAACTACATCAGTGCAAAATCCTTTTCTGTGTTGTTTTAATGAAGATATTAATTCATTGAAACTAAGATCAAGACCTTGGTTGGAATAATACACCTTTTGCAACATGCTGCAGTCATTTATCTTACTAAACAATTACCAAACAGTTTACAAAAATCAGTTAACATTTACAGCTGTATACAACAGCAATTTTACAAGGGAGAGGAGCAGCAAAGCCAGGCTCAACCAGTTTACAGGGAGATGAGGACAAACCTCAAATCCCAGTTTCACATATGACAGCTGCAGTCATTTATAAATGTGCAAAGCAACTTAATTTCTGAATTGACATAGTTTGTAGCACCATTCGGGTTACAAATTGATTTCAAACCGGCAGCAGTATGAGATCATTTACACCAGCTGAATTCACAGTCTTTTGGTTTTACCCAGGCTACAGTCTAACTACTGCTGTTGAGGATGCACCTTTAGGAAACAGGCATGTGACACATTCAAAGGCAATTTCTTTCATCTGTGGGCTTCGGTGCACAGTAGGGGCACACGCATGTGTAGACTCCCCTTTCCTCTGAGCAGGAACGCTATGTGGAGCTAGGAGGGCAGCTCAGGCCATCCTGAAATTGGCGTCGTTATAACCACGAGGAGAAAGTGAGGACTGCAAATGCTGGAGATCAGAGCTGAAAATGTGTTGCTGGAAAAGCGCAGCAGGTCAGGCAGCGTCCAAGGAGCAGGGGAATCAACGTTTCGGGCATGAACCCTTCTTCAGGAATAAGGAGAGTGTGCCAAGCAGGCTAAGATAAAAGGTAGGGAGGAGGGACTTGGGGGAGGGGCGTTGGAAATGCGATAGATGGAAGGAGGTCAAGGTGAGGGTGATAGGCTGGAGTGGGGGGGGGGGCGGAGAGGCCAGGAAGAAGATTGCAGGTTAGGAAGGCGGTGCTGAGTTCGAGGGATTTGACTGAGAGAAG
>NC_057732.1:50349139-50353680 GCF_004010195.1 Chiloscyllium plagiosum | reverse complement strand
TCGAACTGAGCACCACCTTCCTAACCTGCAATCTTCTTCCTGACCTCTCCGCCCCCACCCCCACTCCGGCCTATCACCCTCACCTTGACCTTCCTCCACCTATCGCATTTCCGACGCCCCTCCCCCAAGTCCCTCCTCCCTACCTTTTATCTTAGCCTGCTGGACAAACCTTCCTCATTCCTGAAACGTCGATTCTCCTGCTCCTTGGATGCTGCCTGACCTGCTGCGTTTTTCCAGCAACACATTTTCAGCTCAGTCGTTATAACCACAGCTATCTTAGATAACCAGTGCCATGTGGAACTCCAACACACAGCAGCTTCTGCCAATAACGCAGGATGTTAGACAATTGAGACTGTAACCCGCTGCTCCCTGCGCGAGTCGCCTGAAGTTTCCAATTGGGTTATTACCGCATGAACACAACCGAGTTTAATGCTACATTCAGAAAGGTGACAGCGCAGAGTCAGTGGATGATTGAATGAATCACGGAGTTACCTGTATCCACTGGCTCTTTCACGATGACAGCACAGAAAGGATTCTGCACTTCCTCAGCTTGTGGGCACGGTCCGCTGTCAAAGTTGGAGAAGCCAATCCGAAGGAAGGGAGCCATCTCGGAAATGTTGACAGTCAGACCTTGGGATAACATAATGAGGAGCTGGGGTTAGGTGGAGGAACAGCCGGAACATCAAACCTCATTAGCAACGAAGAGAGGGTGTGACAGGAACAAATCGGAACCAACCCCGCTGTTGGCTTCCTTCCTTCTCTCTGAGGACAAGTGCGATAAGAAGGGAACTGAGTCAAATAGTCATGCACCAAACTGGAGACATAAGGAAGTGGGCTCCTTTCACCCTCCTGCTGAAATGTCACAGCATCCAGGACAGGGTCATCTTTCAGAACGGTCTCGCAGGGAATAGTTTTAAACCTTACAAACTCAGCGCAGAAAGGTTCACATAAACTTAACTCGACCCCACAAAAAGAATTTTAAAGAAAAGTTTAGGTTTCGAAACCTGCCCAATGTTAAGATAACTGATCCCAGTTACTGTAACTTCTTCGGAAGTATTGCCCGGGGATTGGCTGGGAGGAGGACGGGGGCGGGAAATTGTCAGGAAAATATGAAAGCAGAGGCAGTTTCAACAAAGCGGTGCTTAACATGCCTCCTCACATAAAATATTTTTACCCACTATTTTATCCAAAGCATGAGCCACTGAAAAGATTCGGATCCCTGTTCCAAGAGTGTATGGAGGAGTTTCAAATACATCATTGAGCTGGACAAATACAGTGGTATCTCAGGCCATCAGTTCCTCAGAGAGATCCCTTTTCCCGCTTTTGCGCTACATTCTGCGCTGGGTCGCGAACATTTTTAATCGATCCAGTCTCTTGCAAAAAAAAATGTGGGACTTCATGAGGCCAGAGAGTGGGAGGGACTTGCCAATCCAATCGTGAATGGGAATGTTTTGAAGAGATTACCTTTAAAGCAGCAGGGCCTTGCTGCTGTTTTGTAGGCGATACACCTCGATTTTTCCTGTATTTCAATTTTACAAGGTCAGTATATTGTTCTGTTTTTGGAATCTGAGCAGCTGGGTAACATAAACAATCTTACAATTACATCTTAAAGACTCACACAGGGACGGAGGCTTTTCATACCGAAGGTAGACCCTTTCTTTGAAAAGGTTAAATTATAGCGGCAGGTTGAGTTAAGAAGCAGGAATGATCTGATTGAGGTGCTCAAAGTGCTGAGGGAGATATAGAGTGCTGAACCGACCTGGCCCAGGGAATAAATGTAATTACGGCATTTTGTACAATTTCAGATAATAAAGGATTGCTGCCCGGTCATCATTTTCGGAGGTCCTGTGCATGTAATTTTGGCAACCACGAAAAACAAACTTCCACATTTATTAGCAATGGCACATCAGACAAAACTGTTCCAGCTGTCTACACTGTTTCACCCCACGTGTCAATTACAAAAGACCTCTGCATTTACAGACTAGCAACATCAATCGGATTGTCAAGCAAAAAAACACTCCTTTGCCCTCCAGTCAACAGGGCAACCTCAAAAGTAACAGAGGCTGCCTGTACAATAGAATTTTTTTCGGTCTCATTCCCATTGCAGTCGACGTTTTTCAAATTCATTCTTGGGCATCTCTGGCCAGAGCAGTGTTTATTGTCCATACAAGGGCAGTCAAGAGTCAACCGCGTGGTGTCTGGAGCCACACAGAGGCCAGACCAAGTAAGGATGGCAGTTTCCTTCCCTAAAGGACATTAGTGAACCAGATGGGTTTTCCCTGACAATGGTTTCATAGCCGTCATTAAACTCTTAATTCCAGATTCCTTATTGAATTACATGGTGGGATTTGAACCCAGTTCCCCAGAACATTATCTGAGTTGCTGGATTCTGGGTGATAATACCACAAGGCCATTGTCTCCCCATGTCTGTTGTAGGTCCATTCACACAGCTGTAAAGGAGAGAGTTCCAGCATCCTGACTCAACAACAGTAAGGGAGAGCTGGTGCTGGTCCAATTTTTCAGGAAGATGGATCCCTGTCAGGTTGCTAACTCAGCCTCTACATTTCTGGACCTGGGTTCTGAGGAGGGATGCTCCAGAAAGGAGCAGTACAGCTTTATCCTGGCTCAATCCTCATAGTGTACCATCATCAGGCGAAAGAGAGGCCACACTCCCCTTTTTACAGCATTAACTGTTGTACAGTCCCTTTCTGCCATTGTGTGTCTTTCATCAACATGGATTAGCTGGGATTGATGAATAAGTGACCGCTGTTTGTAAAATGCAAACTGTTGCAGACGTGTGGTGGCCATTCCATGATTCCATCCCTAGCCCAGAGGAAGAAAATGTTTACGCCAACAGAGTTTCTGTGTGGGCATCACATGTTCAGTTGACTCATGTGCTTTGTTGTGAAGTGCTTTTCGAAAGGTAATTTTTGTTCCTTTTTTTTGCAAAGTTTGCTGTGTTACCCATAAATATGGGAGCACAAAGTAACGAGAATGTTTCCAAGAAGTATCTTGGTGATGAAGGTAAAAGGAAGGCTGTAAGAGAGGCTCGATCTTATAAAGCTTTTAAATGTAATGAAGTAACATGTGAGATTGTTCGTGTAACAGGAATAAATGTTACGCACCATTACAATGTGGAAAAAATTAAAGCAAGCTGCATGGTTGGAACAAGTCTCAGTGCTAGCAAATCTGTGAGATCACAGCCAAAGGGACTGGAGGAAATGGAAGGTTTCTAAGTGTGTGGATAGAAGGTCCAACAATGATCTGGCACTAGCTTTCTCACCATAAAAGAGAAAGCCTTACCAGTTTATGAAAAAGGCCAAAAATCCTGCAGATGTGCCTGTCTTCAGTGCTCGCAGTGCCTGCTTTGCCGGGTTTAAGAACCACTATGTTTTTCATAACAAGAAGTTATGTGGTGAAGCTGCCAGTGCAGACGGGGAATGTGTGATGACATTTCCTCCCGAGGTGAAAAGAAAATTGATACTGGAGCATGGGTACACCTAAGATCAAATTTTCAACTTGGATGAGACAGGTTTATACGAGAGGCGAATGTTATCCAGAACCTACATTTCCAAGAATGATGCACATGCTCTGGGTTTTAAGATCGCAAAGGATCATCTGACTGTGTTGTTGGACACCAAGACTAGCAGAGACTTAAAGCTGAAGCCTGTGTTGGTGTACCACTCTGTCAACCATGGACCCTGAACGGTTACTTTACCTCCACTCTTGGTGTCTACTCCAGGTCAAGCGAAAGATGTTGGATGATTGGGCAAACCTTTTCTGACCTTATTATTGATGTTTTTGAAGATTTTTTTTTAGAAATTATTGCAAGAAAAGAAAATAGAATTTCTAGAAAGTTTTAGAAATTATTGAAAGAAAATAAATTAGGATTTCATGCTTTCCCTCATTCTGGATAATACACTGAGCCATCCTCCCACAGTCGGGAGCTTTCTGAAAACATCCAAGTGCTATTTCTACCTCCAAACAACCACTCACCTTCACCCCATCGACCAGGGTGTGAAAGCACCTGAAATAATAAGCTTTAAAAGCTTTAAAAGGGGAGTGGTGAGGGGGATAGGGAGGTAGGGGAGTGGTGAGGGGGATAGGGAGGTAGGGGAGTGGTGAGGGGGATAGGGAGGTAGGGGAGTGGTGAGGGGGATAGGGAGGTAGGGGAGTGGTGAGGGGGATAGGGAGGTAGGGGAGTGGTGAGGGGGATAGGGAGGTAGGGGAGTGGTGAGGGGGATAGGGAGGTAGGGGAGTGGTGAGGGGGATAGGGAGGTAGGGGAGTGGTGAGGGGGATAGGGAGGTAGGGGAGTGGTGAGGGGGATAGGGAGGTAGGGGAGTGGTGAGGGGGATAGGGAGGTAGGGGAGTGGTGAGGGGGATAGGGAGGTAGGGGAGTGGTGAGGGGGATAGGGAGGTAGGGGAGTGGTGAGGGGGATAGGGAGGTAGGGGAGTGGTGAGGGGGATAGGGAGGTAGGGGAGTGGTGAGGGGGATAGGGAGGTAGGGGAGTGGTGAGGGGGATAGGGAGCTAGGGGAGTG
>NC_057732.1:50334105-50348863 GCF_004010195.1 Chiloscyllium plagiosum | reverse complement strand
CAGGAAGGGAGTGGTGAGAGGATAGGGAGGTAGTGGAGTGGTGAGGGGGATAGTGAGGGGACAGGGAGGAAGGGGAGTGGTGAGGGGGATAGGCAGGAAGGGAGTGGTGATGGGATAGTGAGACAGTGAGTCAGGGATACAATGGCTGGTAAGTGAGTTTGGACCCATGGTGTTGGCTATGGTTGTCGAGTAGTGTTGGAGATGTCAGAGGAATCAGGCAGAGGCAGAGGTAGTGAGATCAGGGGTTTAGAAGGATCAGTTTGGGGGTGTGGAGAGGTTTAGGTTGGCAAAGTGTCTCATCCCTGTATCTTATTCCTGGACCCATTCTTATCAATCTCTCTCTAACCTTTGAGTACTGTCTGCAGTTTCTGGTCACCACCCTATAGATTGACCAGGATGGAGCAGTTTAGCTCTGAGGGGAGGCTGGAGAAGCTTGGGTTGTTTTCCTTGGAGCAGTGAAGGCTAAGAGGGAACCTGATTTCTGAGATTATGAGGGGCACCGACAGGGTGGATAGGAAGCAAGTGTTACCCTTAGGTGAAGGATCAGTAACAGGCGGACATAATGTTAAAATGAAAGGCAGGAAATTTAGAGGGGATTTGAGGAAACATATTTTCACCCAGAGGGTGGTTGGGGTACAGAATGCACTGCCTTGGAGGGTACTGCAGATGTGGAAGCTTACCACCTTTAGGTGAGCACTTGAAATCTCAGAGTATTCAAGTGCTGGAGAGCGGGACTAGTGCAGATTTATTGTAGTTTTTTTTGTCGTTGCAGACTCAATGGGCTGAAGGGTCTCGTCTACACTGTATGATGTTGTTTGCAGTTCTCTACTCCACGGCATCACCCTCGGTCTAAGGAATTCTGAAAAAGGTTTTGACCAGTACCTCTGCCATTCCACTCTTACTCCATTCCAAGAGCTGGTACACATTTCTGCTGGTCCTTGTGCCTTGCCTTACAAACAGACAAACAAAGGACAGGAGTTTGTCACTTGGACCCTCGAGGCTGCTCCCCCATTCAATAAGATCATGGTGGATCTGATTTTAACCCCTGCTTACCCCCATAATCTTTCAACTTCTTGATTATCAAGAAAATATCCACCTCCACCTAAAAATATTTAAAGATTCTGCATCCACTGCTTTTTGAGGAAGGGAATTATAAAACTCAAAGTTCTGAAGGTACTTTTTTCCCTATATTTCTGTTTTAAGTGGGCACCCCTTTATTTTTTAAATGATAATCCCTGGTTCTGGATGCTCCCACAAAAAGAAATATCCTTTTGACATCCATTGGTCAAGAATTTTGAGTGTTTCAGTTATGTCACCTTTGACAATCTATTAACTATCTCCTCCTTACTAATTTTGACTGCTGCAGATGAATTAGTTTCCTCTTCTGTCACCATGGCCTGGTTTACATCTGTTTCCTTGTAAACACATGCCATGCATTTGTTTAAAACCTCAACCATCACCCCACTTTTATTTGTACATGTCCTCACAATTACAGAATGTTACGTCAACTGTTATTTAATGCCACCTCAAGACTGGGTAATAAACACTATGATATTCCAGTCTATAAAGCCAGGTTTCTTTTGTTTCTTTGAAGTGACTTTCCTCTCTCTTTCTCGATGACCTTCAATTGTTATATCTTTCTAAAGGGATTAATGTGAAATAATGATTAAGAGTCTGTCAGACTAGGATTTGAATGCTCCTTCCATCGCCCTAACTGCCAAGTTACAAAGTCCAATATGGCTGCCACAGACCACATTATGTTCACCTCATCAAACATGTGACCTTGCTGAATGTCAACCAAGAATTCTGGATTGGGGCTCTAGACTTCACTTGCCAAATCCTGTCTGGTGGAGGATTTGAACCATGCCCTTGTTTATTCCAGCCCCCTGGAGGTTGGTATATTGTGAGATTAATACAGAAATCCCACAAGCTTCATTTTCCTCAGTTCTAGCAGAGAAAGTGAGAATTATTCCTCTGCATCTCATTACTTCTGATCTCATCGCCTGAAGTTACACTTGCTCGTTACCCCAGTCTGTCTCATCACTTTCGTCTTTGCCTTCTTCTGAATCTATGACCATCAACCATGACGTGGAGGTGCCGGTTTTGGACTGGGGTGGACAAAATCAGAAGTCACACGACATCAGGTTATAGTCCAACAGGTTTATTTGAAATCGCATGCTCTTGGAGCACTGCTCCTTTGTCATGTTACTTTTGACCATGACCATTGAGTCGGGAACAGAGTGATTCGCTTTGTGAACTTTAGAATTGTGAGAAAGAAAGTTGCATACCCAGAGTCAAATCACAAGGAGAGATCGATCTTCTCTGAAATTTATATCTGTTAAGAGGTGAATCGATCGAAGCATTCAAGATATGACGGGGAACAGACTGGATATCTGCACAGAAATAATTTATGCTCAGCGAGGATTCGAGGACCTGGGGACATCATCTAAAATTTGTAGCTGGGTGAAATTTATGAACCATCTCATCACAGGAAGTAGCTTGGAATCTCCTGCTGCAAAATTAACATTAAGTGACAATTTAAGATTGAAAGAGTCTAGTGAGCCTTCAGGGATCTGAGGAAAAGTTGGTTATGTGGATCAGCCATTGAATGTAGCAGGAATGTCATATTGTAAGGCTAAATGGCCTCCTCCTGTTCCTTTATGACCTGAATAGCTAGCCCATTATTTGCCAATTTTCTTCCCACACTCAGCCTCATTACTGCTCTCTGTTCTTGTATTAATACAAAGATTCTCAACCGCTAAACCTCTCATTCCATTCAATTTCGATATATACCTGCATGAGCAGCATTAGTGGAGGGTGTCATAACTGAAAGCAAAGTAACAAATTCTGACTTGATTAATGGCATTGAGCCAGTATTGCATGACCAACTGTTTCTATCCTGCTGCTGTTGACAGAGTTGATCACTTGAAATGCAGCACAATTTCAACAAGTTTAAAAATATATTATACTGGCACCTGTGAAGGAAACTGAGCTGGAATGATTACTGACTAAAACTTCCAACCATCTCCAAAAAACATTGTGAAACTTGCAAAGATTCTGAAAAGACTTACAAGGATGTCGCCAGGGTTGGAGGATTTGAGCTGTAGGGAGAGGCTGAATAGGCTGGGGCTGTTTTTCCTGGAGCATCAGAGGCGGAGGCATGACCTTATAGAGGTTTATAAAATCAAGAGGGACATGGATAGAGTAAACAGGTCTTTTTCCCAGGGTAGGGGAGTCCAGAACTAGAGGGCATAGGTTTAAGGTGAGAGGGGAAAGATTTAAAAGGGATCTTTTAAGGTGCAGTTTTTTCATGCAAAGAGTGATGCATGTATTGAATGAGCTGCCAGAGGAAGTAGTGGAGGCTAGTACAATTATAACATTTAAAAGGCATCTGGATGGATGTATGAATGAGAAGGTTTTTGAGGGATATTGGCCAAATGCTGGCAAATGCAACTAGATTAATTTAGGATATCTGGTCAGCATGGACAAGTTGGAATGAAGGGTCTGTTTCCTTGCTATACATCTCTGTGACTCTATCTTGGAGCCTTAGCTCATTGCTTGATGGCTATAAAAATGCCATTTGGAGATTCTATTCCTCTCAAGCAGAAACATGATGAAACTGGAGTGACAACATGGATTGTAACATGTGGCGTGCTCCATGTTGAGAGATCTTTGTGGTAACACATTGGAAGAAAGCACAGATGGTCATATGCATTTTAATAGGGTGACATTCTGAGTCTACTGGAGGCTGGTTGACAAACTCTCTGTGCAACGCAATGAATGACATCAGTCTAAAATGTCACCATATGTTTTACATATATTAGCGAAATCCTCAATTCGTACCCACAACAACCGAGGATGAATGTCATCTCTCCGAGTGGAATGAATCTGTGGAATTCTTTACTGTAGAGGATGGGTCATTAAGTATATTCGAGGCTGAGATCGACAGATTTTTAATCATTTAGAAAGCCAAGGGTTATTGGGCAAAGGCAGAAAAGTGGAGTTGAGGATTATCAGATTGACCATGATCTCATTGAATGGTCAAGGTCAGAAGTCATAAGGAACCAGGTTATAGTCCAGCAGGTTTATTTGAAATCACAAGCTTTGGGAACACGTTACCTGACAAAGGAGCAGTGCTCTGAAAGCTTGTGATGTTGGACTATAAGCTGATGTCGTGAGACTTCTGACCTTGTCCACCCCAGTCCAACACAGGCACCTCCACATCATTGAATGGTAGTTTAGACTCAATGGGCTGAATGACCTACTGCTCCTACATCCTATGATTTTACAGTTCCTTTATGTACTCAGGGCATTCTGTCAGGGATCTATAAGACCACCTTTACAAAATTGAATAGAAGTCTTTTAGGGATGTGCAAAAGGGAAATGTGAACTCACTAATAAGTTTCAAATATCAAAGCTTGCAATTCTCCTTTCCCATAAAATGCCTGCGATAACCAGTTCAGATGGTGTTACATTGCTGGTGTTACATTATGTAAATTAATATCAAGAAATAATGGCTTCTGCCCATCATGCTACAGTTACAATCATATTAAACTCCCACAGCTATATGGAGAGCAATATTATCTGTTGCTGCTTTCCATGTGTTGACTGCTCCCCTCTCCCCAGTACACTGTATGAAAGGAACACTCCAGTACGTCTGGGGTATAGAATTGCGAGGACAGCGCCGATAGGAAAGTGCTTGATTTCAGCTTGTCATTCATGCCCCATTGAAATACACTGGGCCATATTTGATAAATGCTTAAAATGCCAAATGCCTCAGTCTCACCCAGCAGAGCTAGCAAACGGTGAGTGGAATTACCCCACAACTACTATACTCCAATGTAGTTAACTCAGCCACATTAGGGAGAATTAAACAATCCTTGGATAAGCACATGGATGATTTTTGGATAGTGTAGGGGGACGAGCTGAGAATAGTTCACAGGTCGACACAACATCGAGGGCCGAAGGGCCTATTCTGCGCTGTATTGTTCTATGTTCTATGTTCTAACTAATGGTCCTACCACATCTTGTTCAGTTACACTAGTCTAATAAACCTGTAAAACTATGCAAGCAGTGAAGATTTTTAACCCAATCAGACTAGCACCACCATGAGGGTCACAGCACCAATGTGCTTTTGAAACAAACACATTTCTTTTTAATAAGACAATGCTGAGGTTATGATGTTTCCATATATATCTGGTATAATTAGGCCAAGTGTCAGTTACATTGGCAAAGATTGGCAATCATTTATGCTACATGGTATAACTGATTCCAGTTGCATTACAGAAAGCGCAGTCATACACCATGTCAGCAGGGCAACACTTAAAGTCATTCTGAGGCAGTCACTGCTCTCAAAATGTCAACACTGCTTTCTCTCTCCGCAGATGCTGCCAGACCTGCCGAGTTCCTCCAGCAATTTCTGTTTCGGCATCTGCAGATCTTTGTTTTATTGCAGTGGTGAAAACCGCTGTTACTGGGATAGTGCCGCAAGCAACCAGCCTTTCATTAAACAACAAGACAAAGGTTCATTGATTATCAAGAAAGAAAATAGGCTTTTCAAGAGCCTGATTTTGTGCCAGACTAGTAATTATCCAGCTTACAAGAACAGATCCTCAGAGCTGAGCCGTTTTTCATTATCACTGTGCACAAGGCAAGAGCAGACTATACTCACAACTTGCCTTTACTGGTCAGCCCATCATTCACACAATAGCTCTGCTGGAAAATATCATTCTGAAGGTTGAAATGTTCAATATGAGCTGCCGGTAACAAACAGGTTCCTGTTGAAATAAATGGGTTAGCACCTTCACCAAAAGAAAGTAGACAAATGAACTTCACAGAAAAGCACTAATGCATTTCTTCCCAATGTTGCACTGTGGCATAAATTTGAATTTGGTGCTTGTACAAAATGATGTGACGAGGTCTGCTCTATAAACCTCCTCTTTTCCGTTTCCTTTATTGTAATTGGCGAACATCAAAAAAAAATCACGAAAAATGCAAAATGGGTAAGAGATTTTATATCATTCTAAATTAATCACACAGTCAAAGTTATTCCCAGTATAATTTCAATCTATTTGCTTAAAAGTTAAAGGTAGGTTTTATATTGGAAAACAACACTGGCCAATTGCAAAATGGCATTTGTTCATGAATGCTTGTTGATATTTCAAGTTTGTTTCGGTTTATTTTTCTGCCTCCCAGAGGCAGAGAGAGACCGACACCTGAAGGCTTTAGGTGGATCATTCATTTGATGATGAAAAGGAAAAAGATGCTCTGATCAACAAAGACTTCTGCACCCTTTGGAAGTCGTGCATTAGGTTTTGATTGATGAAAATCTTGTGGGACCTTTTTCATATAAATTTGAAACAACTCTTTGATCCTATTAGCTTATCATATAATTATGTTTCCCTTTTGCTGAAGGATCGGGTTACAATGAGATTCAAAGCAAGGATAATATCATTAGCCACATGATCATGTTTGGAAATAACCAAGTCATTTTTAACTCACTTCCTACTTGTCTAACATTAAATGCATCAGTTTTTTCATGCAAAAGTTGGTATTCATCCAGAGTAATTGCACACAATGCAATACTTTGGTCCAATGTGAATTCCTAACATCTACATAACATTGCTAACTCTGAGGTAGTGTGACAAGGTACTATTGAGAAAAACTGCAATGGGTTTTGTAGAAACAAGAGAAATCTTTTAGCTTCTTGAGTCTTTTCCACCATTCAATGAGATTATGGCTGATCTACAACCTGACTGCCTTTGGCCCATCTATCCTTGAATAGCAATAACCCGTCCATCAATAACTTTTAAAATTAACAATTGATTTAGCACCAGTTGCCATCTGTGATGAAGTATCTCCTAACTTGTCTCCAGTAAGTTTCAGACTGTGCCCCGAAGTTCGAGGTTCCTCAATGAGTAGAAATGGTTTCTCTGAAACAATGCCATTTAAGATTCTTGGAAACAAAGAGCAAATTATCCCATGAATTTCTAAATTCCAGGGAATATAATGCTGGTTTATTTCAACGCTCCTGAAAGTTTAACCCTTCAAGTCCCGATCCTATGGATCTACAGCACATATGCTGCAGGGACAATATAATTTTCAAATGTCCCATATACCACAGTGACTTTAATTGGTACAACAACTGATCTAGAAGCACGAGCAACAGGAATAATTAAGTATCACATTCTTAAAAGAGACAATAATTATTCCTCGTGATCAACTATATACTCAACTGGATTAATTTAATATTTTTAAAAGACAAATTCTCATGGCATTGACTTTTTTAAAGCACTTTTAAAATAAAACTGTTACATTTTGAATGCAATTATGCATTGTGCATAAAGAATAGAACATAGGCTGAAATACTGACATACGCCCCCTTTGTGTGGTCACACCTTAGCACATTTTTTGCTGAGTATTTTACCACAGCATAGGTTTGCAAAGAAAAAGTGTCACAAAGACAGTAACAGCTTACATTAATGTGGTGCCTTTAATACCTAAAGATTTTGTTTCCCAGAAATAATCCCAACTGGGTCTTATCTGTCTCAAAGATCATGCAAGTAGCAGGTCTACATGGTGTAGCAAAATCAAGTCGTGCTGATGATAGAAACACTTGAGATGGAGCGAGACATTTACAGAAGATGGGAGAACAGTACATCAAAAGAGAGAAGTGGATAATGGGAGCTGAATTAAAAATTGAAATTTCTGAGGACAAAGAGGGGAATGGAGAAAGGACATCAGTGAGTAATTCAGTGTGATTTGGGGGAGACAATGATGATTTTAATAAGAGACATTAGAGGGCTGGCAACAAAGAAGAGGAGATTCTCAAGTGATCTCCTGAGCTAGCTTCAGCAGTCTAGCCCTAACTTCCTAATTGTGCTCAGATCATTTCTGACCATGACGTACACCTTGAATAGGCAATTGTCCCAGTTTCCAACTTTAATTTTCTGTCTAATATCATCCAACTCCAGATCATTGTCTCTTTTACTCTCTTTAGTTATCATTGCCTTGTGTCTAGCATGAGCTATCCCAGGTGATTCCACTTCTTTCTCCAATGAAGATCTGTGTTTGATCCTTCCTCACTGCACTGGTTCACGTGCCTCTGCTAGTTCTTCAATCCCATCATTGCTTGGGTCGATTCTGTTACTTGTGAGTTTGTGTCACACCCAGAAAGCCCTGGTCAGCATTGACCATGAGTCCTGCTGACTGCAATCCAGCCAATACTAATCTCATTCATGTTATCTTCCTCTCTACTGGCTCAATGAATAATAATTTCACCTGAGATGTTAACTACTCCTGGTTATTCTTGTATCACCTTCTGGATTTTGTGTTGGTAAATCTCTGGTGTCAAATAGGAATCCATTGTATTGGCAAAGTCCCAACTTGGACAAAAAATAAAACGTTGTGACCTTCTTGTGAAAGTGATCACGATTCCCTGACCTTTATTATACACATGGAGAGGGATAGGAGCAGACGGTATGAGAAAGTACTTAATTGGGGGAGGGGGAATTACAATGCTCTTAGGCAGGAACTGTGGAACATAAATTGGGAGCAGATATTCTCAGGGAAATGCACAACAGAAAAGTGGAGGTTGTTTAGAGAGCACTTGCTGTGAGTGCTAGATGGTTTATCCCACTTAGGCAAGGAAGAGATGGTAGGGTGAAGGAACCTTGGATGACAAGAAATGTGGAACATCTAGTCAAGAGGAAGAAGGAAGCTTACTTAACGTTGAGGAGGCAAGGATCAGACAGGACTCTCAAGGGTTACAAGGTAGCCAGGAAGGAACTGAAGAATGGACTTAGAATAGTTAGAAGGGAGCCATCACCAAGACAGCCATGAAAATGCTTTAGCAGTTAGGATTAAGGAAAACCCTAAGGTGTTCTATACTTAGGTGAGGAACAAGAGGTAGCCAGAGTGAGGGTAGGGCTGATCAGGGATAGTGGAGGAACGTGTGCCTGGAGTCAGAGAAAATAGAGGAGGTCCTTAATGAATACTTTGCTTCAGTATTCACTACTGTGAGGGACCTGATGTTTGCGAGGACAGCATGAAACAGACTGATATGTTCGAACAAGTTGGTGTTAAGAAGGAAGATATGCTGAAAATTTTATAAAATATGAGGACAGATCAGTCCCCTGGGCCAGACGAGATATACCTGAGGTTACTGCAGAAAGCTAGGGAGGAGATTGCTGAGCCTTTGGCAATGATCTTTGCGTTCTCACTGGCCACTGGAGTAATACCAGATAAAAAGAGGGTGACAAATGTTATTCCCTTGTTCAAGAAAGGGAATAGGAATAACCCTGAAAATTATAGACTAGACAGTCTTATGTTTGTGGTGGGCAAATTATTGGAGAGGATTCTGAGAGACAGGATTTATGATTACTTGGAAAATCATCGTTTGATTAGAGATAGTCAGCAGGTCTTTGTGAGTGGCAGATCATGCCTCACAAGCCTTATTGAATTCTTTGAGGATTTGACAAAACACATTAATGAAGGTAGAACAGTGGATGTGGTGCATATGGATTTTAGCAAGGTGTTTGATAAGGTTCCCTGTGGTAGGCACATTCAGAAAGTAAGGAGGCATGGGATACAGGGAAATTTAGCTGTCTGAATACAGAATTGGCTAGCCCATAGAAGACAGAGGGTGGTAGTAGATGGAAAGTATTCAGCCTGGAGCTCGGTGACCAGTGCTGTTCCGCAGGGATCTGTTCTGGGACTTCTACTCTTTGTGATGTTCATAAATGACTTGGATGAGTAAGTGGAAGGGTGGTTTGCCGATGACATGAAGATTGGTGGAGTGGTGGGTAGTGTGGAGGGTTGTTGTAGATTGCAATGGGACATTGACAGGATGCAGAGCTGGGCTAAGAAGTGGCAGATGGAGTTCAACCAGGAAAAGTGTGAATTGATTCATTTTGGAAGGTTGAATTTAAATACAGAATGCAGGGTTAAAGGCAGGATTCTTGGCAATGTGGAGGAACAGAGGGATCTTGGGGTCCATGTCTATCGATCCCTCAAAGATGCCACCTAAGTTGATGAGTTCGTTAAGAAGGCATATGGTGTGTTGGCTTTCATTAGCAGGGGGGGTTGAGTTTAAGAGTCGTGAGGTTATGCTGCAGCTCTATAGAGCCCTGTCTAGACCACACTTGGAATATTGTGTTCAGTTCAGGTAGCCTCATTATAGGAAGAATGTGAAAGCTTTAGAGAGGTTGCAGAGGAGATTTCCCAGGATGCTACCTGGATTGGAGAGCATGTCTTATGCAGAAAGGTTGAGGGAGTTAGGGCTTTTCTCATTAGAGCGAATAAGGGTAAGAGGTGACTTGATAGAGGTGTACATAATGATGGGAGGCATCGATGGAATGGATAGCCAGAGACTTTTTCCCAGGGCAGAAATGGCTATCACGAGGGGGTTTCACTTTGACTGGGACTATACATCCATCCTAGGACAAGCCAAAAAGAGACACACACAAGAATTCCTGGAAGAATGGCATTCCAACTGGAATTCTATCAACAAACACATCGATTTGGACATCATCTACCTCCCTCTGAGAAAAAGAACAGGAAGAGACTGGGGGCTCATTGATGATGTTACCTAGCATGGTGACAAAACATCTGAGAACAAACCTTCCAGCCTAGCGAGCTAACTTACATCCAGAACCTCAATCTGAGCTCCAAATCTTCTAAAAACTCAGTTGTTGACAATGCTTGTCCATTGGGTGAAATGGGAGACATTCTCCAACAATTGCATCATTCACCTGTTGCATATAAGTGCAGAACTTCATGGCACCATTTGTTGGGGACCCTCTTGTGGCACAGTGGGAGTGTCCCTACCCCTACAATGAGAGACCTACGTTCAATTCCCACCTGCTCCAGAGGGTGTGGAATAACATCTCTGAGCAGATTGATTGGGAAAAATGGCACCATTTGTTTTACTAAAGCAGGACCTAGCCATGGCATTGCTCCTTCAGTTGGCTCTATGATGTCTTGCTCAGTGAGTTCTTTAATCCTTGCCTCAAATTTCTTATTAATCTCAGTCAGCAGCTGTGCAGCTCCCTAATTCCTTAAAACAATGGTGCAAACTGCTCTTGAAATTTCACGTAAGATTTCAGAGAATTCACGTTTATGTGTAGTGTTCCCAAGATTCAGGCAGTTTCTCTGCTTTGAAGAGGCTGACCATCCTGCTTAATCACCGTGAATTCTGCCCCTTCATTCTGATCCCTTCCTCAGTTCTCGTGATGACATGCCTGACGGTTTGTCATGGGGATTTAGATGTGTCAGATAGAACAGCCTTTCAACATTTCATTGACGGATGTACTTGATTCTCTCCGTTGTCAGTTCCTCCTACAGGGCTCTGTTGATGTAATTCCTTTCAATGCCTGAACCTATGATAACATTCATTCCCAACAACTACTGGAACTTCTCAAGGGTTGTTCCTGCTGACAGAAAGCTTGTATCCATGATTGCTATCTGTGTTCTCACTCTGCATCTTTTGCAAATTGTGCTGCATTCATCTCCCTCCTGTTAGTCTTCCCTCTCTGCCCAGCTTTGCTTCCATGCATCTTTACAATGATATCTTTTTCCTCCACACTATCTGCATTTCTTCCCCATTGCATGGCAGGAGGCATCCCTTCTTAAGAGCCCCAAATTGACACATAGAGTCAAAGAGTCATACAGTACGGAAACAGGACCTTCGGTCCAATCAGTCCATGCTGAACACAATCCTAAACTAAACTCATCCCACCTGCCTGCACCTGGCCCATATCCCTCCAAATCTTTCCTATTCATGTATTTATCCAAGTGTCTTTTAAACATTGTAATTGTAACTACATCCACCAGTCCCTCAGGAAGTTCATTCTTCACAGGAACCATCCTCAGTGTAAAAAATTGGCTGCTCATGTTTTTAAAATCTTTCTCCACTCATCTTAAAAATGTGACTCCTACTCTTGAATTCCTCTATCCTAGGGAAAAAGAGGATTACCACTAACTTTATCTATACCCCTCATTATTTTATACACTTCTGCAGGGTTGCTTCTTAACCTCCTACACTCCAGTGTATTCAGTCATCTCTTTATAACTCAAACCTTCCATACCTGACAACACTGGTAAATCTCTTATGAAGCCTCTCCAGTTTCTTAACATCCTTCCTGTAACTGGGTAACCAGAACTGGACACATAATCTCCCTCATACTTCTGTAATTTATATTTACATGTTGTTACTACAGTGAGAAGTGGTGGATTGGCTCTGTCTTTTTGACCTCCCCAGCAGGCTGCAAAGAATTTTAGCATCAGGATGTAATTTTCTCTAGTATGGTTTTGTCAATTAGTTAACATGTAATTAACTAATCTCTTCTGCAGTGGTAAGAATCCATTAATTTCATTCAATAATGGTCCCAGCTATTAAATTGTATGAGGACATTCACAAATCAATAATCCTTTCTTAACAATGGACTTGTCACTCGGTTGCGCCACTCGGTTAGCCTTAACTTTAGTCATGACAATGGCAGAAGTGGGATTTGTTTCATGCTGTGAAATTGTCCAGCCATAGTTTCTAGTTTCAAAGTGGGCGGCACGGTGGCACAGTGGTTAGCACTGCTGCCTCACAGCGCCAGAGACCCGGGTTCAATTCCCGCCTCAGACGACTGACTGTGTAGAGTTTGCACGTTCTCCCCGTGTCTGCGTGGGTTTCCTCCGGGTGCTCCGGTTTCCTCCCACGGTCCAAAGATGTGCAGGTCAGGTGAATTGGCCATGCTAAATTGCCCGTAGTGTTAGTTAAGGGGTAAATGTAAGGGTATGGGTGGGTTACGCTTCGGCGGGTCGGTGTGGACTTGTTGGGCCGAAGGGCCTGTTTCCACACTGTAATGTAATGTCATGTAATGTAATGTCAAGTGTCATCTGATTTAAAGTCACCTCCACTTTCAAGAAACTTACTCCTCAACTAATCTGACCTGCTATGTTCAATCACCTGAACCATTATCTGGTTATCCACATATTTTCGAACCAACTTATTTTTACACACTCCTGGAGCAGGTGGGACCTGAATGCAGGTCTCCTGGACCAGAGGAAGTGACACTATCACCATGCCACAAAAACCTCTTCTGGTTATTCAGATTTGTCGCAAGATAATTGCATCCGCATGATTCCTGTCTCAGTAGTTCAATTTGTAAATCGTTTGATTCTCCTCCTTCTGCCTTACCTGAGGGAAGGCAAGCCCTTGGAATGTGACATTTGGCATCATGACATAAAGTTTTCATAACCTGCCTTTTCTCCCATGTCAGGCAACACTTTGAGAGTCTCTCTCACTGAAACAGCAATGAGGCACAATGCTCTGCTTTCAAAGTCACCATCCCTCCATCCAAAGACAAGCCACAGCTGTCAGTGCCTGTATTTCTATTTCACATTGTTGGAGCTGGAATTATCTGATGTGAGCTCAATTCCCCAGGCTGCAGATATATCAGCCCCAGCAAATGCCTTGACCCAATCTTAAACACCGCTGTTTGTACCTCTGTATTTTCCCACATTGCCAATGTCATATCTCAAGCTGATTGAACAATACATACAGTCACAGAGTTAAGGTTAACAAAGCTTTAAGAGATGCTTCTTCCTACGGCTGGTACATATGCTTTCTGACCCAGCACCTCTCAGGACAATAAACTTCCAAAATTTTACAGAATGTTTTAGTCTCTCGTCCAGCGCACACTGCAATCCAATACTCAGGTCGATGCGCACAAAATCAGCTGTCATGTCAGTTGTTATTGAGGCAAAATATGTAGACAGTTTTGATTTAATGAACTTGTGCAATGTTCGATGAATTAATGGACTGTTCTGAGAGGCGGCAGGGGCAGATGGTGTGGAAAAATTAAAGAGCAATTGGAAAAATATTAGGTGAGTGGGCGATTAAGACATCTAAACTTCTGCATGGGCAGATGGATTGCAATGTATTCTGTGGGCTTGTATTTTCCTTTGTTCAAAATTAATAAGGTGACTCACGTACTTGTGGTGGCACTTGGTACAGACTGGTCAGAATCGGAATCTAAAAGCCTTAAGTGTGAAGTGACGACAGGTGGGAGAATGAGGAACCTTATTGTCAGAAATCTGTGTGTTTTGTTAGTGATGCCTGCAATTTCGATTGCCTCCTCAGGGAAAAAAAAAACCCCAAACTGATTTTTTTTCTAATCCAAAACATTCACAAGTATTTTAGATACTGCTGACTCCTACGTTTTCCTTTTTAAGCAGCAATCTGTTACTGGATGTGGATGCTACTTTCAGCGCCAGTATTTATCACTGAGAGACACGCTCACTCGACCTGTTCAGATATACATGAAGTAGGCAGGCAGGAGGCTGGAAGAACACAGCAAGCCAGGCAGCATCAGGAGGAAGAGAATCCTTCTTCAGGGCATATATGTGGATATATCTGAACAGAGTTCTGCAGCAGCTGAGACTTGAAACCAGATCAAATTGTTTTGAAACTGCTATTGCGCAACAAGGTGAATTAGCTTTATTGCCAGGTGGGTACAGTTTAGAGTTTACACGTCGCCACTACAGCGCTATCTAAGGTACCAAGGTATCCAGGAACAGATACTTCACATTCTCATGAAAAAAAAATTAGAAAATAAACACCTAAAAAATCCAGCATGACAATGATAGGAATAAATAGGAAACTAAAGAAATCAAAAGTTCAGAATAATGGTGCCTCCACTCCACAACAGCACCCAGCCACCACTCCCCACCCCAACCCAGCCTCCACTCCCCACCCCAACCCAGC
>NC_057732.1:50322247-50327338 GCF_004010195.1 Chiloscyllium plagiosum | reverse complement strand
TGAGTACAGGAGTTGGGAGGTCATGTTGTGGCTGTACAGGACATTGGTTAGGCCACTGTTGGAATATTGCGTGCAATTCTGGTCTCCTTCCTATCAGAAAGATGTTGTGAAACTTGAAAGGGTTCTGAAAAGATTGACAAGGATGTTGCCAGGGTTGGAGGATTTGAGCTATAGGAAGAGTTTGAATAGGCTAGGGCTGTTTTCCCTGGAGCGTTGGAGGCTGAGGGGTGACCTAATAGAGGTTTACAAAATCATGAGGGGCATGGATAGGATAAGAAGACAAAGTCTTTTCTCTGTGGTCGGGGATTCCAGAACTAGAGGGCATAGGTTTAGGGTGAGGGGGGAAAAATATAAAAGAGACCTAAGGGACAACTTTTTCACACAGAGGGTGGTATGTGTGTGGAATGAGCTGCCACAGGAAGTGGTGGAGGTTGGTACAATTTCAACATTTAAAGGGGATCTGGATGGGTATATACATGGGAAGGATTTGGAGAGATATGGGCCAGGTGCTGGCAGGTGGGACTAGATTGGGTTAGGATATTTGGTTGGCATGGGCGAGTTGGACCCAAGGGTCTGTTTCCATGCTGTACATCTCTATGACTCCATGAGAGAGTGGAAAAAGAGAGAGAGACAGTTCTTAGCTGAGCAAAAAGAGAGAGAATTTGAACTTGAGAAGTTGCGACTTAGTCAGCCAAGTCAAGTTAACAGGATGGAGATTAAAAGAGAAGGTAGTGATGTACACAAATATGTCAAAATTCTGCCACATTTTGATAAGAAAGATGTTGAAACCTTCTTTATTTCATTTGAAAAATTTCTGAGGCAGATGGAGTGGTCCGAGGATTGATGGATAATGCTGGCTCAAACTGAATTGGTAGGAAGAGTTAGTGAGGTGTTTGCTGCGCTGTCAGATGAGGGTCAAAAGATTATGAAGACGTTAAACAGGCTGTTTGAAGTGCTTATGAATTGGTACTAGAAGCATATAGACAGCGGTTCAGAAACACAAAGAAGGAACCAAGTCAGATTTATGTTGAGTGTGAAAGAATTTTGATAGATGGGTGCGAGCCGTGAAGATATATAAGACCTTTGAGGCTCTAAGAGAGATTATTCTGCTGGAAGAGTTTAAAAACTCACTTCCAGAGATGATGAAAATTCACATGGAGGAACAGAAAGTTCAGCAAGTGAGAAGGGCAGCAGAGTTAGCAGATGAGTACATGAGTACGAGCATAAAACAAGCTTTTAGCCAGAATTTCATCCTGTGAGGGACAGGAGTTGGGAGAAGGGGAGATCCTACACTACAAGACCAAGAATAGAGAGCACTGGTAAGAATTTACCACAGAATTAAAAAAAAGCCCAACAGGGTGGAAAGGAGGTGAAAGGCCTCAGGTGTTTCCACTGTGGGACACAGAAATTTACAGTGCTCGCGGTTTCAGAAGGGCACCGGGCAAAGTTGTTTTCACTGCCAGAAGTTGGGACATATTAAAGAAAGGTACTGTGGGAAATTATGTGGTAAAAGAAGCCAAGCCAATGGCATTAGTGAAGGGAGTAAATGAAACCCCAAGAGGAGCTGAGGAGCTGCAGGAGAGTGCACGGCCTAGGCAGGGGCTGGGTATGGGGTTAGTACCTGATCTGTACACAGAATTTGCCTCCTTGGGTAAAACGTACTCAAAAAGAACAGGGGGAGAAGGACAAGAAGTTATAATTTTGAGAGGTACAGGAGCTAACCAGTCGCTGATAGTAAGGGATGAACGAATATGCACTCTTTTTGATCCATTACTCGAGAGTATGGTAATATGTGGGTTAGAGGGACAGCAATTTAGCGTTCCCCTATGTAAGATCAGGTTGGAGTGCCAACTCAAGACTGGGGAAGTTACAGTGGGAGTGATTGACAAGAGTGTCAGCTCCAGAAATTCAGTTTGTTCTTGGGAATGATTTGGCAGGGTCCAAGATGGGAGTGACACCCCTTGTTGTGGAGAAGCCCAAGGAAAACCAAGAAACTGAGGAGTTAAAACAGAAATATCCTGGTATTTTCCCAGACTGTGTGGTAACCAGATCCCACTCTCATAAGTCACAGCACGAAGTGAAAAGTAAAGCGAAAGGTGAAGGGGTTGAGCTTCAGTTAGTGAACACCCTGCTGATGTAATGGTGCAGGAAAAACCTGAACAGGCAGAGGGCCAGACAGAAGTGTTTAGTCCTGAAAGGCTAAGAAACTTGGAACTTTCAAAGAAACTTTTATCATAGTCAAATCAAGGGGGAAGAAGCTAGCTGTAGATTATGTACAAGAAACTATCATAGTTTCTAGGCAACTCATTTAATGTCCTGCAAAATTCAAGAAAGAGAGACAATGGCCTAGTGGTATTGTAGGTAGACCAATTCAACCAGAGATTCAGGTAATGTTCTGGGGGCTGCGGTTCAAATCTTAGCATGGTAGACTGTAGAATTTTAATTAACGGAGTTGTACCAGCCCCTTTTGGTCCAACTTATCCATAATGACCAGATATCCTAAATTAATCTAGTCCCATTTGCCAACACTTGGCCCTTATCTCTCTAAACCCTTCCTATTCATATACCCATCCAGATGCCTTTTAAATGTTGTAATTGTACCCGCCTCCATCACTTCCTCTGGCAGCTCATTCCATACATGTACCGCCCTCTGTTTGAAAATGTTGAATATAATTCTAAAATTAAGAATCTAATGATGACATTGAAACTGTTGCAGATTGTTGGGAAAATTCCATCTGGTTCACAAATTCAGTTTAGGGAGGGAAACTGCTGTCCTTACCTGTCTAGTAAGTATTACCCACAATCTACAAATAAATAAGAAGGAGAGATATTCAAACACAATTTAACCTGTCTATGTGGAACAGAATCTCTGCATCACACTAATCAAGTGTCTCTTACATGATGCAAAGGTAGTCTTCTGAGAGTGGAACATATTCTCACAGTTCTATGACCTCAGGAAACAGAACATTCAATCTCCTTTTTCCCTTTCTTTGGTCCCTGGAGGGTTTCTTATATTTAGGCATTCTTATTACCCCAGTATTTGGTCAGTTGTACAAGGCTAATTTTGTGCATTTACTGGAAAGGATAAGGCAGGACCTCCAGCGATGGGGAGACCTTCCAATTTCTTGGCTGGGTAGAATAGCACTAATTAAAATGAATGTCCTGTCGCGTCTCCTATACCCTATGAGAATGCTTCCGGTGATACTGCCGAGGCTGGCACTACGTAAATTATATGGCTGGTTGCGTTCCTTTATCTGGAATTATAGACGGCCCCTCATTAAGCTGAAGAAGCTACAGCTTCCACAGGCAAGGGGAGGATTGGACTTCCCAGATTTTAGGAAATATCAGTTAAGTTCCCTATTAAGTTACATAGCTGATTGGGTCTTGTCTGATCCGCAATCAATCTGGCTGGACATCGAGGCTTCTCAAGTAAAATGCCCACTTATTAACCTTTTATTTTCAGACAAGAGGAAAATCATTACAGATCACTGTAAAAACCCTATAATACTAAACACAATTAAGGCTTGGAATATAATGCGGCAAAATGAGGGCAACTCACATAAAACATTCACCTATGCGCCGATAGTGGGAGCATGGGGATTCCAACCGGGGTTTACAGATGCCACTTTTAAACTCTGGAGATCCAGGGGTATCTCATGTCTAGGGGACTTATTTAAAGATGGGGTCTTGATGTCTTTCGAACAGCTGCGTCAGAAATTCGGATTACCCAATGGAGACCTCTTTCGATACTTCCAAATTCGAGATTATATAAAGAAGAAGACTACGTTATTAGATAGTCTTTATAAATCAGATAGAGAATGTAGAGTACTACGACCAATGGGGGGATCGTCCATCAGTACTATTTATCATTTGCTACATGATGAAGTATCGGGAGATATGGACAATCTGCTTAAAACATGGGATCAGGATTTGGGACTAGAAATCTCTATAGAAACATGGAATGACATTTGGGAAAACACTAGAAGAATTACCATCTGTAACAGAACCTAGGCTATCCAGCTGAAGATACTTCATAGGGCCCATATAGCACCGGATCAATTGGCAAAATTTAAGGCAGAAGCACTGGGCCACTTCAAACTGATGCTGGAAGCCTAGTGATGGAAGATAAGGAAATAGCAGGAGAACTTAATAAGTACTTTGCGTCAGTCTTCACAGTGGAAGACATGAGTAATATCCCAACAATTAAAGGGAGTCAGGGGGCTGAGTTGAATATTGTTGCCATTACAAAAGAGAAAGTGCTAGAAAAGCTAAAAGGTCTTAAAATTGATAAATCTCCTGGCCCTGATGGGTTGCATCCTAGAGTTCTGAGGGTGGTGGCTGAAGAAATAGCGGAGGCGTTGATTGAGATCTTTCAAAAGTCACTGGAGTCAGGGAAGGTCCTGGATGATTGGAAGATCGCTGTTGTAACCCCCTTGTTCAAGAAAGGATCAAGGCAAAAGATGGAAAATTATAGGCCAATTAGCCTAACCTCGGTTGTTGGTAAAATTCTAGAATCCATCATTAAGGATGAGGTTTCTAAATTCTTGGAAGAGCAGGGTCAGATTAGAACAAGTCAACATGGATTTAGTAAGGGGAGGTCGTGCCTGACAAACCTGTTGGAGTTCTTTGAAGAGATGACAAGTAGGTTAAACCGGGGAAACCCAGTGGATGTGGTCTACCTAGACTTCCAAAAGGCCTTTGATAAGGTCCCATACGGGAGGCTGCTGAGCAAGGTGAGGGCCCATGGTGTTCGAGGTGAGCTACTGGTATGGATTGAGGATTGGCTGTCTGACAGAAGGCAGAGAGTTGGGATAAAAGATTCTTTTTCAGAATGGCAGCCGGTGACAAGCGGTGTCCTGCAGGGTTCAGTGTTGGGGCCGCAGCTGTTCACATTATATATTAATGATCTGGATGAAGGGACTGGGGGCATTCTAGCGAAGTTTGCCGATGATACAAAGTTAGGTGGACAGGCAGGTAGTACTGAGGAAGTGGGGAGGCTGCAGAAGGATCTAGACAGTTTGGAAGAATGGTCCAGGAAATGGCTGATGGAATTCAATGTGAGCAAATGCAAGGTCTTGCACTTTGGAAAAA
>NC_057732.1:50295523-50322205 GCF_004010195.1 Chiloscyllium plagiosum | reverse complement strand
GTGTCCAGTTTTGGTCCCCACACCTCAGGAGGGACATTCTGGCACTGGTGATCCCTGGAATGGTAGGTCTAACATATGAGGAACGGCTGAGGATCCTGGGATTGTATTCATTGGAGTTTAGAAGATTAAGGGGAGATCTATTAGAAACTTACAATAGAAACTTGTTTATTTTTGTAAACTTGTAAAAATGTTAAATTTCTAATAAAAATATCTATATAAAAATAAAGAACATTCAATCCAGGATTCCGGATTTTTATTTATTATGTCTTTTATATCCTCAGTCTCAAACCTCTTGTGATGTACAGGTTATTCTGCAATAACGAAATAGTTGTGTTCCTCTGTGACATCATGCTATAGAAAACTGCTATAGAAAATTGTGCTGTGGAGGATTGCTAACAGAAAATCGTTATATCCGTTCAGTAGGAAGTTTATATTATCCAAACAATATCCACAGTTCATCAATCATGTTAGAGCTAATTTGCACTGAGGAAACGTGCGTTGTAGCAGAATGACCTGTAGATATCTGAAACTCTACTGAATGAAAGCAGGATTACTGGCTTGAGTTGGGACTTCAAATGTCATATTTTGGTATTGAAAGAAAATCTTATCATCTCTACTTTTATGTGAGTTTGTTCATTTTTTTCTTGGCTCTATTTGCCAACATTGTGATCATACGCACAATTAGAGATAATTATTGAAAATGAAAAGAGAAGCTTTCCTTTGTCTTAAACATTATTTATGTGACTACCATAACATAATATTATCATAATATGCTGGTTTATTAAAATACGCTCATTAATTCACTATTAACTAAAACTCTGCTGATGACTTCACTGTACATGCACACAATTTTAAGCTGACTTTTGTAATTTAAAATAAAAGCTCTTCTTTGTTTTACGGTTTATTTCTATGAACTGATATGATTTGATTTAGCATTGTCACATGTAGACACGTGCACTCTGTGTGTGAGGGACTCCCTGTTTAGGTGTGGACCCCTGGCATACCTTTGATGGTCAACTTGCTCAATTTGGAAACAACAGGTGTTACGTTCCTGGAATAAAAATTGCTGTGTTTGTGTTGATTCTTTTGACTGGCATTTTAACAGAAATATGAATGGAATTAAAATAAACAGTCAACTTCTCTGCTTAAACAATTAAGACAAGGATTTTCAATATTGAACCTTTAGATGGCATTTGCATAACGTGCTATGAATGAATAGTTCACAATAATGTCACTGAAACGCTGCAAGGAAGCTCTATCATGTGTGGATGATGATGGAAGGCAGAAGCTGGTGTTAGTCATTTCAGTTTGTCTTTCTTTACCTTCAGTCTTATCTCACAATCTTTGAAAAATTAATCTGGATTAAGTAAAGGGCACACTCACTGTTTGCCTTTTCTATCTGTCAAATCCTGTGAGCAGTTGTTATCTCAAAAAAGTCTGATTTCCCAAAGGGCTTCCTCACCTCTACTCATTGTCAGGTTAAAGGTTTAGGTTGTTATAGGGTTTAGCACAGAGGCAAGTGTATATTGGTGCCATTGACTGACATGTTAGCTTGCTGGCTCCACCTCACCCTGTGGAAATGTTCCTCGAGGTGATCTTGAGTTGCTGCTGGTCATTGGGATATCCACCTACTGGTGGGTTGTAATTAGCTTCTCTAAAAAAGGTAAAGTCACCATAGTCCTACCAGACCATAGGACTACTCTTACATTAGAGGCAGACAGGTAACTCGTGGTGGTTTAACCTAAGGGTCAGCACACCTCAGGCGAGGGGAGAGACTGAGAACGAGAGTGTTGGAATTGAAACCACCCAGGTGGAATCACTCTGCATTGCAACCAACCCAAGTGGCTCCCTTTTCTCTAAAGCCCCTTACAGGGGAAGAATTAAATCAAATAGATTGCAGTCCGGACAGGAATGTCATGATGATGGATCCTAATCCTGGATCACCTCTGGAAGTATTCATTTTTAATTACGTGTATCTTTTTAAAAAAGCGAACATTCAGCAAAAATGAGTGAGTATATAAATTCTGAGCAATGGAATTCCATGAGTGTCTGCAAGGCCTGTGCGGGTGACCCTCCGCTTTGAGGGAGACACAGGAATGCTCTACCTGATGGGTCTCAAGAAAGCTTCAAAGAGAAGGATGCCAAAATGAGAAATGTAAAGAAAACTGAACACTGATCTCCTGCGAGCTAACTCAGACTGTGAATATGCTGGGAGAAAAGACAACGATCTGGGTGAGGGACATGTTAGGTTTGTTCCCCTTTCAAGAATACACAAAACATTTGGGTTAAGAACCAATCTTGAAACTGAGGTATGTGCTAGAGTGCTAAAGTGTGCACTGTCAGGGTCACAACGGAGAAAACCCCAGGTTCAAAAAAGAGGAAGCCTCTCTCTCTTCATTAGAAGCTAGAAAACAAATGAAGCCACAGTTAAAAGGAAACAGGGCGAAAGCATTAAGCTGACCTATAAAGCCAAGCAGGTCGAAATCAACTGCATACCTCCCAACATCAGTCCTACTGGTATCATCAAATGGAATGAAACTCAGAGACTGAACTTGATATTGTTTTTATTTTTCAACATTCGTTTTGACTCACCTCTAATTTCTAATGTGTCAATTTTTGTTGCATTATTTATCTCATGTCTAACTAATAAACTCACTCTTGATAAACCAAGAGGTCTTGGTTACATTGCGTCCTTTAAAAACATGAACTTGTTTAGTCTGGGAGAAAGTCATCCACAAAGGATCCTTTTTTTTAACATTAACCTTGTTGTGGCCAATCAACAGGGAGGTGAATAAAGCCAGCCCATTCCTCCTCAGGCTTAACAACCTGAGGTCTCCCGTCTAGAACTGTAATAAACTCCATAACCTCATAATTAAAGCCATTATCTCAAGTTATTGAGATCAATACAATTTCCAAATGTGCATTGACGTACTGAGAGAAAGATAAGGTGTTGTCCCTCGAGTTTGTGTTGAGCTTCAGTGGAACATTCAGCAGGCCATGGACAGAGATGTCAGCATGGCAGAAAAGTGGAGGATTAAAATGGCTTCTGACATAAAAGTTTCATTGACTTTGTTTCCAACTTTCACTCTTTCACCTTCAACTTCATTTCCTGCTACTATTTTAGCCATGTTTCCTCACACCAAAACAACTCCATTCCATTATTTCAGTGTCTTTGCCCCTGCGCATCTGATGCTACTTTTCACATCAATGCTACCTTTTCCTTCGATTGAAGATTCCCACGTACGGTTAACATGGTCATCCAATGAGTCCAACCTATTTCTCTCATAACCCCTCCTCCCAGAAGCATGATAGAGTTCCCCTTGTCCTCACCTTCCATCCCATCATATTCAACGCATCATCCTCCACCATTTCTGTCACCTACAATATTTTCCTACTCACTGGGGAAGATCAAACACATTTTCCCCCTCATCCTCTCCCCCCCACCCCCCTACAGGGTCTGCTTCTCTGGGATGCTCAGTCATTCCTAACATGCCCTGCAGTTCTTATTGCACCTTTCTGTGGAGGAGGTACAAAGTCTGTCCCTGCACCTCCCCTCTTCTCACTGTGAAAGACTAGCAGGATTATCAGACATTGGAGCAGAAGGAAGCCACTCAGCCCATTGAGTTTGCTTCGCCATTCAATGAAGTTATTCTTGATCTGATAATCCTCAACTCCATTTTCCTGCCTTTTCCCCATTACCCTTGATTCCCTTACTGATTAAAAATCCATCAATCTTGGTTAGACTTAATGACCCACCCTCAAGGTATAGAATTCCACAGATTCCCTATTCTCTGAGAGAAGAAATCACACCTCATTTCAGAATTAGCATTACTATTATTTTTCAGAATTAGAATTATAATTTATTGTTACGTACTCAAGTATAAGATTACGTGAGTACAGTGAAAAGTTGAAAAAGTCATCATTCTTCACCTTTGTGACAAAACCAGAATTTAAAAAAACAGCAGCAGAAATAAGAGAAAGCCGAAAAGGAAGAAAAAAATGTCCTGAAAGTCTAAGCCTTATCTCTATAAAAAAGTGTTTAGAACCACTGATGCAGGCTCCCAGGCCTAGCCACGGCCTGGAGTCTCAGTCAGCCTGCAAGTCTCATATTGATCTCTGGGAGGAGCAACGTTCTCACTGCTGATGATGCTGCCCCCTCCAATAGCAAGGAGACTGACCCCATTCCACACACAGTCTGTTGTCGCTGGCCCATCTTTCCTGTCTTTAATGTGCGATCTCTCATTGTAAGATTTTCCCCTCTGGTACTAGATTCTCCCTCAAGTGGAAATAACCTTTCTGTCTCTACCTTGTCAAGTCCAGTAGGAACTTGGTATGTTTCAATAACATTACCTCTCATTCTTCAATATTCTGACAAAACCTCCTTACTTTTATACTCCATTCCCTTTGAAATAATTCCATTTGCCTTCCCCATTATCTGTTGAGCTTTGTTGCTATCTTTATGTGATTCACGGCCTTCCAAGTGAACAGTGACTTGTACATCTTTCGCTCCAGTCTGCTGTATCTGTTGCTCACAATGTTGCCTCCTGTACACTGGGGAGACCAAGCGCGGATTGGGTAACCATTTTGTGAAACAGTTCTCTCGATTGCTCAGGTAGCAAGGATGACCCTTGATTTGTCATTGCTTGTGTTGTTCACTCCTCACTTTGCTCTCAGGCTGATGTGAGCTGAAAATGTGTTGCTGGAAAAGCGCAGCAGGTCAGGCAGCATCCAGGGAACAGGAGAATCGACGTTTCGGGCATAAGCCCTCCTGAAGAAGGGCTTATGCCTGAAACGTTGATTCTCCTGTTCCCTGGATGCTGCCTGACCTGCTGCGCTTTTCCAGCAACACATTTTTCAGCTCTGATCTCCAGCATCTGCAGACCTCACTTTCTCCTCTCAGGCTGATGTGTCTGTCTTCGGCCTGTGTGCAGTTTTCTGGTGAAGCCCAATACAACTGTAGGAGCTGCACTTCAGCATTGACCCAACACGCAACAACTTTAATTTTATACCAGCCGCTATCTTCTTCTGTGCAATTGGAGTCATAGAGATGTACAGCATGGAAACAAACCCTTTGGTCCAAATCGTCCATCCCAACCTAATCTAGTCCCATTTGCCAGCACTTGGCCCATATTCTTCCCTCTGTTTGTGTTACAAAGGGTTTGTGTTGGAGAAATTTGTCCAATAGGTGAGAGATCACCAAACACAGCTCGAAGTGAAATTGATAAACACTTTATTGCAAGCAATATCGTTGGAAGAGAAATTTATTAGGCCGACACAGAACTGACAGTCTGTACAGGTAGATCAGAATTTCTCTTCCCAGATCTGGGAATGAGACCAGTTTTATAGTAATGCTGCACAGTGACACTGAATAAGAAATGGGAAACTACAACGTGTCTGGAAATGGAGTAATTTAATTACAAGGATGCTAATTAGAAAACAGTTATTGGATGAATATCCTGACAATATTGATGGTTCCATTCCTCTTCACAGGTAGATGTTAATGTCTCTTCTAAAGTGGTGAGGTGCTTCCATTGTCCTGTTCCTGAAGCATGTCCTTGCTGGTGCCTGTCTGTCTGTCCTGCTCTTGTGTGGCTTTGGAATTACTGGGTTGTGAAAATGCCCTTAGGGCTTTGAGATATCTGTGGTGCTCTGTCAGGTCCATGGGAGCTTAAAGTGCGCTGCATGCTGTCTGATTCGGCTTGTGAGCTGCTCGGGAATTCTGGGTGTTCTGGTACAGTGTAGTCAATTTTGCTTTGGTGGGCCTATCGTGGGTTAGCAAATCTTTTACCACAGTTTGTTTTCATCTTGTTTCTTTTTTTAAATCCCATTCAGATGGTTTTTATGTACCAATTTGCATCTTAATTGGAGAAAACTTTTGATTCTTCACCTTTATTTTTACTCATTTGTGGGATCTGGGCATAGATGGCTGGCCCCAGCATTTATTGCCTGTCCTTAGTTGCTCTTTGAGGGGTGAGTTGTCTTTTTGAACTGCTGCAGTCCACCTGGAGACCCGCAATGCCCTTAGAGAGGGAATTCCAGGATTTTGACCCTGTGACAGTGAAGGAAAAGCGATATATTTTCAAGTCAGGATGGTGGTTGGCTTGGAGGGGATCTTGTAGGGGACAGTGTTCCCATGTACCTGCTGTCCTTGTCCTTCCAGGTAGAAGTGGTTGTGGGTTTGGAAGGTGCTGTTGAGGATCTTTGGTGAGCTTCTGCAGTGTACCTTGCAGGTAGTAGCTACTGAGCATCCATTACCACTCTGTTTTATTATTTGTTCCATCTTTTGTTATTTAATCTGTACTGAGTATCCTCCCTATCACAAGATTTCTCCTTTGTCCATTCTGCTTCTCTCCATTGGCTTAAAACTCTTAGATTTCTTTCTTTCTCCAGTTCATCGATCTGTAACCTCGTTTTTCTGCACAGATACTTCCTGACTCTTTGAATTTCTCCAGTTTTGCGTGTTCTTTGTCAAAGGACATTATGCTTATTTTCATTATTCAATTCATATCAGACATAGTCCTGCCTCTCCTTCCCTTTTTCTCTCTCACTGACAGAACGTGGTCATTTCTCTCTCACTAACAGAACTTGGACATCAGGGTTATGATTAGTAGCAGGAGATGTTTTGTCAGAATAACACTGTGTTTCAATTCTAAATTTATTTGCTGCAATTTTACTTGAATAAAACACTTAAGAAAACTTGCCAAGATATTCACTTTTGTTAAAATTTATATATGTCAGTTCAATGCCAACACTGAAATCATCTTTTGACAATTCAAAGCCTGAATTATCTCCTACTTTTCTTTTAAGACAAATACCAATGTTGCTGTGCAACAGAATTAAAACCCAAAGTTCCATCTCTTTGTCCAACCTCTGATTTAAGGGGTAAACCTAAAGCTTCCAGTAAACTCACCTTGAATGACTCAGCTCCACAGGAGCATCGTGTAAATGATCAGGACTTCTGAAATGCAGCCTCTGAAAATAGAATTGCTGCCAGAATGTTCTTCTCCAATGGTCATGCCAACACCCACACATACTATCCTGCAGTGCCTCAAGCACTATCTCATTAGGTAAAATGAGGCACCCTCTCACCACAGAATAATTATTCATCAGGCAATTTAAAATTTATTTCTAGTATGCTTTTTGCATAATTGCATCCAAATGCTGCACAAACAAGAGAGGGGGAAATGCCCTCAGACATTTAACCACAGAGACCAAGCCTTCCCCTGCTCATTGTCTGCATTGAGAATTGGCGTGTGTTCGAATCTGCCCTTCACACTTCTGTCTCAAGATGTGGACAAAGCACTGACAAATCCCAACAGCAGCTCCCTCCTGAGAGCACTGAAATTATATCGTGTGGAGCATGATGCGTTGAGAATAGTTTTCTTGAGTGCTACCTTTCCCAACTCCCCTGCATTGTACCTGACATTGTACACTGTAAACAACAAGACTAATACAACCTTGTGGAGGCATCTAGGAGTGGAGGTTGCCTTAGGGAGAAGACATTGCATTTCATTGCACTTTCTGTCATTACAAGTCCAAACGCTTTGGCAATGTACTTTTAATAAATTTTATGAATAAAGATTTGGGCATAATGACCTTTTTTTTAAAGATTAGATTCCCTACAGTGTGGAAACAAGCCCTTCAGCCTAAACCAACCCTCCAAAGAGTAACCTACCCAGACCCATATCCCTTTGAATGAGGCACCTAATACAATGGGCAATTTAGCATGGCCAATTCACCTAACCTGCACATTTTTGGACTGTGGGAGGAAACCCACACAAACATGGGAAGAATGTGCACACTCCACACAGACAGTCTGCCCAAGACTGGAATTGAACCTGGGACCCTGGTGCTATAAGGCAGCAGTGCTAACCACTGAGCCACTACAACCTTGCTAAAGAAAGTCTGTATTAAGGCCTGGGAGTACCTTTGAAGGGGTAACCAGGAATGTATGCAGATTCATCTGCCTGTATTGCTGATGCTCATGATCTAACTTTTTCACCAATGTCATCAAAAGACAGTGGAATGTGAAAATGGGTAGAAAGAACTGAAACCAGCAAAACAATTGGCCTGATGACAGAATCACACTAGCCTTCCTGTTTGAAATTCAATTTCAAGTAAATTTAACCATCATTCATACACTTCAGGCACAGCTTGATTAGGAATAGTTAATCACGGAAACATTTCAATTTTCAATGTCATTTATAATGATAATATAAAAATGCAATCAAGGAACCAAAAAGTAACAACACTTGTCGGTTCAGACATGAAAGTGCAATTAAAACCAAATGGTTGACTATATTTCCTGCAACGCTTCAAATTTTGGGCTTAACTTTAAACACAAATTTAAACTGAAGCATTTGCAGGAAACTTGGGGGCGTGCAGGGTGGAGTGAGATGTTTGGTCCAGGGTTAGATCGACAAATTGTGTCAGAGGTTCCTTGATCTACTTCAAACTCCCCACAAGCAATACCACAAAATATCTGCTTGCTTCTCAAAATCGTAAATCACTAATATCTGTTTGAACTCATGGCACAATATTTACTTTTCGTTGAAAATTATTCCGCCTCTAAACTCCTTCTCCACATGACACCTTTTCTTCTGTCATTACATTATCAATATGACTATGGTCATTTCTTCACTGAACTTCTGCATTTATTTTGTTCCAAAGCCCATAGATACAAATCTATACTCTGTCAGATATCGAGATTCATTGCACCATTAATTTCCATAATTTATTGTTCACTAGGACCTTAGAACTTCTTATTACTCTCAGTCTTCACTTCCACATTCATTCTCCAATTCATGGCCACAAATTATTATAGGGTGCCCTGACATCATGATAGGCAGGGCATATAATTAATTATTTATCTTTACTCTTTTATGGGATGTGCACATCATTGGTAAAGCTAACATTTATTGCCTAGACCTATTTGCCTTTGAAATGAATGGCTTATTAAATCATTTCAGAGGACAATTAAGAGTCAACTACATTGCTGCGTGGACCTGGAGTCACATGTAGACCGGACTGGGTAAGGATGGCAGATTTCCTTCCTAAAGGACATTAGTGAAACGAATGGTCTTTTTTCAACAACTGGTGAGAACTTCATGGCCACCATTATTGAGATGACTTTTCAATTTCAAATGGATTATGTGAACTAATGTTTCAAAGAATGAGAGAGGATGATATTGAAACATACAGGATTCTTAAGGGACTTGAGAGGGTAAATGTTGAGAGGATGCTTCCCCTCATGGGAGAGTCTAGGACCAGAGGGTATCATCTCAGAATAAAGGGGTACCAGTTTAAGACTGAGATGAGAAGAAGATTCTTCCCTCAGAGGGCTGAAAGTCATTGGAACTCCTTGCCACAGAGGGCAGTGGGAGAAGAAATCTGGTCTATACTTAAGACTGAGCTCAACAGATTCTCAATTTGTTAGGGAATCAAGGGTTATGGGGAAAAGTCAGGAAGGCGGAATGTCGGATCAGCCATGATCCTATTGGATAGCAGAGCAGGCTCAAGGGGCCAAATAGCCTACTCCTGTTCCTATTTCCTATGAATTTAAATTCCAACATCATGATGCGATTTAAACCCTTGTTCTCAGAGAATTAGCACAGTTTTTGGAATACTAGTTTGATGACATTATCAATAGGAGAAAGTGAGGTCTGCAGATGCTGGAGATCAAAGTTGAAACTTTATTGCTGGAACAGCACAGCAGGTCAGGCAGCATCCAGGGAACAGGAGATTCGACGTTTCGGGCACAGGCCCTTCTTCAGGTGAAGAAGGGCCTGTGCCCGAAACGTCGAATCTCCTGTTCCCTGGATGCTGCCTGACCTGCTGTGCTGTTCCAGCAATAAAGTTTCGACATTATCAATACACCACCAAATAAAAAAATAGAATATAAATGTATATTTTTTCTTTATCATGTTTCCAAAACACAAGGTTCACATCAGCCACCGCCAGCTGATTGGTTGAGGTAAGGGAGAAAGAAACAATGGTGCATGTGTTTGACAATTCATGTTCCTTCAGACAATTTGCCCAACTTAATGACCACAGCATCATCGAACAAGTAACCATGGCAGTACCTCAGTCACCACATTAATACTGCCAACTCCTCTAATCTCCTTCCAAAATGCACAACTGAAAATGGATTGTAGTGAAATTGAGCAGAGAGTTGATTTAGTGACACTGGGCCCTCGGACAGTGTGACAGTAATATTGATAGCAATGACTTGTGCCTGTATGGCACCTAACAAAACACACCAAGGCACAGAGCTCTTATGAAACAAAATGTGATGCTCAGACATGTAGGTGATTAGAAACTTGGTCAAAGAGGCATATTTTAAGGAATGGCTTAAAGGGAGATAGAGTGGTAGAGATGATTTAAAGAAGAATTTCCAGATTTTAGGGTGAATATGAAAATACAAGTGTCTTACTCTGATTTTGGATTCACTCAGTTGTAAAAATATTGCATTCGGTAGAGGCTGGTGTATTGTGTTGATGTGTGTCTTGATAGAACATGGGAATAAAGCACTCTAGGCCATTTTCTGTGGACGTTTTAATTATAAACTTGTACATAGCACAAACAAGCAACTGGCAAAAAGGCCACTCACCCATCCTTTCCTGATGTGAAATGCTTATCTATGGACGTGGGCGGTGATGAGACTGTGGGTGGATGGGTAACAAGAGAAATGTCAAAGAAAGGTCTTTAAATGGGGAAAACAAAATGTTTTTTCCTTATGAAACATCTCTTGGCCGAGTGCACTATTTTCTGGGATATACTGCAAGGACAGCAGCCAAGAAAAAAAATCTATCAGGCAATAACTTGTATTGACATTTACCGATACAGCAGTTTTTGTTTGATTAAATAAATTTTCAAAAGCATTTTTTTGAGGGTAGAGGAGTAACCATCTGCCACTGAAAAACATAAAAATACTGCAATGCTTCAGCAAGAATTGCATTATCACGATGTATGTAAATGTAGGGAGATTTATTCGACATTATTTAACAAAGATTGTTCTCCCTGTAAGACATTGAGAATAGGAAGTGGCTGTGAAACTAGCAGAGAGAGAGAGAGCGAGTGAGCGAGCTCATAAATCCATGTAGATGCTGCAATAATGTTAGTTTAAGCATATTAACAACCAATTTGCAATTGCCATGGTGATGACTTGGATTTGGTTCAAGCTAAATGTCATCAAATTAGCAACAACAGACTTCCACAAAACGCATTAATGGAATTCATAAATATCTAATGTAATCAGACACACTTCTACCTGATTTATGGAAAGGGAAGCTTGCAGTCAGTGAGTGCTTGGCACAGGCTATCCTTTATTGTTATAATTTTATTAAACAGGAAATGTTAATGCCAAGCAGTCATCGCTTATTGTTAAGGTGCAGTCAATTACATCTTTGTACTGGAATCTTAAATGAAAAGTCAGGACTTCTCTTGCAGGACTAATTTTGGAAAGGGAGAGAGGATGAGGGTTTGGAAAGGGAGAGGATGAGGGTTTGGAAAGGGAGAGAGGATGAGGGTTTGGAAAGGGAGAGAGGATGAGGGTTTGGAAAGGGAGAGAGGATGAGGGTTTGGAAAGGGAGAGGATGAGGTTTGCAACCCTCCCCCTCCCCCCTCCCACTCCAGACCTCTCCTGCTGCCTGCCTTTCCTTTTTAACGATGGTTCCTAAAAACCCACCTCTTGGACTAACATCTCCTTATGTGTCAATTTCTGTTTGGTAATTGCTCCTTAGGGTGTTGTATTGTGGTAAATGTGCTGTCAAAACGTTGTTCTTAATCAGCAGTGATTAGGTGGCAATAGACTTGGGCTTTATAGATAGTGAGAGACCTGAAATTTTGAGAACTTGCCAAAGGCACCATCCTTCAGGTTAGTTGTTAAAGTGAGGCTCTGTCTGCGCACTCACGTGGTTTCACTGCAATATTTGAGCAGCAGATTAACCCTGATACTCTGGCCAATATTTATTCTTCAACCGCCAACAGACACACTAAACAAATATAGCTTTGCTCAGTTGGCTGGATGACTGGTGTGTGATGTCAACAGTGTCGGTTCAATTCCCACACCAGCTGAGGTTACAGTGAAGGACTCTTATTTCATCCTCTCCCCTTGCCGGAGGTGTGGTGACTCTTAGCTCAAATCACCACCAATCATCACTCTTGAATGAGAAAGCAGCCTGATGGTGACTTTACCGTTTATAAATTATTTTGCCATCATCTCATCACCGGTGAGCAAATTGGCTGGCCTGCTTTCTACAATGCCATGACAGTAACACTTCAAGAGTTTTCCATTGCCTACAGAGTGCTATGAAACATCCTGAGTTCATGAACTACATTTTAGAAATGCAACTACTTTCCGGTTGGCTCTGGGTGAAGTAAAATCAGTACAGCTGTAGATCTCACATTTAAAAATAATTTTCTTGGAAAGCCAAGGCAAAGTCTTAAGGTCCATAGAAGATTGAAGAGATAAATAAAATCAGCACGCAGTAACATGAAGGTTGGATGTAAAAGATCGTAGATTGAAATTGAATACAAATTGCAACATCAATTTTAATTTGCTCAGGTTTGTAATTATTTTTACACCATTGTTAGCTGTCTTGCTATTAAAAATTGCTAAATGTTAATACTTTATTCTACAATCTGCTATATGCCAACTAAGATTCAAATGCTGCAACAACATTGAAATTCTCTATGGTTTGTTGATTCCTCAGTGGCTTCGTTGGACAGATATGTTGAGCCAAAGAAGAGGGTTATTAGCTTGATTCCTGGAATGAATGGGTTGGCTTAAGAAGATAGTTTGGACAGGCTAAGTTTATTTCCACTGGAAGATACAAATGTTGATTGACTAACTAGATTGAAATGTATGCGATCTCAAGTAATCTTGACCAAGTGGACATGGAAAGCATGTTTCCTATTTTGGATGAGACCAGAACTACAGCATATTTTAAAATTAGGGGTTGGCCCTAATGGTCAAAGAGTCTTTGTTTCTCTCAGAGAATTTGGTGCCTTTGGAACTCTGTGCCTCAGGAGGCAATGGAAGCAGGAATCTTTTTAAAGTAGAGATAGATAGATTTTTATGAGGCAGAGGAATTGAGGGTTATCGGGGGGTAGATGAGAATGTAAAATTCGGAACTCAAAGCAATCAGCCATGATCCTGTTGAATGGCAGAGCGGACACAAGATGCAATACATATTCCTGCTCCTGAGTGAAAGGCTGGTCTTGAAATTCTGTTAATTTGTTGCCAAAATTCTGTCACAATGAAAAAAAAACTCTCTTTACAGTAAATCTCAATATCAGGCTCACTGACATTGAGATTTACTGACATCTTATGAATGTGCTTTCTTTAGCAAACCAAATAGACTCAATGTTTTCCTCTGAAGGAGCATTTTCATGCCTTTGTTTTTATTAATTCACGGGATGTGAGCACCATTGGCTCAGCCAGCATTTATTACTTATCCCTGACTGTCCAGAAGACAGTTAATAGTCAACCCCATTGCAATCATTGACATCTTCTGTAGGCAAAATTAGGAAAATTAATGAACCAAATTGGGGTTTCCTGAAAATTGACAGAATTTTCATGGTCATCATTCGACTCTTAACTCCATTCTTAAAAAAAGATTGAAGTTGAATTCTATGGTGAGGTTTGAACCAGAGTCCCCAGAACATTACCCTGGGTTTCTGGATTCACAGTCTAACAACAACTCCACTTGGCCATCACCTCCCCATCCAGGATTGTGAAATCGAAGAACCAGCTTTGTTTTTCTGCTGAAGTTGGGAGAGAGGGCAAAGTGGGGGGGGAAGTGCCAGTGATTTGCTGAGAGAGATTAGATCATCATGGCTGCATTGGATTCTGTTTACATTCTTGGAATGACAGTTGCATACTTTTTATTTCGGCCACTTTCTATCGTCATATGATTGGAGGGGTAGGGTGCAATCTTGGATTTATATGGCACCTTTCACAACCTCATAACTTCCCAAATTCCTTCCAGCCAATCAACTGCTTTTTGTAAGTGCTTGGAGCCATTGTTGTAATGTAACAGTCTTTGCAGAAAACCTTAATTTGTGTCTCTTTGAGGCCTCCAGTAAACGATTGCCAGAACTTAATCGATGTGAAGCTGGAAAAGCACAGCAGGTCAGGCAGCATTTGACGAGCAGGAAAATCAATGTTTCAGGTTGAAACCCTTCATCAGGACTGGAGAGGGGGAAAGGAAGCCAGAAGTATATAGAGGGAGGGGTGCTGGAGTGAGGGAACGGAGCGTGGGATGGTGATGGCAGATGCAGGTGAGGGTTTTTGTTATTGGTCAGTATGTTATGGACCAGGTCAGACCCTTTCAAGACAGTTCAAGAAAGTAGCCCAGACCCTAACTTTGCTAGTTGTTTTAAGCAGTTGTAATGTGGATTTCCCAGGTGGGATGAAGCTGGTTAAACCAAATAGTTTTAAACAAAAACAATTCGTTTACAAGGTTACCAAATGAAATACAAACAAAAGAGAACAGAATACTGAATAACCTAACCTTTCCGAAAACCCAACAGATTCATCCCAACTCAATGATACTCTTCCAAATAGTTGCAACAATCCCCAGACGGTGGGTCAGTGGTTAGCACTGCTGCCTCTCAGCGCCAAGGAACTGGGGTTGTTTCCTGCCTCAGGACACCGACTCAGGAGACTGTGGCAGTTCCACACAGGCATTTCCCTGTGTCTGCATGGGTTTCCTCTGGGTGCTCTGGCTTCCAACCACAATCCAAAGATGTGCAGGTTACGTGAACTGGCCATGTTAAATTGCCCGTAGTGTTCAGGGATGTGTTAGTTAGAGGGTAAATATAGAGTAATAGGGTAGAAGAATGGGTTTGGGTAGGATACTCTTCGGGAGGGTTGGTGTGGACTTGTTGGGCTGTAGGGCCTGTTTCCACACTGTGGGGATTCAATGATCTATAAACACCCCATTGGCACAAAAGGTAAATTCAAACACAGGATCTTATAGGAGAGAGGTCAGAGAGAGAGAGGGTCTGCATAGCTCTGCTTCTCTTGGGTCCAGCAGCTTCACAACACTACTGCTTGCTAACCAACTGAAACCAGAGAGAAGCTGAACTGGGAGAACTGGCCACTCCTCTTTCATTGTACAAGGTTTTTTTTTAAATTGGAAAGCCTTTTGCCTGAGGCAGTATTTGTTAGCTATAATAAGACTGGCCCAAAACCCTTCCAAGCACAGACCTTTTGCAGTCTGTGTTTTTTATGACCTCCTGAAAAAAAAAAGCCCAAGGACAAGGTAACCTTGTTAAAAGAGCAGTTTCATTACGAGTGGGAAGGGGTGGAGCGGATAGGTTAGCAGGATGGACAGGTTAGGTCAGGTCAGGGAGGCGAGGGGGTGGGGGTGTACTGGATGTGGGATAAGGCTCGGGTGGAGGGTTTTTGAAGCTGGAGAAGCCAATGTTGAGGCCATTACCAGATTAGCAGAAGTATTTATCTTTATCCTTCTGTGTCTCTAGTTCAAAATCCTGGAACTCCCTCCTTAATGGCACTGTGAGTGTCCCTATACAAAATGGACTGCAGCAGTTCAGTAAGGCACCACCTTCTCAATAGCAACTAGGGATGGGCAATAAATGTCCTCCGAATCAGTGAAGCCCACATCCGTAAATGAATTAAAAATGGCACTAAATAGCCAGAGTTGCACAGAATAAACAAACACACATAGAGAATATGCAGTTCAAAGGGCACAGACAAGATAGCACCTAATTGACTTGAAGAAACCCACTTAATTCCACAAATGAAAGGTTCTGAAACCTTTTCCCACTAATGAAGACCATTAACACATGATATCAAGAGATCCAAACAAATGAATTAATAGTGCTACTACATCAAAGTGCACACACACAGCAAAGCAAGCTTCAAATCTCTCTACAAGTTTACTTTTTTTGTTATAATTAGGATAAAGTTTATTGCCACATGTACTCACATGAATAGAGTGAAATGTTTAGAAGTTGCCATTTATGGCACTATCTTAGGTACCAAAGTACCTAGGTACAGATTCTTAAGTACAAATTCTTAAGGGAAAAAATTAGAAAGATAAAGAAATAAAAAGTCCAGCAATAAATTATAAAATAGGCAGAAGCAGCAACTTAGGGTTTCATAAATTCAGTTGAGCAACTGTTTGGAACAGAGGGAAGTCCATACTTGAATGAATAGATGGATATAGGGAACCAATTTGATACTGCGCGATAGTGTAAAATCAACTGTTGTCAATGGAAAGCAAACAAAAAAAATTCACAGTTCACTATCATCCATTCCACTGAACTCAACCAAATCAAACTAAACCCCTACATTTACTGCATGAAATTTGCTCCATGGGGGTGAATGGCATTTTTCTTACTCTGGGCTTTCTTGTAGGATTGAAATGATTACCAAAGGGTTAATATATATCACTTTTACATTCTATGAAAAGGATTGGCCACTTAGAGAGAAATTGGAGGATTTTCAAAAATAACTAATTTTGGATCACACAATCGTTCAACACTTACTATTATGGTCTTATAAGAAGGAACCTATTGACAATGCAGCTTGTAAATAGGGAGGAATGCACAATGTACCAATGATTTAACTGTTTCACTAATTCCATTTCCTCTTCCAAATGCTTCAATCAACACACAGACCAATGGAAAGAGTATTTTGCCTCTCTGATAAGGTTTACAAAGATTGACCATGCAGTACTCAATCCTGTATTTGAGATTGTAATCTGAGTTAACAGTCCAATGCAGTACAGGGGGAGTGCTGCATTAAACCAAGTACTGACCTTAATTCACATGAAATCTTAAACAGAGTTTTAAGCTCCCATGACACAATGTGAAAACATGTAAAATAACCTTTTGAGTTTCCATCAGTATTCCTCACTTGGTCAATAAGTAAAGAGAGAATAACTGGCCTCTATTTGTTGAATTTTGCTGTGCATGAAACAGTTGCCCCACTTGTCAAGTCACAGAAAGCCAATTCCTTCTCCTCTTACAAAGCCTTAAAATCAATAGAGGAAACAGCAATTTGTCATTTCACTTCAAAGTAGCAATTCTGGATGCGTGCCAGTGATATGCTTTTGAAAGAAGTGATAAGGTTCTGCAGTCAATTGCTGATAATCCAATTATTCTGCACTAAAACAATTCAAATAAGCCAATAATTCAAATTAAGTAACATGAAACAAAATAAAGGGAAAATTCCACATGAAATGAATTAGAATTTTCAGATAAGCTGAATGAGAAAGGATTTGAACATATGTAAAGACATGTTTCCTCTCCTTGCTGGATTAATTTTGTCAATCTCAGGAGTTGAAAAAGACCTAAGACCACTTTTCTAGAATGATTGCATTTTTAAATAAGTGAACAACTCAGATTTCAGTGTCCGCAATTTAAATATGTAAAGAACTGTCTCGCTTTTGCATCTTTGACTTTCTATTTGATATAACTAAGCAAAGACGATCCAGTGAAGTGCATGAAAATTCAGAGCATTGTTTTAGGAATTATGCTAACTGAGTTTTAACCACCCCTTGCATTAAGCCCTCAAAACCTCAAAATTGGCATTGATCGCATATTACGTAACAGAAAGCTGCATTGTTGGATACAGGTGTAGTCAATGTTACTTCCCGTGGATGTGACTGCTGCAAAATGGACTGAAACCATTAACCATCAAAAGAGAAAAAAAAAAGAATAGTTGCAACTTATTTTTGAGAGGTTTGCATAATTAAACATTGACGGCAGATTTTAAAATGCTAGAAACCTAACACAGCCATAATGATGACACAGTTAACAACCTAACGTGTAATTATCAAGGCTTCCTGTACTCTAACTCAAAGTTAGTGGTTAGCATACATCCTGCATTGTCTGTTAAACGGCTGTGTTTACTTTTGAAAAAGATGTGCAGGTGTAATCCTCTGATGGTGTCCCTTTTATTTTTGGTTAGAGCTTTCTGCATAATTATTCAATTGATGGTGTGTGCTGATAATTGAAGAAGGGACTGCTGTACTCACTGTAAATAGGAAATGTCTTCCCCCTCAGTTTTCACCTCTCCTGCTCTCTAAGCCAAGCCTCCACTCTCTGCAATGCCAGACAAATGTAATGCAAGATAGTGAGTGTTAGCTTGCTCCTGGTTGGCAAGGACGGGAAGCCAAGCCAAATCTGAGTTCAACGTACTCATTTTTGATCATTGTATAGTGATCATGTCTGTGGGCAGAGCAGGTTAGTTGAATGACCATTTACCCCAGTTTGTGGGATCTGCAAATTCGATACAGACAGAATTAAACTTTAGTACCATTCTGCACTGCCCACAGCCAGACTGCATGCTGTAGTTAGCTACATTAGAATGTGCAATAATGATTTGTAACGTTTAATATCCTGTTTGGGTGCTCATACTTAATCTAACTTTTCATTACACTAAAAAATAACAATTTCTAAGCTTGGAAATGTAGTTTAAATTTCTCCTGAAGCCACTGGACACTGGTGTCCAGTTACTGAATCACCAAAGCTCAGAAAACAGGAGCAAGTGGCAGGTGGTTTTCAACTCATAACCTCGAACGTTGGCACACACCAAAAGCAAAAGATGTGGAGGTGCCGATGTTGGACTGGGGTGGACAATTTAAAAATCACACAACACCAGGTTCTAGTCCAGCAGGTTTATTTGGAAGCACTAGCTTTCAGAGCTAGCTACCTGATGAAGGAGCAGCCCTCTGAAAACTTGTATTTCCAAAAATAACCTGTTGGACTACAACCTGGTGTTGTGTGATTTTTAATTTTCTCCATAAGTAAAGGGAGACAGAAAGTACTAAAATCAAAGGAAAGAGAAAGCGGCTTACCCTGATAGACAAAATGGTCTTGCTACAGTTGTACAGACCTTTGCTGACAGCATGGCTGGAGGCACGGTGGGCAGCACGGTGGTTAGCACTGCTGCCTCACAGCGCCAGAGACCCGGGTTCAATTCCCGCCTCAGGCGACTGACTGTGTGGAGTTTGCACATTCTCCCCGTGTCTGCGTGGGTTTCCTCCGGGTGCTCCGGTTTCCTCCCACCATCCAAAAGATGTGCAGGGTCAGGTGAATTGGCCATACTAAATTGCCCGTAGTGTTAGGTAAGGGGTAAATGTAGGGGTAGGGGTGGGTTTCGCTTCGGAGGGTCGGTGTGGACTTGTTGGGCCGAAGGGCCTGTTTCCACACTCTAATCTAATCTACTGTGCATTGTTTTAATCTCCATCTCCAAGGATCGAGTACAGGTATGCAACAAAACTAGGCTAGACTGATTCCCAAGAAACTAAGAGAAAGGAGGAGTAAACTGTTTGGCTATTTCAAACTGCTCTGTAATAAACAGAGGACAACATTATTGTACCAGGAATCAATCAGGAGAAGAATAAGCCCACACTTTCTGAAGTGTAGAAGACTGAGAGGAACTCTCATTGAAACGTAAGAGGTCACTGAGAGGATATGAAAGGCTATGTGCCACAGGACTATTTCACTCGGTTGGAGAAACTGGAATCAGAGAGTGAGCACAGAAGATGTTGACTAAGGAGGACTGTTTTAAAGAAACGTAGCTTCACTCAGTTTATGAATCTTTGTAAATTTTCACTGCTGAGAGCCGTAGGTTTTCAGCTGTAGAATATTCCCAGGATGAGATGGAAAGATATTTGAGGGAATGGAAGTGATAAGTCAAAGCACACTGATAAGTCAAATTGAGGTTGAAGATCAGCTATGATCTCATCAAGCAATAGAGCAATACAGTTGGCTCAGATCCTGAATGACCTTATCCTGTTTCTATTTCTCATGGTCATATGTTCAAAAGCAAACGCTGGTAACTCCCTATTGTGGCTGTGAACAGAAGCATTTCACATCACTGTTTCTTGCTTATTTGGCACTCTGGTAAAACCATAACATTAAGAATGTAAGAAATAAGACAGAGCAGCAGGAGAAGGCCATCTGGCCCATCGAGCCTGCTTCCCCCATTCAATAAGATCATGGCTGACTTTTCCATGGACTCAGCTCCACTTACCCACCCACTCACCGTAATCCTTAATTCCTTCTCTGTTCAAAAATCTGTCTTTACCTTAAAAATATTCAAGTTAGACTCAACTGCTTCATTGAGCAGGGAATTCCACAGATTCACATTCCTTTGGTTGAAGAAGTTTCTCCTCAGCTCTGTTCTGAATCTGCTCCCCTTTATTTTGAGGCTATGCCCCCCAGTTCTAGTTTCAGCCACCAGTGGAAACAACCTCTCTGCTTCTCTCTTCTCTATTCCCTTCATACTTTCAGATGTTTCTATAAAGATCCCTCCTCATTCTTCTAAATTCCACTGTGATAACTGAAACTGGCCTCACAGTCCCATCAAATCCAGCTTGGAGCTGTACAGGACTTTGGTTGGGTCACAACTGGCTTAATGTGTGCCGTTCTGATCACCTCACTACAGGAGGAAATGATGGCACTGGACGGAGATTTGAAAGGTGTTGCTTGAGCTGAAGCTCTTTCGCTACGAAGAGAGGCTGGATAAGCTCAGGTTGTTTTCTTTGGAGCAGAGAGAGTTAACGGGAAGCCTGATTGAGACGGACACAATGAGGAGAGGCAGGGGGAAAGGTGGAGACAAAGCAACTATTCCCCTTCACTAACAAGGGGGTACACTTTTAAGGTGGAAGACAGGAATTTCAGAGCGTATTTGAGGGAAAGGTTTTTCATCCAGAGGGTGTTGGGGGTTTGGAATGCACTGCTGGGGAGGTGGTTAAAGTAGTTGAAAAGTGTAGCGCTGGAAGAGCACAGCAAGTCAGGCAGCATCCAAGGAGCAGGAGAATCGATGTCTTGGGCATAAGCCCTTCATCAGGAATGTGTTGATGGGCTATTGCTCCTCAGATGCTGCCTGACCGGCTGTGCTTTTCCAGTGCCACACTTTTCAAATATGATCTCTAGCATCTGCAGTCCTTACTTTCTCCAGGTGGTTAAGTGGGAAACCTCATAACCTTTAAAAAAAACTTGGATGAGGACATGAAACCTATAAGCCCAATGCTGGAAAGTGGAACTAATGTAGATTTCGACGGGTTTTGGCAGAACAGACTTAATGGGCCAAAGAGCCTCTTCTGTGATGTATGATTCTAAGACCTGCTTTATCTATTGCTCTGATGTCTGGCAAAGCAAATGTCCTGAGAATGGATGTGAGTCCTCCTGCTGTTGTACAACAGCACACCCCTACATCTCCCAGCTACAAGATAAGTAACTTGTGGCATAGGTATCCATCTGAACAGGCAATACACTGACCTCCTCCAGTACTCAGAGACCACCTGGAACTGGAGAGCTGGGGATTGCTGACCCACTTAATCCAACAAACCTTACAAACACTCCCATCAGGGTACTGGAGCTGAATAGAGCACAGGACAAGGTGAAAATGACATTTACGTTGAGAAATATATATTTCAACACTGTTAACATTACCGGGGAGTGGGAGGAAAGGTTGCAGAAGTGTCAGGGAAATATTACTGAGACTGTCAGTGCATTTTTTGAATTAACACACATGGCTGAAACAGCCTGATCCCTGACAGGGGAGCAAGAGGTCTCCTATTTCCAATTCTTCACCGCAACAGAGAATTGTCCAAGGGCAGAGTGAGGCCATTCAGCTGTTGGAGCTGTGCTGGCTCACTGTAATGGCAATTTGGCCAATCTCTTTTCTGGCAGTCTTGCAAATTATTTTCCTTGAAGGGCTTCTCCAATTGCCTCTTGAACACCACCATTGAATTTGCTCCATTACATTCTCATGCAGGAATTGCAGATCACAACCATTCCCTGCATAGAAAAATTGTTCCTCATGTCAGCCTCTTTCAATGTATTCTGTCTAGAACCCCTCTTAAGGTGCAGTGGGTAACCTCCCTTCCTCAGACTTCAAAACTGAATAATTCCAAGTCATTCCTTGATCACTAAGGAAGGTGTGGTCAAAAGATGACCACACAGTTTTGATGATCAACTTGTAAACCTTTCCAACACACACCAATGGCACGCAGTAAGTGTGGGAGAACCATGTTACAGAGAAAGTCAATATGCATTGCTCCAGACTACGATTTGCAAGTGGAGAATTTGTGTTGCCAGAGCAACCGGAACTCCCTGAGTGAATTGGAACACCTAGAACCCCCATAATTGTGAACATCTCTTCCAAATGCCCATTCAACAGAAAATACTCTCAGCTTCTCCAGCCATATATTTCTCTGGAGATCCTCATAAATCTTTCAGCTTCCTTCCTAAAGTCTTTACCTTCATTTGTATGTGACTATTTTTAAATACAATACTCCAGATAAGGTTGGATCAGTCTCTTACAAAGTTTCATTGTCAACCTTGCTTTTGCAATTTTTACATTTTACTTTAACTATTCGTAATATAAAACTAAAAAACTATATTAAATAAAGAGAAAAATTAAATGTGACGACTTGCCATTTAACTGAACTTCACCTGGAGATGACATTCGGAGCTGGATTTTCACACACACAGATGTTAGGGATCTGTTGCTGGGACCTTTCCCATAGCCTGAGCCCATTGGATCTGATGTGTGATGCACCTACCCACCCGCTCAGTGCCATCTTACAGAGTATGTGTTCCAATTCAGGATGGCAGGCAGAGTAACAAGGTGCGAGGACCCCAGCCGAGATCCTGCAGAACCAGGCAGCGCCACTGTTGGGTGCAACTTAGGCAGAAAGAGCTATACAGGGGTGCCACAGGTTTTGGCTATGCCAGGGTATTTAAAGATATTTCACAGCTGTTAGGACCATCAGCGATGAGGAAACCTCCCCACAGAATTGTTGTGGTTATGGTCCACAAAACCTTAACACATAGGGGCAGAAATAGGCCATTTGGTCTTTTGAGTCTGCTCTGTCATTTCACGAAAAGATCTGATAATCCTCAAGTCCACCCAGCAGAGCGGCCAGACAAAGGTGGGGAGTTTTCACAGTGCAGCAGGATCATGATGTGATGGAGGGGGTGTGGTAAGGAAGGGCAGAGATTGGTTCTGCCTGAATGACAATGGAAGGTCGATAATGAGGTGAAGGTTGGGGGAATGATTGGGTTTGGGTGACACACCATCCCTGCCCCATCAAGTACCCATCCTGCCTCCACACTCACTGTCAGCCAGAACAGAAGATTCTACCCATTTTCTCTCTTTCTCTCTCCACAGATTCGGGCAGAACTGCTGTGTATACTATATCCCTGCTTTCATTTCAGAATCCTCATGTCCTTAGTGTTTCACTTTTGTTTTGCAGAGAAAGGTCAAGCTTCAGGGTGGCAGCATAACCAGAAAGGATATAAACAAGGTTTCCGACCCAGATTCCAAACTACCATTCACATCTATAGGAACAACCTGTAGACATGACGCAGTAACTAAGAATGATTAACCAGAGGGAGAAACAAGGAAATTATTTCAAATGGAAAACGGCAAGGAGAGGGGGTGATTGAAAGCACCGTCTCAGAGGTGGGAAAGAGGGATGATCTAATGACACATAAGTATGGTTTTTGAAGGTATAAAAATGTCTCAACTCAGTTTTGAATCAGATTAATTGTTTAATGATGTTTGATCAAGATGTGGAAGCCTAGTCACCTCAATTAAACATATGTTGGCAGAGTAGTTGTTGCTGCAAGTACTGAACCATTAATCAAACCCGTCCTGTACACTGCATCATTCTGCTTAACTTTGAAAATATTCACATTTGTTTTGGTTGCAGACGTACAACATCATGTGGAACGCATAAGCTCCCAGACCAGTTTCAGTGTCTAGTTCCAGCCTGAGGTTTGGTTTACTTACGGAGCTGGAAATTGTAAATTTTCAAACGCAAAACAAGAAGGATTGAAAATTTTCCAATTGTATCAGAAATTATAGGGGGAAAACGGCGATGGAAGGGCTGTGTTGTCAAAGGTGGCTTTTCTTAATAAGGGAGCACTCTTTCCAGTGGCCCTTCTTCACAAATCACAAAGTGATTTATTTTTCTGAAATATTACATTTTATTTAAAAATTCAAGCCTTTGGTGGGCAAAGTGGTGATTGCTCAGGTTGCCTTCTCTATAAACTGCAGCCCCACTGGAACTTCAGGTGAAGGCAATATCACCTGAATATTAGATAAAGAACAAGAGTCAACTAGGACCAAAGAAACCAGCAGGGGCTAATGAGAATAAAACAAAAGGATTGGGAACTGTGTAGAGAATAGTATTAAACTACAAAGGGACATGGACAGGTTGGTGGAATCGGTGGACAAGTTTAATGCAGAGCAGTGTGAAGTGATTCATCTTGATAGGAAGAACAGTCAGAGACAATGTAAATTAAAAAGCTACAATTCTGAAGTGAGTGCAGGAGCAGAGAGCCCTGAGTGTGTATGTGTAGAAAGCATTGAAGGAAATAACTGAGAGATGGGTAAATAAATTCTAGGCTTTATAAAAATGGGGGTTTAGAGTACAAAAGCAAGGAAGCTATGGTAAATCGGTATAAATAACTGGTTTGACCTTCTCATATTTTTCTTTATTCTTTCACACACCTTGGGTGTCATTATTAAGACTGGATTGCCCATCTCTGATTGCTCTTGAATTGAGTAGCTTGCTAGGCCATTTCAAAGGTCATTTAAGAGTCAAGCACATTGACGTGGATCAGGAGTGACATGTTGACCAGGTAAGGCTGGCAGATTTCCTTCTCTGCAGGGCGTTAGTGAGCCTATAGGGTTTTTACGATAATCGATGTGAGTTGCCATTGCCACTTCTGTGACGGGTTTTATAGTGACATTGTCACCTCACCACCACCACCTGGATTACTGTGTTTCATTCTGGGCACCTATCCTATGGGAGTGACGGGAAGACAATTGAATGTCCAGGGATGAGAACTTTCAGTTCCATACAGACAGGGATGAAATTTAGACTGTTCTTCTTGAACAGAAGGTTGAGGGGGGATTTATAAAACCCTGAGAAGTCAGAACAGAATAGATGGGGGGATAAAGTTCTGATTACTTGAAAAATTGAAAATCAGAGGAACCGAAGCACAGGCTGAGGCATGCCTTGAAGAAAAATAACTTTATGCAGCAGGTTGTTGGGAGCTGGACTGCACAATCAGACCATACAATAGAGACAGAGTCAATCATGATATCTAAAAGTGAATTAGATTATTCTCTGAAGAGAACAAACTTAGATCTTGCAGGACCCAGAATAGACAGGATGGGTTGAATGGCCTTTTTCTGTTCTGCAACCATTCCAAAATACACTTTTAATAATCATTGTAAAGTTATTGGTAAACCTGTTTGAATTTGTATCTTTAAACTGATTATTTATTCTCAGTATCATTGCTAACATCCACACTTCGGCTGTTTTAATGAAGCTGAGTGATGATGTCTCATTTGCAGCTGGCAATGACAGTTTAAGTTGTAATCACAAAGTTTCTAATTTTTTAAAAAATTGATCACAGGATGTGGGGCCATTACTGCCTGGGCCAGCAACTATTACCCATCTCAAACTGCCCTTAAACTGAGTGGCTTGCTGGGAGAGTTAAGTGTAAACCAAAATTGCTGTGAGTTGGAGTCACATGTGTGGGTCACAGCAGCAAAAGACATGAGTGATTCGGATGGATTTTTACAGCAATCATTACATCAGCCTAACTTCAAGATTTATATTCAAAATAAATTGCAGCAGCAGTTGTGGTGGACTTTGAACCAAAGTTTCAAACATTAATTGGAGTCCATTTGATTACTGTCCAGTAACATTGTCACCTGACCTCTTCAGCACAGTTCAGTAAGTCACGTTGTCAACAATTTAAGGCAGTTGGGAGTGTGGTGCTGGAAGAGCACAGCAGGTCAGGCAGCATCCGAAGAGCAGAAGCATCAACGTTTCAGGCATAAACCCTTCATAAGCATTCTTGATGAAGTACTTATGCCCGAAACCTCGAGTCTCCTGCTCCTCAGATGCTGCCTGATCTGCTGTACTTTTCCAGCACCACACTCTTGACTCTGATCTCCAGCATCTGCAGTCCTCACTTTCTGCTAACAATTTAAGGCTCCCTGAATTTTTGCTGAATGTATTTTATGCCCTTCTATGCATTTTATCCTTGATAAGTTCCTGGGTGAAACAAACAAGGAGAAATGCCTTTGACATTTTACAGTGAACTTCCAACACAAAAATATCGCCAGCTCCTCCGTGTTCAAATGACATTGCCATTCAAAAGACACAGCATTCCTTACTCCTAACCAGCTCAGAAAGTGTAAGTGTTTAATTTAGATAAATGCGAGGTGCTGCATTTTGGGAAAGCAAATCTTAACAGGACTTACACACTTAATGGTAAGGTCCGAGGGAGTGTTGCTGAACAAAGAGACCTGGGAGTGCATGTTCATAGCTCCTTGAAAGTGGAGTCACAGGTAGATAGGATAGTGAAGAAGGCATTTGGTATGCTTTCTTTTATTGCTCAGAGTATTGAGTACAGGAGTTGGGAGGTCATGTTGTGGCTGTACAGGACATTGGTTAGGTCCCTGTTGGAATATTGCATGTAATTCTGGATTCCTTCCTATCGGAAAGATGTTGTGAAACTTGAAAGGGTTCAGAAAAGATTGACAAGGATGTTGCCAGGGTTGGAGGATTTGAGCTATGGGGAGAGGCTGAACAGGCTGGAGCTGTTTTCCCGTCAGAGGCTGAGGGGTGACCTTATAGAGGTTTATAAAATCATGAGGGGCATGGA
>NC_057732.1:50289231-50295245 GCF_004010195.1 Chiloscyllium plagiosum | reverse complement strand
ATAAAAGAGACCTAAGGGGCAACTTTTTCACACAGAGGGTGGTATTTGTATGGAATGAGCTGCCAGAGGAAGTGGTGGAGGCTGGTACAATTGCAAGATTTAAAAGGCATCTGGATGGTTATTTGAATAGGAAGGGTTTGGAGAGATATGGGCCAAGTACTGGCAGGTGGGACTAGATTGGGTTGGGATATCTGATTGGCATGGACGGGTTGGACTGAAGGGTCTGTTTCCATGGTGTACATCTTTATGACTCTATGACTATCACTCTATGTGTCACGAAGGGAAACCTGGATGAGACTTTATTAAAAGGTCACAGTCTTCAGTTAAAAAGCTTGTTTTTTTAAATACATTAGACAGGAGAAAAACCATGAGTGACAGTGCTCCCTCCAATTCTGCCAACTCTCGATAATTTCACAAAGATCCTTAGACAGCACCTTCCAAACCAACAACCACTTCCATCTAGAAGGACAAGGGCAGCAGATACATGGGAACATCATCCCCTGCAAGTTCCCCCCCAAGCCATCCACCAACCATTTCTTCACTGTCACTGGGTCAAAATTCTGGAGCTTCCTCCCCAATGATATTGGGGGTCACCCTAAAGCACATAGACTGAAGTGGTTCAAGAAGGCAGCTCACCACCACCTTCTCAAGAGCAAAATGGGGACGGGCAATAAATCCTGACCCAGCCAGTGATGCCCATGTCCCACAAGAGAACAAAAAATAATTTCTAAAGGCAGTTTCAAGGTAGGAGAGTGCTGTTCACATCATGCACTCCTTACAACATGACATTGTGTCTCTTGGTTAAACACTACGTCAATATCCCTTTTGAATATTTCAGTCAATGATATAAAACTGCCTGTCACACACATACAGATATATAATCCTGCAGATATTTTAATCAATCTGTTCAGAGATGTTAGGGAGTAGGTGGGAGTTGAACCCAGACCACCTGGCTCAGAGGCAGGGACACTATCACTGTGCCACAAAAGCTGTCCTGTGACCATGCACGAATTAAATGGGGGGTATTTATGGTATGAATGTGGAATCAACAACAACACTAAGTTTGGGGCGAACACTTTGTCGGCCAGTCCATTGTAAGGAGTAGCAGGACGGGTTCTCACTGACTGCTCACAGATGTCATTAAGGTGGTTCCATTGCAACCGCATCAGGAATTTTACAGAACACAATCCAGACAAAGGAAACCTCTGACATCCGGTTGCTTAACAAACATGATTCTGCCGTCAAAGAAATAAGGAGCTTGCAGACCCAGAAGGAGACTGCTGTACTTTCCCCCTCATGGCAACAAAAGGGGATGAAGTTCAGGAACACACACAAGTCCATGCTTTGTTACCCGGGACTGGAATATACATCGTCAGCATCTGCTTCACTCTCAGCATCATTCTGTGAATACTCGGAATGTCACAGCGATTACTTCCCAGATTGTAGCAGGCTTCTGAACTAGTGCAGAACGGATCCCAATCACACGCACATCAATGGGAATGGGAAACAATCCAGAGTTTAGCATATCATCTCACGGCTGGGGGGGAATACATTTTTAAAGTCTAGATTTGTGCTTCTTTAAGGAAAACAAACTCTTCCCTTAAAGTAGATTAACTCTCGCTCCAGCAGAAATAAACCTTAGTAAAGACAAAATACTGCGGATGCTTGAAATAAACTCAGCAGGTCTGACAGCGTCAATGCAGAAAAAAATAATTTGAGTCTGGTGTGCCTGTTCTTCAGAAAGTAATCTTTAAACAACGACAATAAATTATAAGTGGAGAATTTTCAAGAACAGATCTAGTGGCAGCAAAAAAAAACAGTCTTTAAACGACAAATTCTGGTGGGGAGACTCACCAGTGAAAGGAGAGAGGCGGTTGAGGTGCCGCTTGTGGAGATCTGCAGAGAATGCACTGAGTATTGAGTTGTAAACCAGTCAAATGTGACAAAGACATGTGTCTGATCAGGAATGTAGCCAAGAGCAGAAACCCCACCCATAGGCGATACTGATTGGTCTCTCAAACACTATGTGGGCGGAGGAAAACCAGGGGCTATGTTTAATTGGACAAGAGAATGTCAGTCAAAAGGGAGGCTGTTACTTTCACTTGGCAACTGGTTTGAAATCGACACCGAGACACGCACAGCGAACTCTCTGTCTCTGTCACGTAATGTCATCTGACAGAAACTACCCAGCAACATCTCAATTTTGCCTGAACACCTCACGCTGCAATTTCCCCTTCCCTACAGCTGAAAGGAAAAATGGGATTCCCTCAACCAGTAAACGAGGGTAGACTCCAAATGTTACACGCAGATAAATACCGTTTTCCACGTAATGATTGGGGCAGTTCCCGGGACCGAATTATCTCAAACTCGGTGGCACAGTTTGAGACGTGGAGGAGTGTGGAGGAGTGAGTTTTGTAAGCGAGTTGTTTGAATGGAATATATGCGGTCGACAAAACACATAACACGCCCCCACCCCCTACCCCCACACACACTGCAAGGGGGAGAGTGAAATAAATCAAACAATACATTTCAGCGGGGGAGGTGGATACACTTTGAAAAGTGAATGAGCCGCCCTAAAAAAGTACATAATACAAGCCCAGTCCTGATTTATTGACAGCTGGTGAATCTCAACAGTGGGAAATAGATTTACTTAATGTTCCTGATTCAAGAGGAAAAAAAGTCAGGAAGGATAGTTACACTCCCGTCTCGACCATAGTTGTTAACATTGAAACCACTGTCCTATGAATATACCTTTAAAATAACACGTTCACTCACCAGACAGAAATACTCGCGTCAGCTGCTGAACTGCTATTTTTTTTTTCATTCTCACAGAGTCAATGCTGGGTGGATTTTAGAAGAAAAATTGACTAAGATTTGAAATATCCATCAGCTAAAGGCATCCCAGTTTCTGGAGATTCCCCGCGATTATCTGCATAACGTTTAGTATCGCTTTGCATATTTAAAAAGGAATGGGGTTACAGCGCGTGGTTTTGATAAAATCGGAAACTTCGGCTGTAGCTGAAAACCTGTGATTGGAAAATGTGACCTTAGTTTGTCACTCAGAAAGTGTGTCTTTATTTTCCGCTGTTTGAACAGAAGCTCACCCGGTGGAAGGTTCGGGTATTTGGGGTGAAACTGGATTGAGACAGATGGTCATCAGCCTGAATGTTGGAAGTGATAAGTCAGAAGGGGAAATGAGGTCTGAGCCCCGCGTATATAGTCAGCTCCACACCATGAAAGCTCAAGCCGCTCATCAGTAAACACTTGGGGTGAGTATCTTTCAGTTTCCTTCCCTGATTTCAGGAGCTGCTGAATCCCACAAGAGAGTACCAGCTCCATCTCAGGTAACTTTCCAGGGTAACTACTGCACATGCTGCACAGAAAAGGCACGGGTAGGTGCAACCCCAATCCTCCCATCTTACCTTTAATGACATTGTTACTTAGTTTACAGAAAATACTGGGTAAGAGAAGTGATAATGTGGGATTGAGGGTGGGGGTAGGAGATAGGTTTTCACCCAATGAAATTATAAGACCATAAGAAATAGGAGTTGAAGTAAGGCCATTCGGCCCATCGAGTCCACTCTGCCATTTAATCATGGCTGATGGGCATTTCAACTCCACTTACCCGCACTCTCCCTGTATCCCTTAATTCCTTGCGAGATTAAGAATTTATCAATCTCTGCCTTGAAGACATTTAACGTCCCGGCCTCCACTGCGCTCATGGCAATGAATTCCACATGCCCACCACTCTCTGGCTGAAGAAATGTCTCCTCATTGCTGTTCTAAATTGACCCCCTCTAATTCTAAGGCTGTGCCCACGGCCCCTAGTCTCCCTGCCTGACGGAAACAAATTCCCACCGTCCACCCTTTCTAAGCCATGCATTACCTTGTAAGTTTCTATTAGATCTTCCCTCAACCTTCTAAACTCTACTGAATACAATCACAGGATTCTCAGCCATTCATTGTTTGTTAGACCTACCATATTCAGGCCCATCACTCAGAATCTCACATGATAAGTCATACCTATACGGCACGGTGGCTCAGTGGTTATCCACAGTACCAGGGTCCCAGGTTTGATTCCAGCCTCAGGTGACTCTCTGTGTGGAGTTTGCACATTCTCCCCGTGTCTGCGTGGGTTTCCTCTGGGTGCTCCGGTTTCCTCCCACACTCCAAAGATGTGCGGGTCAGGTCAATTGGCCATGCTAAATTACCCATAGTGTTAGGTGCATTCGTCAGAGGGAAATGGGTCTGGGTGAGTTACCCTTGCGGAGGGTCGGTGTGGACTGGTTCTCCAAAGATGTGCGGGTCAGGTGAATTGGCCATGCTAAATTACCCATAGTGTTAGGCGCATTCGTCAGAGGGAAATGGGTCTGGGTGAGTTACCCTTGCGGAGGGTCGGTGTGGACTGGTTGGGCCGAAGGGCCTGTTTCCACACTATAGGGAATCTAATCTCATCTTACACAACTGACAGCATATCAGTAGCAATCCACCAGTTATTAACCTGTTCAGGTATAGTTCAGTGCTGGAAGCTTTTCAGGGACCAGCGTTAATGCCCCCACCTCTGGGTCAGGAGACTCAGGGTCAAGTCCCACCTGCTCCTGAGGTGTGTAATGACATCTCTGAACAAATATACAGCACCCTGCTGGGACTCTCACCTGGCCTGAAGTTCAGAACACTGACAGTGAGCTGCAAACCACATCGGGAACCTTGAACACAAACCTGTCTTGGCACACTCCAGAATAGGAAGGACTTAAAGCCTTCTCACACTGAGGTAGGAGCACTACCCCAAGCACCCACTGATGTGTTCTTTTACTGATATCTGGGATCAAAGTGAAGGATCCAGGGTGAACATCTCTTGAATTGTATCCAAAATATGAAGTTTTACCAGCTCAGAGTCTTCTCCTGATACCCCCAGCCCATATCCAGCAGAAGGTCTTAACTGACTTGTGGACCTAATGGATTTGTTCAGGCAGAGAATTTTGATTTGGTTTATTATTGTCACATGTACCTAAGCACAGTGAAATGTTTAGTGTAATGTGCAGAAGATCATAACATACAATAGTAACACAAAGATGATAGGGTGACTGAACAGAGCAAGGAATACAAAGTTACAGCTAACAAAGAAAGTGTATGCAAAAAGCAAGATCCACCATGAACCAGCCATGGGCTAAATACAGTGTATAGTTCCTGCCTTCCAACTCATGGAGTCTTTTCCCTGCTGCTGTGTTGTGTGATCACATTTGCACTGATGGAAGGTGCTGCTGCACTATCACTTCAAAATACTGTATTCCAGACCCATCTCTTTGACCAAACTTTGCTTGCCTCGCATTTCCTCCTTGGTGTCCACTTTTCATATGTCTCTCTGTGTGAAATGGCTCTTCACATTAAAGTGCAGGTTGGTGGATGGTGGCTGGATGCAGGGTCTAAGTTAATTAAAATTTGGGGTGGTGGGCAGATGTCAGAGAGTCCCCAGGAGGTTGTGATCCTTGCAGTTGTGTGATTTTGTGGAATCACTACAGTGTGGAAGCAGGCCATTCGGCCCACCGAGTCCACACTGACCTTCTGAACAGCGTCCCATAGAGACCCACCTCCACTACCTGAGCCTGCACCTCCCTGAACACTATGGGCAATTTTCCACAGCCAATTCACCTAACCTGCACATCTTTGGATTGTGGGAGGAAACCGGAGCACCCAGACACGGGGAGAATGTGCAAATTCCACACAGTCACCCGAAGGTGGAATCAAACCCGGGTCCCTGGCGCTGTGAGGCAGCAGTGCTAACCACCGAGTTACCATTGCCCGACAAGGCAGGGTTTGTTGCCTCTCTCTGTTGGATGTGAGGGCACTAATAGCCTGCCATGCTGTGTGGTGATGGAATTACAGGTAGCTCAGAGCAAATTGGGAAACACACATTTTCGCTTCTCTAGGGAATCAGTTGGGCTTTAACTCACTCCTGAAACAGGATAAAAAAAATACATATTGGATTCAATTTTTAAATGTGGTGCGGGACCTGT
>NC_057732.1:50213784-50288731 GCF_004010195.1 Chiloscyllium plagiosum | reverse complement strand
TCATTTAATTTTAAACACAAACAGCATGTAAACTCCTCAGTAAAGTGAAACCATCTTTTCCATGCAACCACTGCTGGATTACTCTTCTGATGTAATAGAAATTATAAAGAAAGCACAACAATGATTTAAAGGCTGCATCTATCTCTGGTACTATTGCTTAAAATTATTTTGCATCGATTTTTAAATATGCTCAATTTGTAAGTAATTATATATTGCACAAGTATGAAAACAAGCTAAGCCAAATTTCAAATGTAAGGTGTTAAACTGCTCGCACTGTGATAAACAATTTTGATGCAAAGGACCCTTTACTAAAGTCTATGGAAATTTATATAGTATTTGGATTTCACAACCTGTATCACCTACCTACCAAATGATGAAATAGAAAGCGTATTGCTCCCTGCCACTAATATACACGGCCTTTCTCACAAGTGAAAAAAGACTAACCTACATGACTCACTAATGCCTCTGGGACTTAAGAATTACATTTTCTTGTAGACATAGAAAGACTTTTGCTACACCATGTAATTGTAACATTCCCATGGCTTTGAATTATGGAAATAACAAAATATAATTAATCCACAGCCGTGAAAATGTAAAAAGGCAATTATGTCATCACTTGAGGGCTTAATTTTCCCTGTATTATTTTTGTCTGTTTGCATAATATGTATATACATAAAATAAAATCTTAAGAATTGTTGTCAATGCTATTTTAATGTAATGAGTGATTCTGAATTCATAAATGTTCCTCACTGTTTCACTAAATTCCCTCTCTTTTTCTATTTAATGACAAGTAAGTATTTAGACTCAAATTATTCAATAAAATTTAGGAAGATATGTGGCCTTAGAATGGGACAGAATTCTGTTTAACCCCTTGAATAACCCATTCCCTTTAACGCCATTTAATCAGGAGTCTACATTTGATCAATTCTGCACTTGCAGTGTCACTGGGGATGATTACTATTGAGAGAATGTGAAAAACATTTTCGTTGCCTTGCAAAATCATTATTTTCAGTCATGAAATTAGAACCGTAAATTCTTCCCTTATAATGTGCCTTTAATACAATAAGACATCTTTTGGAGGAAAAGAGGTAATTTTAAAAAAAGGACATCAAAAGGAAATTGGGAGGCAAGTCAGGGGAGGTGAATGACAATGAGATTGGACGAGCGAGTTTAAGAAGGCACCTTGGGTAGCATTTGTTGCTAGAGCATTCCTTGAATTTCAGTGAGTGGTGCCTGAAACTATTATCTAAAACTGTTCAGATTGATGGACTACATTTTAACAAAAGAGCACCTGAAACAGTGCTCCCTCAGTCCTCCACCACAGTGTCAGATCTGATAACATGCTGACCATGTAGTTTGAATTCACAAATTTCTGACTGAAAAACAAGAGTACAGATATTGGAGCCTACAGGATGTCACTTGCAAGTATAGACAGTCTGACCTTATTTCTTAAAGTAAAATTGAGATCACTGGGGAGCTAACAAGATTCACAATCAGAGGTTGTTGATAATTGTCCATATCACTGTGTTTGCCAAGAATGTGCCGAAGTGAAAAACTAACAAACTAATCAAGAAATTAGTTTCACAAAGGCTGGTACACCCTCCATATGTTTGTTAGCTCAACAATAGATCTGTTTTGTAAGCCGATGTATTGTGAAAATTGATAGTTACTTTGGCTTGTAATTTAAGGTGTGGCTACATACTAGCCAGTTAAAATGGGAAATACAAATGTGGAACTCAGAACTTTAGTTCCATGATGAATAGTCATCCCTGAAACATTTCCTCTAACATTTCAGGATCTCTAATGCACTTGAACATTGCATCTAAATGGAGATATTTACTCAAAACCAACTATTTACGTTGGCATTTTCAAATGAATTACTTCTCTTCATATTTTCAATCTATTTTGTCTCTGCGATCTATTTTAGAGGAAAAACGTTGTTAGTTGGTTTTCTTTTCAAAGAAAAAGCATAATATTAAACAAAGGATCAGAACGTTGTCTTATTGATATTTGAGTCAGAGCTGTAGGCGACACATTGAGAGCTGAGCACAATTCTCCCACCGCTGTTAATTTCATGCCTTCCTATGAGGATGTGTGGTCATTTTCCTTGGGAAATGTTGACATTGTTCCTTAGAAATGGAGCATACTGATTAATCCTATAACATTCCTTTGACAAAATTGCCACAGCACCCCGAAATGCATAAAGTACAGTTTAATTACCTAAAAAAAGACAGAGTCTTCTGGTTTGAGAAAATAAAGGTCTTTTCTAACTTGTGGTGGTCAGAGTATCAGTAAATGTCCCAACTTCATTCAAGGTCTGTATCATTCTGATAATACAGACTCCGGACAATTAAAGTGTAACTAAAGACTAATTCTGATTTGCAATTTGTCAACAGAGAGGTCTGGAGAATTCTATTTGCAGACTTCCTGCGAAAGCTTAATATGTATTTTGAAGTTGAAGAAAGTTTTTTTGCAGGACAGATGTTGAAGTAGCACAGTTTCACTACCTGGTGTTGCAGAGAGATGGACAACTAATGGATTTGTATTCCGAATGTTATGAGCAGAGGGAAAGGTGTTGAATGGAGGAGGAATATTTTTCTTCTAAAACATTTCAGATTTTGTTTGTATCTTGATAAAAGTGTGTCAGAAATTAATGAGCTTCAAAGCACAAACAAATCCATCTACTATCATAATTTTAAAAAAATTCTTTAAACAGTGGGTTAGCACAGCTACCTCATAGCACCAGGGACCCAGGTTCGATTCCACCCTTGGGCAACAGTCTGTGTGGAGTTTGCACATTTTCCCCGTGTCTGTGTGGGGTTCCTCCTGGTGCTCTGGTTTCCTCTCTAGGTCTAAAGCTTTACAGGTTAGGTGGATTAGCCATGCTAAATTATCCTTAGTGACCAGGGATGTGCAAGTTAGATGCATTAGTCATGGGAAATGCAAAGTTACTGGGATAGGGTAGCAGGGTGGGATGCTCATTGGAGGGTCAGCATGGACTCAATGGGCTGAATGGCCTGCTTCCATCCAGTAGGGATTCTATGATGACTAAAAAGATTCTTGTTCTTAAATTGTAACATTTTCAGTTTGGGTCCTATTGCATATCTGCAACATGTAATGCAGGTCCAGACTTTGGTGCAATAAAGTGAAGAAGTTGCAGTGTAGTTCTCTTTAAATAAACCGTGCTCTCCTCAGGATGAGCTTAATTAAGCTGAGACCATATCTAAAAAGCAAACCAGGAAATTGGAATCATATCATCATTACAGCACAGATGACAGCCTTTGATCCCATTGTGTTCCTGCTAGTTTTCCGAGAGAGCAATTCACATACTGCCCTTCTCTCTCCCCCCACTTCCCACTCCTTGTCTACAAAAATGAAGCAAATATGGAAAGATTTGATGCACAGAAAGAGGCCACTCTGCCCATTGTGTCTGAGCTAGCCACCTGATATCATCTCATTTCTTAACACTCGTCTTCGGGTTGCATACCCAGACTAATGGATTCAAGGTTACTGTGTCTACAATCATTTTAGGCAGTGAGTTCTAAACCATCTGCTGGGAGAGAATTAACCATTCCTCATCTTCCCTCTAATCCTTTCCTCGTGGTCTCAGACCCAATTGTCAAAAGAACATTTCATTTGTAGGTATTGTAAGTATCGGTATTTGCCCACAGGATAACAGCTTCAATGCTCTGAAATCTCACTTGGAGATTTAACTACTTGTTAAATAAGACCTTATCTTTCTTTTACTTTTTCCGAAACCACTTAGGAGTGGCAAATAAAAATGTTTTATGTTCTTAATGAGAAAGCTGGAATCCTAAGTGTACAACAATAACATGAACGAAAAGATAGTCCAACAAGGACCGACCTGCAAGCTCTGATAAAGGATTGCATTTGATTACATGCTTTTATTAATGATAATGTAAAGTGTACATTCTACAGTATGGTATTTTCAATAAAAGGAAGATACGGAACATATGAAACAGTGGAAATGTACAGAATTTGACATTTCTCCATAAATTCCTACATTTGAATGATTGCAAATTTAGTAGGGGCAGATTTGGATTCTTTTATTATACACCTCTGGTCATCATCTGATAGATTACTTCAGTGCTATAACATTAATTTTTTAAACAGGGTAGAACTGAATATTTCAAGGTGACAATATTCAACCAGCAGACTCTCAAATCACACAACAATTTCCTTTGCTAAATTCCCAGCAATTCATTGCAATTGTACCACTGTTTATGTGTCAATGAGGGTAATTACTTTTCCTGCTGTCCTGTGTAATAATATTCACTGTTATAACATAGAGCAAAGAACAGCACAGCATTGAAGGTGCCTCTTCATGGAAAGCATCCCATCTGGACGCATCGCAGCGTTGTATGGAAACTGCTCTACCCAATACTGCAAGTAATTACGGAGTTGTGAATGTAGCCCCAGTCCATCTCACAAACCAGCTTTCCATCCATTCCCTCCAGCTATACTTCCTGCTCCCTTGGAAAGCAGTCCACATAATCAAAGACCCCTCCCACCCTGATTATATGCTCTTCCACTCTTCAATTGAGTTGAAGATACAAAAGTTTACCAACGCATACCAACAGATTCATGAACAGCATCTTCCCTGCTGTTACCAGACATCTGAATGGATCTCTCATGTATTAGAGTTGATCTTTCTCTGTACTTTGTAGCTGTAATACTATATTCTGCTGGATGTAAGTTTGCTCACTGAGCTGGAAGGTTTGTTTTCAGACATTTCATTACCATCTAAAGTAACATTATCAGTGAGCCTCCGGTGAAACACTGGTGTTATGGCCTGCTTTTTATTTATTTGTTTAGGTTTCCTTGAGCTGGTGATGTCATTTCCTGTGGCAATGCCATTTCCTGTGTTGGTGATGTCATTTCCTGTTCTTTTCTCACAGGGTGACAGATGGGATCCAAATTGATGTGTTTGTTAATAAGTTCCATTTGGAATGCCATGCTTCTAGGAGTTCTCGTGCATGTCTCTATTTGGCTTGTCCTAAGATGAATGTGTTGTCCCAGTCAAAGTGGTGTCCTTCCTCATCTGTATGTAAGGATACTAGTGATAGTGGGTCATGTCATTGTGGCTACTTGATGTTCATGTATCCTAGGGGCTAGTTTTCTGCCTGTTTGTCCAATATGTTCTATGGATTACCCAAATTCACAAACCAGGAGCCCCCCTCAGACTCATAGTCTCGTTACCTGGAACACCAACATACAAATTAACCAAGGAATTACACCAAAGACTAAAATACTTAGTAGAAGAATCATGCCACTCTATTCATTCCACTCAAGAATTCCTGAAGACCATCAAAGACAGCCCTATTCACATCCATCAACATCAACCTGGCCAAGGAAACACAGACTACACTAAGAGAAGAACCAAGGACACATACACCAAATACGACTAACTTCATCAGCAAGGAAAATATCGTCAAGCTAGTGGACCGATGCCTTACCATCCACTTCACTTTCAATAACAAACCTATTGACAAGCCAACGGAACACCCATGGGATCTCCGATATCAGGGTTCTTAGGAGAGGCACGAATGCAGAGACTTGAACAAACGTTCTGCCAACCCTCCAACCCAAACTCTGGATCCACTACATGGATGACACCTTTGTCATCATTAACAAAACAAATGAGAGGAAACCTTCAAGACAATCAATAATATCCTTACTGGCATTAAATTCACTAAAGAGGAGGAAAACAACAACAAACTGCCATTCCTAGATGTCACAGTAGAGCGAACAGCCAACGGGGAACTTCAAACCTGCGTCTACAGGAAAACAACATATGCAGACCAAATATTGAACTACAGAAGCAATCGTCCCAACACCCACAAACGAAGCTGCATTAGAACATTACTTCAATGAGCAACCACCCACTGCAGCACAGAGGAACTACGAAGAACAGAAGAAAACCACCTGTACAGCATATTCAGAAAGGACAGGTACCCAATGAACACAGTCCGCCAATTTCTCAGCAACAAACCCAAACAAGCAGACAAAATGCATCCAGAAATCCTAGCCACTCTCCCCTACATCAAAGGCATCGCGGAAATGACTGTCAGACTACTCGGACATCTTAGCATTATGGTTGGCCACAAAGCTCCCAACACTAAAACAGCAGCGAATGAACTTGAAAGGCCCGCTACAGACAACAAGTAAAACTAATGAAGTTTACAAAATACCGTGCAAGGACTGTAACAAACACTACATTGGACAAACAGGCAGAAAACTAGCCACCAGGCTACATGAACATCAACTAGCCACAAACCGACATGGCCCACTCTCATTAGTATCCTTACATACAGATGAGGAAGGACATCACTTTGACTGGGCCAACACATTCATCTTTGGACAAGCCAAAACAGAGACATGCATGAGAATTCCTAGAAGCACGGCATTCTAACTGGAATTTAATCAACAAAACATCGATTTGGAATCCACTTATTACCTGCTGAGAAAAGAATTGGAAATGACATCACCAACACAGGAAATGGCAGCACCAAGGAATGACATCATCAGCCCAAGGAAACCTCAGCACATAAATAGAAAGAGGGCCATAACACCAGTGCTTCACTGGAGGCTAACTGATGATGTTACCTAGAATGGTAATGAAATGTCTGAAAACAAACCTTCCAGCTCAGTGAGAATCCAGAATCTCAACCTGAGTTACAAGTCTTCTCCAAAGTCGCTAACTATATTTTGCATTCTGTTCTATTAACCTGATGTAGTTATGTGAGGTTTGATTTGCTTGGATAGCACACAAAACAATACTTTTCACTGTATCTCAGTGCATGTGACAATAATAAATCAGATCAAATCAGGAACAGGCCCTTCGGCCCATCAAGTATTCAATGACATGTGATGCCTTTCTAAACTAAGATCCTTTTGCCTTTACACTGTCCATCTCCCTTTATTCCGTGGCTATTCATATACCTGTCAGAACGCCTCTTTAAATATGCCATTGTATCCACCTCTACCACGTCCTTTGGCAGCACATTCCAGGCACTTACCATGCTCTATGGAAAGAAACTGCCTCTCACACCTCCTTTAGACCTACCCCCTTTTACTTAAATCTATGTCTCCTATAGCTGTTATTTTACAACAAGCTTCAGTTGATATTGATTCCAGCTCTTCTTCCAAATTTATGTACTATGTGTGGGCATTGTTGCCGAGATCAGCATTTAAGCCCATTCATAATTTCCTTTGAGACATTTTGAATAGCTTTATTCAATCTAGTCCATCAACAGTGTTGCTGAACAAAGAGATCTTGGAGCACAGGTTCATAGCTCTTTGAAAGTGGAGTCACAGGTAGATAGGATAGTGAAGAAGGTGTTTGGTATGCTTTCCTTTATGGGTCAGAGTAGGTGACCTTATAGGGGTTTATAAAATCATGAGGGGCATGGATAGGATAAATAGACAAAGTCTTTACCCTGGGGTGAAGGAGTCCAGAACTAGAGGGCATAGGTTTAGGATGAGAGGGGAAAGATGTAAAAGAGACCTAAGGGACAACTTCTTCACGCAGAGGGTGGTACGTGTATGGAATGAGCTGCCAGAGGAAGTGGTGGAGGCTGGTACAATTGCATCATTTGAAAGGCATTTGGATGGATATATAAATAGGAAGGGTTTGGATGGATATGGGCCAGGTGCTGGTAGGTGGGACTAGATTGCGTTAGGATATCTGGTTGGCATGGACAGGTTGGACCGAAGGGTCTGTTTCTGTGCTATACATCCCTTTGACTTTATGACAGTGCAGTTGGGGAGGGAGTTCCAGAATTTCGACCCAGTAATGGTGAAGATTTGGTGGTATATTTAAGAATGTAAGAAATAGGAAGAGCAGTAGGCCATTCAGCCCCTCGAGCTTGCTCCACCATTCAATGGCTGATCTGACATTCCTTCTGTCCACTTTCCTGCCTTTTCCCCATAATCCTTGATTCCCTGACTGATCAAGAATCAATCAATCTCAACCTTAAATATACACAAGGACTGTGTCCCCACAGCTCTCTGTGGCAAGGAGTTCCAAAGACTCACTACCTACTGAGGGAAGAAATTCCTCCTCATCTTAAATTAAGATAACTTAAATTCCAAGTCAGGATGATGTGTGACTTGGAGGGGACCTGGCATTCCCACGTGCCTGCTGCCCTGTTCTTTCTCGGTGTGAGAGGTTGTAAGTTCAAGAGGTTTCATTGAATAACTGGGGCCTTTCTCCCATCTTTTCATAGTTCAACACCGAGGGGCCAAGCTACAGTATGGGGAGAGAGAAAGAACGTGATGGGGAACAAGAAAATGGCTTTAAAAGCCTGTTGTCTGAACAAGGGAGGGAAAAGTGAAAAAGATAATGTTGATTTCAGTGAGAGGAGTCTGATGATTTTGGAGCAGGACAGTAATAAAAGGAATAGCTGGCCCACTGAAGGTGTTCCACATTAATGTTGGTTGTGTACCAAGACAGGTCCTGTGACGCCACAATCATTGCTCCTGTTCCTATTTCTTAAGGTTTTAATTGTAATCCCTCACATTCTCCATACTTCACTGTCCTTTCAGAGGCTGAAGCAGAGGAAAAACTGTTGGCCAATAATGGAAAATGCTGAAATGTTCATTCTCAGCTCAGGCAATCAAAACTAGCCCAGGAGATGAGAGAAACTATGCACCACCTGTTTATTCTTGCGCAGTAGGAGGCCACTTTGAATCATAGAATCCCCACAACGTGGTAGCTGGGATTCAGTCCAATGTGTCCTCAATGACCCTCGGAAGAGTATCCCTCCCTATCCCTGTATTTTCCTAAACTACCTAGTCTGCACATCCCTAGACACTATCGGCAATTTCCCATGGCCAATCCATTTAAGCTACACATCTTTGGACAGTGGGAGGAAACCAGAATACCCAGAGGGGACCCATGCAGACACAGGGAGAATGTGAACTCCACACAGACAGTCACCTGTTGCTGGAATTGAACCTGGGTCCCCGGTGCTGTGAGACAGGAGCGCTAACCATTGAGCCACACTTGGCTAAGTATGATTTTGTTTTGATTTATGGGATGTATACTTACGGGATGGGGCAGTAATTATTGCCTGTCCCTAGCTCTTGGGAAGGTGACTGAACTGCTGCAGTCCATGTGCCTTAGTAAAACCCAAGGTGCTGTTAGGGAGGGGGTGTCAGGATTTTGATCTAGTGACAATGAAGGAATGATTTTGGAAAGAGCAGTTGGTGTTTAGTTCCACACCTCAGTTTCTGTGTAACCCTGCCACCTCTAACTTTCTTCTAAAATTATTTACAGAATCAGTTTCCACCACCTTTTCAGGGCAAGCACTCTCTCTGGGGGATCTTTTCCCAATTTGTGTTGTACCTTAAATGACAAGAATTGAAACTTTTCATCTGGCACTCATGATAACGAGGAGTTTAGAAACAGACTTGATAAAAGGGACACAGTTTTGTACAGCATGAAGAAGAGGTTGCTGATTAGTTGGGTGACCTTTGGCCTTGGGATGGAGCAAGCACAGTTATTTGTCAAATAATTCCCAGTCCAGGCAGACAGATTCTTATTGGTCAGTGTGTTGCCATGGGAATGCAGCAGTTCTGGTGAATAAATACAAGATTAAAAGCTTCAGATTTTAACCTCCTTGTAGCAATGTTAGGAATCTGTGATCTCATGTCATTGACCCGTGCAGCAGAGGGAATAATATTTCCCCATTTAATTTGTTAAAACCTCTGATCACCTTCAAAACATTTCATTGTTCATCTCTTTACCTTCACTGTTCCAACAACACTGGCCCCCACTTTATCAGTGGCTCTTTGTAACTGAGGTTCCTTATCCCTGCTAACATCCTGGTAAATCTCCCACTACCTTTACACAGCTGGGGTGGAATGGTGGCTCAGTGGTTAGCACTACTATTTCATGGCACTCGGTATCCAAGTCCCAATTCCAGCCACAGGCGATGTCTGTGTGGAGTTTGCACATTCTCCTTGCGTCTGCATAGGTTTCTGCTGAGTGTTCCAATTTTCTCCCATAGTCCAAAGATACGCAGGTTAGGTGGATTGGTAATGCTAAATTGTCCAGGGACGTATAGGCCAGGTGGATTAGCCATGGGAAATGCAGCATTACAGTGATAGGGTAGAGGGGTGAGTCTAAGTGGAATGCTCTTTAGAGAGTTGGTATGGACTTGTTGGGCCAAATGGCCTGTTTCCACTCTGTGGGGATTCTTTGATACACCTTTCCTGAGGTAGGCAGCCGAGCATAGTTCACAGTACTCTGACACCTAATCAGAGATTTAACAAAATCTAGAATAACCTTTTTGTTCTTATATTCTAGTTTTTGATTTATAATCCTGATTATAATGTTTGACTTTTTAACCAGCTTGTCCTGTGACCTTTAAGGGTTTGAGTATATGACTGCAAGGGCTCTCTGCTTAGCTACATCTTTCAAAATAGTGCCATCTATATTTTCTCATTTTTACCCGAGGGGGTCAGTTATTTGTCAAATAATTCCCAGTCCAGGCAGACAGATTCTTATTGGTCAGTGTGTTGACATGGGAATGCAGGAGTTCTGGTGAATAAGTGCAAGATTAAAAGCCTCAAATTTTAACCTCCTTGTAGCAATGTTGAGACTCTGTGATCTCATGTCATTGACCTGCACAGCTGGTCAGTGATATCAGCTGCATGGGTTCAATCCCTGCACTGGCTGAGATCATACTGAGGACCTCTGCTTCCTGGTCTCACCTTGGTTGAGGTGTGGTGACCCTCAGGTTAAACCACTATCACCAGTTATCTCTCTCTCTCTCTTTGAGAGAGCAGCCCTATACTTTTGGTAGACTACAGAGACATTACGATTTACCTTATTGCCCTTACACATCCATTCCGCCACAGTACATCACTTCACCTTTCTCTATATTAATTTCCATCTGCCGTACCTCTGCCCACTTCACTGTCTGATTTCTGATCCTTCTGAAGCATTTCACACTGCTCTCACTGACTCAGCTGCTGATTCTGCTACTTCTTTAACATTGCCCACTTGCCCTGCAAGGGGTGGTGCAGCAGGTAGTGTCCCTGACACTGAGCCAGAATATCCAGGTTTGATTCCCAGTCTGATGGCCTGGGAAGGTGTGTCCAAAACATGGCCAAACAGGTTGGGGATCAATTCTTTCAACTCAAGGGGAGAAAGCAGGAGAGTGGGGTTGAGAAATATAGCAGCAAATAGTGGAGCAGACTTGACGGGCGGAATGGCTTCAATTCTGCTTCTATGTCATATACACACGCACCAATGGTAGACAGGAAAAGCAGGACTGAGTCCTGGTCAGTCTTGTGATGGGCTTGTTTCCTCAGCAACCTGAATTCCCTAAGTGGATTGCAACATCATCACTGCCACTTACATTGTCTTCCCTCCAGCCTGTGGCTCCATTCTGGTTAATACACTCAATGGTATGTCTAACACCAGCAAATTACCTGTAATGGCTTTTATTAGTGGCACTAACACAGAGAGAGCATAATTGCCTCAATCTAAATAGAGAATTGTTTTGCATTCACTCCTGATTAATCTGTTCTAAGAAGTTATGGCTTTTCTAATTTTATTTTTACCAAACTTGCTTCAGGAATCAGAGATGTCCTTATTCAGTTTTAACTCTTGAATATTTGAGCTTTAACTCAAAATGCAAAGGCTCCTTGTTATCAGGCATGGAGAATAAACTTGGTCTCTTTTGCAAACAAAATCATGTCTTTCCATAAACCTTTCTATATTCACACAGAAGGGTGGATGGTTGGTTTGCCGTGTACCAAGGGGCTGGGTTCATCTCCCACACCAGCTGAGGTTACTATTCAGATTTCCCCTTCTCAACCTCTCCCCTTATCTGAGACATGGTGACCCTCAGCTTAAACCACTGCCATCAGCTGTGCCTCTCTCTAACGAGAGCACTAGTTATCAGAACACTGCTCCCGAAAGCTGGCATTTCTGAATAAACCTGTTGGACTATAACCTGGTGTTGTGTGATTTTTAACTATGTCCACCCCAGTCCAACACGGGCTCCTCCACATCATGGCTAATGAGAGAGCAGACTGTGACTTTAAATGCGGCCAGAGCAGACATGAGCAAAACTTTGACACGATTTCATAAAAGTTACATGAAGACAGTCGTCAGCTCAACAGTCTGAATAAATGTTCAGCAGCACGAGGTCTGTGATTATATCATATAAGTATGTGCATATTACAAACACCCATCCACTTATGGTTATGTCTTCTGACTAGCTGGAAGTCCCGTGCTGCCTTCATCAATTACACAGATTCAATGTTTTGGGAACACTTTCAGACATTTGTAGTGTAAAGCTGATTAACTTCACAGCAAGAGGAAATCCCCCCCCCCCCCCGCCGAACACCAGGATAAATGTTTTAGCAAATTTGAGGAAACTGACATTGCTTCCAATTCCAGTTCTGAAGAAAAGCCACATTGGACTTAAAACTGTTTCTCTCTCCACAGATGCTGCTGGACCTGCTGAGTTTCTCCAGCTCTATCTTTATTTTGCTATTATTTAGTCCATTGAGTTAAGGTTGATAAATAGCTAAATTAAATCAAAGTCAGGAGTCACATGACACCAGGTTATAGTCCAATGGGTTTATTTGAAATCAGATGCTTTTGGAGCATGATTTCAAATAAATCTGTTGGACGATAACTTGGTTCTGGTGTGATTCTGACTTTGTCCACTCCAGTCCAAAACTGACACCTCCACATCAAAAATAAAATGAGCGAAGTATTCTGGATGAAGATTTTGGAAGATGTGAATAAATCTGGATTTTCATCGTTTGACTTCCATGGATGTTTCTTTTTTTTAATGAAATGTCAGAATTGTTGGACTGGCGTGAGACAGTGATTATCTTTCTATCCAGCTGAGGTGATGAAGGGGCCTGAAAGTAATGGGGGGGGGGGGGCGAATTTACAGGGAAGACCTGTATTTACATCATGAGACATCTCTCAAGCTCCAAACAGCCAATCATGTAAAAGGGAAGTATGAGATCTAGTTTACTCTCAGTAAAGTATTGGATGTGTTGGGAAGTTAAGAGTTAGCCTTCAACCTGAATGGTAGAACTAATACTGGTCACCAAGCAACAGGTTTCAATGGAGAATTGTGGGATACATCAGAGCAAGAGTTCATCATGTTCTTTGCATTTTCGTACCACCTACAAGGACTGCCAGGCAAGGGAGATACCTGACTGAAATAGTCTCTGTCCAAATGTAGCAAGACATGGACAACATTCAGGTTTAGGCTAATAGATGGTAAGTAACATTTGCACCACACAAGACCAAACAATGACTATTTTCATAAACGCAGAATCTAATTATTGGCCCTTGACATTCAGCGACATGACCATCACTGAATCCTTCACTATCAATGTCGTGGGGATCATGATTTGGGGATGCTGGTGTTGGAATGGGGTGTACAAAGTTATAAATGACACAACACCAGGTTATAGTCCAACAGGTTTATTTGGAAGGACTAGCTTTCTGAGTGCTGCTCCTTCACCAGGTGGTTGTGGAGTATAAGATTGTAATACACAGATGTTATAGCAAAAGTTTACAGTGTGATGTAACTGAAATGATATATTGAAAAAGACCTGGATTGTTCATTAAGTCTCTCGTCTTTTAGAATGACCATGTTGGTTTCAATTCTTTCATATGTAAATTGCAAAACATTTTTATAAATTACATTAGATTACTTTACAGTGTGGAAACAGGCCCTTCGGCCCAACAAGTCCACACCGCCCCGCCGAAGCGCAACCCACCCATACCCCTACATTTACCCCTTACCTAACACTACGGGCAATTTAGCATGGCCAATTCACCTGACCTGCACATCTTTGGAGTGTGGGAGGAAACCGGAGCACCCAGAGGAAACCCACACAGACACGGGGAGAATGTGCAAACTCCACACAGTCAGTCCCCTGAGGCGGGAATTGAACCCGGGTCTCTGGCGCTGTGAGGCAGCAGTGCTAACCACTGTGCCACCGTGCCGCCCACATTCTCAAGTGAACTTTAACAATCGGTGTCATGTCGGCCCAGATAATGTATTTGAGGTGTGTGAGACTGTCTGTGCCACAATGGTCAGACTGATTCTCATCTAATAAGAAACAGACTATACAGAACCTTATATGGATTCATGCAGTTTTTGAGCAAAATAAAATGTAATTCTGCAAGTACAGATTCACCCCACAAACTTATGTGTGCATGTGGGCGTGTGTGTCTGGGGTGGGTGGGGGGCGCGGAAAGCACTGTGGGGTATGAGTGTCTGTGAGAGAGTCTGCGTATGTGTGTGAGAGTCAATGTAAAGGGGTATATGTCTGTGAGAGGGGGTGTGTGTGAGTGTATGGGTCTGCAGGACTGTGTGTGTGTGTGTGTGTGTGTGTGTGTAGGAGTTCGATGAACCAGACGAACTGGGAACATTCCTTGTCACAATGGATGTTTCCGCACTCTACACCAGCATCCCCCACAATGATGGCATTGCGGCAACAACCTCAGTACTCAACACCAACAACTGCCAATCTCCGAGCACCCTTCTACAACTCATCCGCTTTATCCTACATCACAACGTCTTTACCTTTGACAACCAGTTCATCATCCAGACACATGGCACAGCCATGGGGACCAAATTTGCACTCCAATATGCCAACATTTTCATGATCAGGTTTGAACAAGACTTCTTCTCTTCACAGGACCTCCAACCAATACTATACACCAGGTACATTGACGACATTTTCTTCCTCTGGACCCATGGCGAGGAGTCACTGAAACACTACACAGGGATATCAATGAGTTTCATCAAACTCACCACAGACTACTCTCTACTATCTGTCTCATTCTTGGGCACATGCATCTCCATCAAGGATGGGCACCTCAGCACCTCACTCTACCGCAAACCCACAGATAACCTCACAATGCTACACTTCTCCAGCTTCCACTCGAAACATATTAAAATAGCCATCCCCTATGTACAAGCCCTACGTGTACACAGGATCTGTTCAGATGAGGAGGAACGTGATGGGCACCTGGAAGTACTCAAGGATGCCCTCATAAGAAGGGGGTATGATGCTGAACTTATCAACCGCCAGTATCAACGTGCCACAGCAAGGAACCGTAATGACCTCCTCAGGAGAGAAACACGTGCTGCAACCGACAGGGTACCCTCCGTTGTCCAGTACTTCCCAGGAGCCGAAAAACTGCACTATGTTCTTCGCAGTCTGCAACGCATTATCAATGAGGATGATCACCTCGCCAAGACCTTCCCCACACCTCCAATGCTCACCTTTCAACAGCCACCAAACCTCAAACAGATAACTGTTCGTAGCAAACTGCCCGGTTTTGAGGACAATACCATACAACGTTGTCACAGTAGATGCTGCAAGACATGTCAGAGTGTCGACACAGATACCATCATTATGTGTGGGGACACCTCCCACCATGTACGTGGCAGGTACACATGCCACTCAGCCAACGTTGTCGATCCCATACACTGCAGGCAAGGATGCCCTGAGGCATGGTACATTGGTGAGACTGAGCAGAGGCTATGGCAATGGATGAATGGACACAGCAGAACAATCAACAGACAGGAGTGTTCCCTCCCCTTCAGAGAACACTTCAGTGGTCTGGGACATTCGACTGTGGACCTTCCGGTGACCGTCCGCCAAGGTGGACTTTGGGACAGGCAACAACGAAAAGTGGCCGAGCAGAGGCTGATAGCTAAGTTTGGTACCCATGGGGAGGGCCTCAACTGGGACCTTGGGTTCATGTCACACTATAGGTGTCCACCATTGCACTATACACACATATAGACGGACGGACACACACACTGACACTCCTGTACACACACACACAGTCTTACAGATACACACACACTCTCCTACAGACTCATACCCTCACATAGACCCTCTCTCATACGCTCACACATACACTCCCACACTCACACATGCATCCTCTCACGGACTTATTCTCCTTTACACTCACACTCACACACATACACGCACACATATACAAGTTTATGGGTGAATCTGTACTTGCAGAATTTTATTTTGCTCAAAAACTGCATGAATCCATGTAAGATTCTGTATAGTCCGTTTCTTTTTAGATTAGCATCAGTCTGACCATTGTGGCACAGACAGTCTCACACAGGGCAGCTCACACCTCAAATACATTATCTGGGTCGACATGACACCAATTGTTAAAGTTCACTTGAGAATGTAACTTATAAAAATGTTTTGCGATTAGCATATGAAAGAACTGAAACCAACATGGTCATTCTAAAAGATGAGAGACCTAACATCATCAATCAACATATAATTTCAGTTACATCACACTTTAAACCTTTGCTATAAATTCTGTGTCTTGCATTCTTATTCTCCACAGCCACCTAATGAAGGAGCAGCGCTCTGAAAACTCGTGCTTCCAAATAAGCCTTTTGGATTATAACCTGGTGTTGTGTGATTTTTAACGTAGAACATCCTGCAGTTTATTATCAAGTGGAAATTGAACTAGATCACTCGTATAACTACTGTGGCTATGGTAGCAAGTCAGAAACTGGGGGATTCCATAGCAAGTAACTCATCTCCTGACTTCCATCATCTACAAGGTACAAGTCAGGAATGTAATGGAATGCTTCCCACTTGCCTGGATTTCTGCAGCTGCAACAACACTTGAGAAGCTCAAGACAAAGTAATCCACTGATCAGCATCCCATTCATCGCCTTAAACAAACACTCCCCTACATCACTGATGCACCATAGCTATATTATGTCCCATTTACATCATGCACTGCAGCAACTTACTAAGGTTCCTTTCACAATAAATTCCAACTTATGATCTCCACCCTTCACCAGGACAAAGCCTGCAGTCATATAGGAATAATACCCCTGGAAAATCCCCTCTAAGTCACACACCACCTTGACTTCGAAAAATATCACAATTCTTTCAGTGGCACCGGGGCAAAATCCTGGAACTTGATCCTTTGGCAACAGTGCAATGGGTTTTCCTTCGCCATATGGACTGCAACAGTTCAAGAAGACAGCTTGCACCATCCTCCCAAAGAGTAATTAGGAATGAGCAATAAATTATGGTCACAACACATGAACTAATTGAAAAGAAACAATGTTGGCCAGGAGTGATTAATAGTATAAAGAAGATGGCCTTTATAATTGTAACAAATTAGCTGTTTTAGGAAAGGTTGAAGGAACAATTAAGTTGTGAAGTGAACACCTAGGTTTTAAGGAAGTTGGTTTCCCAGGGTTAGTTGGAGATAGGGTGAAACTCAATGCTCCCCTGGACTATACAGAGTGACAGTGTAAGTAGGAGGAATTCTGCTTTGTATATCTAACCACAGTTTGATGCATGTCTTGCTGTGAACCATAAGGAAAGGAAGTTGTCTCAAAACAGTCCATAAACTGCAGCTCAAGTACCTGTCAGGTAATCTGACTTGAGTATTGTCTGAGGGATCGGTATTGGCCAAAACACTGAGAACACTGCACTTCTTCAATGGATGCAATGGGGTCTTTCCTCGTCAATTAATATAAGGTGTATTAAAGTCTCCTCTGAAAAACAACATCTTTCACAGCACTGCACTTGCTGTCTGGGAACTGAGCCCACAACGCCTGTGATAAATGAAAATGCTGCTACTGAGCCAAGGCTATTATATGCACAAGCAAAGTCTATGGAATAATAATGGCATGGATTTCACGTTCAATGGCAAAGCAACTGTACTCAACACTGACTGCCAAAGAAAAGCTGCCCACAAAGATTGTCTTACCAAATGACATAGACATTCCCCAATGTGGTGTTAGTTTGAATCCAATGCTGAGTGAAGGAGACCTTTAGGACACCAGCAGCAATCTTATCATTCAACAGATAGGCTACCAGTAACATTGGAGAATGAGGCAACAAACCAGGGTGGGCTCAGTGACTAGTGCTGCTGTCCCACTCGTGGTTTCAATTCCACTCTCGGCCAACTACCTGTGTGGAGTTTGCACATTCTCCCCATGTCTGTGTGTGGACTTAGTGGGCCGAATGGCCTGCTGCCACAATGTAGGGATGCAATGACTTTAAACCAGCAAGATAAAAGAAGTGAATCCCTTAATTTCAAAATAAACAATGATTGATTAGAGATTGATGCAAAAATGAATATAACCAATCTTTCAAAAAATACATCTTTTCAAACACGTGAACCATTTCATCATAAGAGAAATTTGACAATGTGCAACTGAAAATATTGTTTTCAGGCCCAGTGATCGTGATTAGCAGTAATTTGGAACTTCATACACTTCTGAAGACCAAGTTACATCTCATTCAACAAGACCAAACTTTTTCAGGGTTTTTCATAGAGTGAGAGTAAGAGAGTGGAAACTCTTGTCATCTGAAAGATATCTTGTTGATTGGAGATTGGGGAGAGCCTCAGCAAAGCACCATTTTGCTGAAGCACAGAGTGAGTCAGTGGGAGCAATCTTTGTTTCTCATATGAGTGTGCAGACTCCAGATATTGCCATCAGTTTCAGTGGGGTAATGACTTGGACAGTTAAGCTGTGATTACCGCCACAGAACCCAAGTCAATAAACATATTCCGAACTGACAATTTTAAACATCGCAGACTGCCGGCTGGATCCCAGTTCATGGCTTAATCATCTTGCAATTGCCATGATTGACCACTCAACACATCATTGATTGAGTTAAACAGCATTGAGAATGCTCAGAATCACAGTGCAGCACAGAATGTCAGATTTCAGTCAAACGCGGAACGAAGACTAATGTCAATGGAACTGGATATTGGTCGTGATGCACAGTTAAACCAGAACGTTTTTTCTCAAATGTCTCCCAGCCCTTAATTTTAGTTTTTCAATGTGAATAATCCACTAATCATATCTGGCCTGACCATCTCAAGAATAATTTTGCAGAGGCCTTTACTCATATAACTTCACCCCAAGTGCATTAAACAATGCAACACCTGCCACCACTAATTACTTCCATTCCTCTCCCTGCTGCATACTCTCCATCCATACTTTGGAGAATAAAGTGGAAAGGAACTCAAGTTCAGAATGTGCTGTTACCTCTCAACTATAATCCAATTCCTGCAACCTGGATTCTGCTTCACATGCAGTGACTGTGCTCCATGAATTCTTTGGTCATCTAATCCCTCAGGCTTTTCTTTCTATTGTTTTTCCCTTATCTCTCCTCCCATTCGATTACATTTCAACTATTGGGTTTTCACCTTTGTCCTAGTTCTGACCAAAGGCCATTGACCTGAAATGTTCACTCTGTTTCTCTCTCTCTCTCTCTCTTTGTCTCTCAGATAATCTCTGAGCTGCTGCGTATTTCCTGTATTCATTGTTTCTGCCTCTGAATCAACATCTTTGCTTTTTGCTTTCAAACATCTTAAAAAATGCCTCCATTCAACTGGCCTTTTGGGAAATTTAATTCGCTTAGTTCTTCCCTCCCTGAATCAATTGTTTTCCACCAAACTATAAAGTGCTTTGATTGCCTTTCCGTCTGTGAGGAAATGAAATCTAAATGTAGACGGAACTTATATCAGAAAGTCCCACTGAGTCAATTCAAAGTTACCTTTTGCAAGTAAATACCTTTCACTTGCTTTCCACAGAATTAAAATTTCCATTTGATTTTTCCCTGCTGCGTCTGAATGCATGGTGGAAAGCAACTTATGCTACAGCACTCTCAAAGTATAAGCTCCAAGCTGCCATGTGCAATGATTTTTGCTGAATTTGCTTTATCTTTTAATACTTCTCAGAGATTTCCATAATTAAAGAACAAAGAGTTCCAGTCCTTGCACGTATCACAAGTACCTGGATGTTAAAAGTGCTTTTTAGCTAATGAAGCATGTTTGGAGTGTATTTGCAGTGTTAGGTAGGCGAATGCAGTTGTCAGTACATGCAAGAGCCCTCAACCAGCATTGAGTGAGTGACCTGGTTAACAAACACAGAAACTACAGGAGAAACCCAGCAAGTACGGGAGCATCGGTGGAAAGAGACACAGAGTTAACATCTTGAGTCCAATGACACTTTGTTAGAACTGAAAGCAGCTGGGAATTGGTGGCATTTATTGCTAATGATGGGAATGGGGGGATAAGAGTGAGTGAGTGCCTCGAGAGAGAAACTTGTGGAAGGATTGCTGCTGAGTGGGTTAATCTGATGTTAGCTTAGAGATGAATGTTGATGTTGAGGACAGTGGGACAACTTTCAATTTTCTTTAAATAGCACAATAGAACCTTAAATTCCTTTTTAAACAGAACTGATGGACAACCCTCCTACTGAGCTGTTTATCTGTAATATTTTCTAGTCCCAGTGAGAGCTTCTTCAATATGATTCATTAAGCTCTCTTGCTTTCTCCTCCCACCACAGTTACAACCCAACCTGCAAACCATTCCCAGCACTTTCTGGGGTAAATGTGCTGGTGTTCTGAAGACTTTGCAGATTTTAGTTAAAAATCACAGAACACCAGGTTATAGTCCAACAGGTTTAATTGGAAGCACACTAGCTTTCGGAGCGACGCTCCTTCATCACCTGATGAAGGAGCGTCGCTCCGAAAGCTAGTGTGCTTCCAATTAAACCTGTTGGACTATAACCTGGTGTTGTGTGATTTTTAACTTTGTACACCCCAGTCCAACACTGGCATCTCCGAATCATTGCAGATTTTACGAAGAGTTTATTTTGATGTGGTGTCAGTATGAATGTTAATGATGACATTCCCCCAAATTTTTAAACTCAAACCCTTGTGCACGGGGAGCTCACTCCAGTACTGTGATCATTATTAAACTGAGGTTGATATATGTTGTTGGACAAAAAGTGTGAATGGATTTTCCTCTGAGGCAGGATTGAGGGTGACTTCCATCCCCTCTAATGTTGTGGATCCTGGACATACTGGATCCATGTGCCCTGTCATAGTTCAGAGACTGATGGATTTTACAAGATAAGGTTCAAGATAAGGGTGCAGGTCCATCGCTCCTTGAAAGTGGAGTCACAGGTAGACAGGGTGGTGAAGAAGGCTTTCAGTATGCTAACTATCATTGCTCAAAGCATTGAGTTTCAGAGTTGGGATGTCTTGTTGCAGCTGTACAAGATGTTGGTGAGGCCACATTTGGAGTACTGCATGTATTACGGGTCGCCTACTTTAGAAAGGATATTATTAAACTGGAAAGAGTACAGAAAAGATTTACTAGGATGCTACCTGAACTGGAAGATTTTGAGTTAGGAGAGGCTGGATAGGCTGGCACTGCTTTGTTTGGAGCATAGGAGACATTGGGCTGACCTTACAGAGGTCTATAAAATCATTAGATAGCATAGAAAAGATGGATAGTCAATTGCTTCTCACGGTAAGGGAGCTAAAACTAGAGGGCATAGGTTTAAGGTGAGAGGGGATAGATACAAAAGAGTCTAGAAAGGTGTTTATTCACACAGAGGGTGGTGAGTGTGGGAAGTTGGGCTACCAGAGGTAGTGGTGGAGGTGAGTACAATTTTGTCATTTAAGAAACATTTGGACAGGTACAGGGATGGGATAGGTATGGAGGGATATGGACCAAATGCAGGCAAATGGGATGAGATTAATTATGAAAACTGGGCAGCATGGGGACATCGGGCTGAAGGGCCTGTTTCCATGCTGTAAACCTCTATCACTCTATAAAGTCATGGCGATCCTACTGGACTATGGGTCTGCTGTCTCATGGGGGAGAGAGACGACTGGTAATAGTTTCACCTGAGGCTCACCTCACGGCAGGTGAAGGGAGAGGCTGAGAATCCTTCAGGATAACCTCAGTTGGTGCAGGAATTGAACCCATGCTGTCTCATATCACGAACCAGCCATCCAGCCAAGCCGATGTTCAAAAATAGGAGGCAAAGGAAGGTACAATGATAAGTTAAAGCAAAACATGTTGGATGCTGGAGCTCTGCAATAAAAGCAGAAAGTGCTGGAAAAATGGACCTGGAAGAGAGAAATAGAGTTAACCTTACAGTTCCAATATGACTGCATGTTGGAACAGAGGAGAGGGGGTAATGACATGTTAGAAAGGGGGTAAGAATCAGGAGGAGCAATATGGAAGGATAGAGGGTGGGGCTGTGGATGATTAAATATCAAAGATGTCTTAAAACGTAAGGCAAAGATAAAGAAACAAAACATTGGTCCAGAGTATGGTGGTCCTGCAAAAAAAAGGAAAGCTCTGTCTGAAAGCAAAATCATGATAGATCCTCAGAATGAGGAGTTAGAATGTAAATCAGTCATTATCTGACTATTGGAAGCACAAGCTGCAACTGGCTTCCATCTGTTTCAATTTCCTATATACCTGACTGTCTCATTCAAATTCAGTCAGTACACATCAGAAATGTTGGCATCTAACCAGCTGCATTAGGAGTTTTAATGCACAGGTGTTACTTTGCAGTTTATGGAAACTCCTTTCGGTGTTGGAGTTTTGGTTACAAATAGGATTATCTTTATTGACACACATGAGAATAGGTGAGGAGCTGCAGATTTAAACAGGTCACTATGGTGTTTGACACGGTTAATAAAAAATCCCACCATTTTCTGGAAATTAACTGATTCAAGGGTAGAGACAGAGATGTACATTGGGCCAAACAAAGTCAGTGCACAATGGTGGCTGAAGCCATGTGAATCAGAAGTTTTCTTTTAGAAATTGTGCACTATAAGATATTCCTGAGCAATAAAAACTCCCAGTAGGAGCATGAATAGCCCGCTAAGCCTGCCCCACCATGCAATATGATCATGGTCAATCAAATACTTCATAGAATCATAGAATCAAAGGAACCATACAGTGGTGGAAGCAGGCCATTCAGCCCACAGTGAATCCACACCGACCCTCCGAAGAACATCCCACCCAAATCCACTGCCCTACCCTATCCCTGAAACACTGCATTTACTGAAACGCATTTTAGCCAATGTAACCCCATTACCACTGGTAATACTTAATCATGCTTAAAGTACAAGCTTACACAGCTTTCAGTGGTAAGGAATTCCCAAGGTTCATGATCTGAGTGAAAGAAAATTCTCCACATCACGGACTTAAATGTCATCCCCTTTATTGTTAAATTGTGCTCACCAGGTTCTATACTCCTCAGCCAGGGCAAACATCTTACCTGCACCTACCCTACCTATCAAAGTAAGTTTCAATAAGATTACCTCAGATTCTTTGAAAACTCTAGAGAACACAGGCTTAACTTGCCCAGAGTAACTTAGCCTAATGGCATTACCATTGGGTTGTTAATCCAGGGATCTGGGTTTAAATCATGCCACAGCTGGTGGTGGACTTTGAATTCAATAAATAAGAGTTCAATCATGAATGTGTATTTATTGTTAGAAAAACCCATCCTTGTGTTACTAATGCCCTTTGAGGAAGGAAATCTACCATCCTTACCCGGCCTGGCCTACATGTGACTCCAGATCTGCAGCAATGCAGTTGACTCTCAACTGCCATCTGGATAATTAAGGATGGGCAATAAATACTGCCTAGCCAGCGATGCCCTTGTTCTATGAATGAATGTTTTAAAAAAATCTCTCTTCATAGGACATCCTGCCATCCCGCGACTGAGTCTGGTGAGCCTGCATTGTACTTCCTCGATGGCTATGACCAAGACCAGTACTCATCAAAGTATATAGAATTGCAGCAAGACCTTGCTACTTCTGTACTCATTTCCTCTTGCTCTAAATACTAAGAACAAGCTTGGATAATCTAGAAGCAAACGATCAGCCAAATATATCCACGAAGCATAGGTTATTAGCAGAATAAATGCTCTGGCACCAAAACAATAACTACTGAGCAGTCGCGAGTGAGAATGGACTAAGGCTGCAGTTTTAGTGTGTAAATCTCTCTCCATCAGCTGACCATTTGGAGAGTCTCTGATTCACATCACTGCCAAATACTGGAGCCTTACAAGACATGTTTGATCTCCTGAACAAGCAGCTAAATCAAAGGTTTCAAAGAAACAATGCAAGACCAAGAGTATTATGTCCAGCTCCTGACATCTAATAAAGCCCGGAATAATGTCAGTCAATTGAAGTTTGTCTACAGTTTAACTCATGGCCATGTTCCAACAGAACCCCTTATGGATTAATCTGGCAGCACTACAGAGGCAGAGTTACGATGCTAGTTGTGTCTGGACTGTCAAGGAGAGGCCACGCATGGTGAAGAAAATATATTGGCTAAAATAATTTCCTAATCTGAAAACATTAACCGAACAGACACAGTAATGGTTTCCTAACCCACTTTGGGATTGGCCTGCAGTCTGGTTGTGTTGCCATCCTCTTGTCATAAGAGATTGTTATTCAATTCTCTGATTGTATTAATTTTGTAAGGACCTTTCTAGATAAAATACCTCTTCCTATAAATTTAGTGATTCCCCTTGTAATGAAATAACTGATCAGTAGTGTGTTGGATGCTATGCATATGAACTTTCAAACTGAATTTGACCAAATATTGTATAAGTTGGCAAAACTAACACTCATGGAATTAAAGTGATATTGGTAGCTTGGATACACCACAGTGTCACTGGGTGGTCAGAGGCATGAAACTTCCTGAGCAGTTTGGAATCAAGAATCTATTAATTTATTCAAAGAATAACTATTGATCATGTGCATAAGGAGATATGATATCGGGCCACATGGAACTGGAGCTTGGGTTTGTTGGAGGGGACGTGTACGTAGTTACAGATTCAATACAGACTTGTCATGTTCCTTCACTGACAGTATGGCTGACCTTACTTTGAGTTAAGGGACTCTTCACCCTTATTCCTCTCTTGCTATGTGTTGGTGACTTTCCTTGGGAACAGGCAAAGGCTTCACCACTAGATCAGTTGGGAATTCATTCCAAAGTTGGGAAGCTGGTCTGATAGCTAAGCCACAGTCTAATCTACAGTTAGTCTGTGGCAGTCTCATTGGACACTTGCAGTAAAGACGTCCGTTTTTGTTTGCTCTCAAGTGCTCTCAATCACTCTTGATTGTTTCATTTGGCCCATTTCACAATGATTAAAATCCCTCACTTATTCACTGATTGGTTTTCTTAGAGACATAGAGATGTACAGCATGGAATCAGACCCTTTGGTCCAACTCGTCTATGCCGACCACATACCCTAACCTAAACTAGACTCTTTTGCCAGCACTTGACCCATTTTCCTCCAAACCCTTCCTATTCATATACCCATCCAGATGCGTTTTAAATGCTGCAATTATACCAGCCTCCACCACTTCCTCTGGCAGCTCATTCCATACAAACATCATCCTCTGCATAAAAACGTTGCCCCTCAGGTCCCTTTTATATCTCTTCTCTCTCACCCTAAACCTATGCCCTCTTGTTCTGGACTCACCCACCCCAGGATAAAGACCTTGCCTATTTATTATTCATTGTTTTGGAAAGCTGTGAGATCCAACCTTTTCATCTCTGCCTGAGTAAGACAAACAATTCTGTTGCTGGGAAGAGTGACGTTCATTCTGTTTAATTGACTCGGACAATTTTGTTTATGAAACACCTAGTCAAAGATAACTGAAAGTAATGTGAAGGTATCTTCCCCTCTGATCCATCCTCCTTCTTTTCTTCTTCTTCCATTATTTGGGGACCTGACACATTTTGGTGACCAGTTCCCCACACCCTGACAGACTGCCTAGTGGGCGGCACGGTGGCACAGTGGTTAGCACTGCTGCCTCACAGCGCCAGAGACCTGGGCTCAATTCCCGCCTCTGGCGACTCTCTGTGTGGAGTTTGCACATTCTCCCCGTGTCTGCGTGGGTTTCCTCCAGGTGCTCCGGTTTCCTCCCACAATCCAAAAATGTGCAGGTTAGGTGAATTGGCCAGGCTAAATTGCCCGTAGTGTTAGGTGAAGAGGTAAATGTAGGGGAATGGGTCTGGGTGGGTTGCGCTTCGGCGGTTCGGTGTGGACTTGTTGGGCCGAAGGGCCTGTTTCCACACTGTAAGTAATCTTAGTGACCTGGGAGTATCACATTTTTGGCACTTTTCTAATTGAATAATGCATGCCCAATCTTTATGTTATGTATTCATTTCCACCCTCTTTGCCTCTGCACATTTGGGTAGACAGATAACATCTGGCACTTTGGGTTGGGATATCTGGATGGCATGGACAAGTTGGATCACAGGATCTGTTTCTGCGCTGTACATGACTCTATGACTTTGGCAAAGTTACTCCTGATTTATGTTGCTATTCTGTCCCTCTAATTTTTGATAACGTTTTCAAATTTCTGGTTACCAGTGATGAACACAGTTATAGAATGGGGTGAGTCAAAAGCATTGAAGTATTTGACCATCCATGATTGCATTGGGCCGATGGGCCGAATGGCCTATGCCTGCTCCTATTTTCCCAGGAACCCCCTGATTTGACATCACACTTGAGGTTGCAGTTGGAAGCCTGGGAAATAGGCAAAAGTACCAACCAACAATCCAAAGTGAATTTTAAATGCATTTTATAAGAAATGTATAGAAAGTCTTTGCAACCAAATTATACTTAATGCAATAAAGTGTGCAGAAAGATTGTCTTTAATATGTTTTCTCTTGTTGTTTGGATTGCTACAAAATCTCTTGCTTGTTTTTAAATTACAACTATGAGTACAAATGGAATAAATCACACATCAATCTCTCTGCATACTCAGTAAAGTGTATTTATTCTTACTCAAAGGCTAATAATGTGAGTCATCTCTTTGCTAGGTTTTGTGGGTCACAGGCAGATAATATCGAATGGAAAGCTGTGGGAGGTATTGCTTCTGAACCTACATTGATAGCCAGAATAAAGGAAAGTAACCTTTCACTCGGTGAATGAGCCAGCATGAGAGAATGTAGAAACAAATTCCTGCAGATGCTGAAATCGGAACTAGAACCAACAAATCACAGCAGGTCAGGCAGCATCCATGGAGAAAGAGCAAGCTAACATTTCCAGTCTAGATGACTTTCCATCAGAGAATGTTGATTAGCTTCTGTCCCAGTGCCAGTGCTGACTAGTCAGCCGCATTGTGTCGAACTGCCCTGTCATGTTCCTGCAATCACTCTTGGCTTCCTCTCTCTCTTTCTCTCTCTCTACAATACCCAGAAGACAGTGTTGGCTAGTGATGCATCAGGCTATCAACAGCTCAGTGTAATATCAGCTTAATCATAACTAACCAGTTTCAGTCCACGATTATGAATGAATCATCTGCACCTTTCTGTGAGCATTGTTCATCAAGATTCCTCTTTTTTCTGTCTTCGCCTTTATTTCATTTTAGAACACACACTAAACCTTGGTCTCCAATCATGGGTCTCAAAGCATAGGTCTCACCCTCAAACAGGATTGCTTATTCAGAGTAATTTCATCATCCGCAATTAAACTTTATCACGTCTCCATTAGGAAATGGGATTCAGTAAGGTGAAAATCGGGAATCAGAAATGAACTGTTTAATTTGTAACAAACCAAGATGCAAGAATAAAACTTGAATTATTTATGACTTTATATATTTTGTTGACGCACACTGCAAATTTTAAAGTCATAGTTATTGTCCGGATGTATCTGGGACAGCCATCATTGGTTTTTATAATTTGGAAGAAATCTATCAAGTGGATATGAATGTTTTCTGCTGGCTGGAGAGTCTCAGTCAGGGGACACACCATTGATGTGAAAGCTAGGCCATCCAGGGTAGAGCTTCTTCTGTGTGTAAATAATGATAAATATACAGAACTCTCTCTCACAATAAAAAAAAGTAGGCGCTACCTCAATGAATCTGAGATTGATAGTTATTAGCTGGCCACAAGGATAAAGGGAAATGACAGCAAGCACAATGGATGGCATTAAGGTACAACAGATCAATCAGACTCACACTGATTGGAGAAACTGGCTTCAGGGTGGAAATTAAAATGGGGAGACATTTCTTCAGCCAGAGAGTGGTGGGCCTGTGGAATTCATTGCTGCAGAGTGCAGTGGAGGCCAGACGCTAAATGTCTTCAAGGCAGAGATTGATAAATTCTTGATGTCACAAGGAATTAAGGGCTATGGGAAGAAAGCAGGTAAGTGGAGTTGAAATGCCCATCAGCCATGATTGAATGGTGGAGTGGACTCGATGGGCCGAATGGCCTTACTTCCACTCCTTAAAAAAAAGGAAAAGAATTACTTCTTGAGTATTGCTGAGAAAATTTCATTCCTGATTGAAATGTCTTGACTACTCAACATTGAATTATCTGGTTTGAATTTCAACAAAAACTTGGCAGTTGATTATTCTCATACTGCTGCCAGACCACAATCGAGGAACACTTGCCTCTCATTGCCCTTTTCAGTACCAGTAGCCCAGATTATATTTGGGGAATTGAAGTCTCCAAAATGTTGACATCTCTCTGTATTTCCCTGTGATGTTCCTCTGTATCCCTCCCACTAGTTGGCACCAAGCAATGTCATTGCATCCTTCTAGTTCCTTGGCTCGAGCCAAATTGATTGTGTCTTTGAATCCTCTGAGACATCGTCTTCCTCCAGCACTGCAATGATCTCCTTAACCAATACTGCCACTTCTTCACTTCTCCTGAAAACCTTACCCTCAGGAATATTGAACACTGTGTCTTGTTCTCCCTTGAGTCAGCTCTCTGTTCTGGCCATAGCGTTATGTTTCAATATAACAGTCTTTGGCTGTAACACCTGAATCTTATTTACTACACTCTATGCATTCACATACATACACAGTAACCTTGAATTACATTTCATTACTTTCTCCCTGAATCTTAACTTACTATCTTCAACATTCATTCCCTCCACTGCCAACACTCAGCAGCAGCAGTGAGTACCATTTCTAAGATAGGAGCAATTTAGGGGGTGGCTCAGTGGCTCAATGGTTAGCACTGCTCTTTCACAGCACTAGAGACCTGGGTTCGATTCCAGCCTTGCGTGACTATCTGTGTGGAGTTTGCACATTCTCCCCGTGTCTATGTGCGTTTCCTCTGGGTGCTGCGGTTTCCTCCCACAGTCCAAAGATGTACAGGTTGGGTGAATTGGCCATGCTAAATTGCCCATAGTGTTCAGGGATGTGTAAGTTAGGTAAATTACTCAGGGGTAAATGTAAAGGAATGGGTTTGTGTGGATTACTCTTCAGAGGGCCAGTGTGGGCTTGTTGGGCAGAATGGCCTGTTCCCACACTGCAGGGATTCTATGACACTGTAGATGTTGAAATCTGTATGGGAAACAAAAGGTGCAGGTCAGGGAGCATGCATGGAGAGAAAGCAAGCTAATGTTTCAAGTCTGAATGACTCTTCATCAGAACCAGTGAAGAGTCACCGAGGTTTGAGATGTTAGCTTGCTCTGTTTCCATGGATGCTGCCTGACCTGTTGTGTTTCCAGCATTTTTTTGTTTTCAATACCATCTATAAGATGCAATGCAGAAAATCATTAAAGTTCCTGAGATAACAGTTTCCAAACTCATGACCACTACTATCTGGAAGAATAGGAGAAGATGGAATGATAATGTCATAGAGAACTGAGGAGAGCAAAGAGAGAGATGCCGATATCTCCCATGGACGGAGACCAATTATGGATGGATGTCTCCACTTCATTGCTATATTTGCTCTTTTATCGTTTTGAACTAGACCAAGAATCAAGGTTTTCCTGTGGCAGTGATGCGGAACCTTTTTTATTTGATTTAATATCTATTAAGCTGTGAGTCACTGTGATTGCACATTTGCTGAGCAGTTAGATGGAAGTAAAAGCTGTTCAGAGTAATGTAGGTGAAAGTTTATAAAAGTGAAAACACCATTACAGCTCAGGTACATACATAAAACATTACGTGAATGCACTTTACAGAAACCACATCTTCTGCAGAAAGCACAGGAAGATTTAGCAAGTAGTAGAGATGTCATATCTGATTTTGCATTTTAATCTAATTTTAAAGCCTGCTGTAATAAATTCCTAAAAAAATTGAATTGCAATATGAGGGTTAAACTCAACACAATGTGCGAGTGTCAATGTTGGTATGATGCAGGTATGGAGGATTCACTCTGATGGTGTTTGTGTGTGTGTGTGTGTGTGTGTCTGATATTTCACCATCTCCATAGCAACAGGCCAGCATTGCCTTTGCATACTGCTTCCAGACATCCGCACCAGTGACAGGTTCTGTGGAGGAAGACCATATGATGGAACCCTGCAATTTGAGATGAGGAATTATCTTCCCTCTCACACTCCCCATCCTCAGCCAAGAGTGAACTTTATGACGATAGTGGCTGGGTTGTGGCAGGAAGCCAGCTGGAGGGAGTCTGGTCCCCCCTGGGGGTGAGGGAGGAGTTGGAGAGGGATGTGGGCACATAGAAGATGGATATGGGGATGGGCGTTTGGAGTCATAGAATCATATAGCACAGAAACAGAACCTTCAACCCATCTCATCCACGCTGACCAAGTTTCCCAAACCAAAGTGGCCTTGTTTTCTAGTGTTTGGCCATATCCCTCTAAACCTTTCCTATCCATGGACTTATCCAAATGTCTTTTAAACGTTGCAACTGTGCCCACATCTACCACTTCCTCTGGCAGTTTATTCCACACACGAACCACCCTCTGTGTGAAGAAATTGTCCTTGACATCTTTTAAATCCTGCCCCTCACGTCTTCAAAAATAGACCACCCTAGGGAAAAAGACGTTTACTGCTCTCCTTCTCTAATGCCCTCATGATTTTATAAACCTCACGTCAACCTTCTATGCTCCAGTGAAGACAGTTGCAGTCTATCCAACCTGTCCTTATAACTCAAATCCTCCAGTTCTGGCAACATCCTGGCAAATGCTTTCTGAACCCTCTCCAATTCAATAATACCCTTCCTATGTGGAAGAGCAGCCATGTGGGAGCTGTGACTATGGACTAAGGCAGGTCACTTTGGATCAAAATCTGCCCAACACTTTCCACAACATTTTCTGCAGGTCAGGGTAAACAATGCCTGGTAAAATGGGGCATAGGTATCACAGAATTCTCCAATCCTGTTGCTCGCAATAGTTTGCATACTTAAGCAGCTATTTCTAGTCATGTAGAGAGCAGCTCATGTCATGACAAGGCCGGAGGTGTGGAGGGTGGATAAAGGAGGTGTTCAGGTTCTAACATTATTGAACTCGATATTGAGCCCTGAAGGCTACAGGGTCCCCAAGTGGAAAATGAGGTGCTGTTCTTCCCATGTGCAGACTGGGCTATCGGCCCTCAATCTTTCACTAGCGACTTTCATTTAGAATAGCACTTTTAAGATCGTGAAAGATCCCAGGTGTTTCCCATCAGTTTTCCAAAACAACATTTGACACTGAGCCACCGAAGGAGTAGACAATTGATCTGCTTCGCTACGATATGAGGGCACCTTCCCCTGGTCATCACAGCCAGGGCCAGGCATTCCTGTGCAATACTGAGGGAGTACCACACTGTCAGATCTTGGGTGAGGCAATATAAAGAGTGATGGTCTTAACATTGAGCCTCACAACTCCACATTGACCCTCCTTGTCACCAGAACCTATCAGCTTGAACATGTACATTAAAACCGAATGGCCCAGATGCTGGAGCTCAGAAACAAAAACAGAAATTGCTGGAGAAACTCAGCAGGTCTGGCAGCATGTTGGGGGGGAGAAAGCAGAGTTAACCTTTCGGGTTCTCAGTTTCTTCAGAACTGATTGTAGCTGGAAAAAGGTTTGCATTGATGCTGAAGACAAGGGTAACATGGCAAGTGCGTGTTGTGGAGCGGGGGAGGTAGTGGGAACGTGTTGGAAAGAGTGAGATAATAGGTGGAGATGGAGCTCAGAGAGAGTGAGAGAAAATGATGAAGAGTTGGATAATAGTATGTCAGGGAAAAAGAAACACTGACAATGGGAAACATAAGAGAGAGGAAGTGGGTTGGCTATGCAGAGAGCAGCTCATGTCATGACAGGGCCGGAGATGTGAAGGGTGGAAACAGGAGGTGTTCAGGTTCTAACATTATTGAACTCGATATTGAGTCCTGAAGGCTGCAGGGTCCCCAAGTGGAAATTGAGGTGCTGTTCTTCCAGCTTGCACCAAGCTACACTAGAACACTGCAGTCAGCCTGAGACAGAGATGCTGACCAGGGGATAGGGTGGGACGTGAAAGAGGCAGGCAACTGGAAGCTCAGGGTCATTTTTCTGCAGAGACTGTGGGTGTTCTGCAAAGTGGTCACCTCGTCTGCGTGTGGTTTTCCCAATGTCGAGGAGACCATGTGGTGAGCAGACGGAAAGGGTATTTGTTGCATATTTCCTTTCATCCAACTCCATATTGTTTTCCCGTTCCAAGCTGCATAATTCGTTGATGTTTAACAAATAGTAAGTATGAATGCACCATTTTGAGGGGCTTTCCATATTCCAATTGAGATCGCATTTCCTTGAGGAGATTCAGACTGCTGTTTAGAAGGGCCTCCTTTCTTTAATCTATGCCTAGAGTTATTAAACAGGTTATATGCTGCACATAGGAGACCTGAGGCACACCATTGAACCAGGTTCAAGTCCCACCTCAGGTCTTGATAGACATGAAAGATATATTGATAATGTGGTGACACAGATTGATTATCAATCGTTTTATTTTATATATTTTTTATATATATATATATATATATATATATATACACACACATACATCAAGTCATAGAGATGTACAGCACAGAAACAGATCCTTCAGTTCAACACGTCCATGCTGACCACATATCCTAACCTAATCTAGATCCTTTATCCAGCATTTGGCCCATATCCCTCTAAACCCTTCTTATTCATATACCCATCCAGACACCTTTTAAATGTTGCAATTTTACCAGCCTCCACCACTTCCTCTGGCAGCTCATTCCAAATATCTGCATGAAAAAGTTGCCTCTTAGGTCTCTTTTAAATATTTATCCTCTCAGCCTAAACCTATGCCATCTAGTTCTAACACCCCCAACCCAGGGAAAATACTTTGTCTATTTATCCTATCCATGTCCCTCATGATTTTATAAACCTCTTATAAGGTACCCTTCAGCCTCCAACGCTCCAGGGAAAACAGCCCCAGCCTGTTCAGCCTCTCCCTGTAGCTCAAACCTTCAAACCCTGGCAACATCCTTGTAAATCCTTTCTGAACCCTTTCAAGTTTCACAATGTCCTTCCGATAGGAAGGAGACCAGAATTGCACGCAATATTCCAAAAGTGGCCTAACCAATGTCCTACAGCCGCAACATGACCTTCCAACTCCTGTACTCAATACTCTGACCAATAAAGGAAAGCATACCAAACGCCTTCTTCACTATCCTATCTACCTGCGACTCCACTTTCAAGGTGCTATGAACCTGCACTCCAAGGTCTCTTTCTTCAGCAACATTCCTTACGACCTTACCATTAAGTGTATAAGTCCTGCTAAAATTTGCTTTCCAAAAATGCAGCACTTCGCATTTATCTGAATTAAACTCCATCTGCCACTTTTTAGCCCCTTGGCCCATCTGATCAAGATCCCATTTTAATCTGAGGTAACCTTCTTTGCTGCCCACTACACCTCCAATTTTGGTGTCATCTGCAAACTTACTAACTATACCTCCTACGGTCACGACCAAATCATTTTTATAAATGATGAAAAGAAGTGGACCTAGGACTGATCTTTGTGGCACTCTACTGGTCACAGGTCTCCAGTCTGAAAACCAACCCTCCATCACCACTGTCTAGCTTCTACCTTTGAGCCAATTCTGTATCCAAATGGCTAGTTCTCCCTGTATTCCATGAGATCTAACCTTGCTAACCAGTCTCCCATGGGGAACCTTATCGAACACCTTACCGAAATCCATATAGATCATGTCCACCGCTCTGCCCTCATTAATCCTTTTTGTTACTTCAAAAAACTCAATCAAGTTCATGAGACATAATTTCCACACATAGGGGAGAGTGAGGACTGCAGATACTTGGAATCAGAGTTGAGAGAGTGGCGCTGGAAAAGCACAGCAGGTCAGGCAACATCCAAGGAGCAGGAGAATTGAAGTTTTGGGTATAAGCTCTTCATCAAGAATATATATGCACGCACACATATATATATGTATGTGTGTGGATGATATATATGATACCTTTCCAATCCATCTATGGCAGGCAGTAAGAAAGAGTCTCCTGATCAGCCATGCTTGAAGTGGAGTAGGGTCCCTTACTATGTTGTCTGGCTACAGACTAGAGACTCATTCCAGGAAAAATTAGCAATGGCACCATTTTGGAAGCAAGTTCTTCATGCGCCACTAAGTATGGGATGAAAGAAGATGATACATTGCGCAGATAGCCTTCATGCTTATTCCTGATTGCTGATACCATTCATGCATCTAGACAATGTCCAGAAGAAAGAAAAGCTTTGCACAATTGACTCATTGCTTTGTGGAGAGCCATAGATATCAGCCAGAGTTCCTGCTTTGGCTTGGTTTCCAATGAGCTCTGTTGGAAAGGACCTGGACGAGTACAAGTTTGGACTGATAGCTGACAAGGAGGAAGTGAGGACTGCAGATGCTGAAGTTCAGAATCAAGAGAGTGGCACTGGAAAAGCACAGCCAGTCAGGCAGCATTCGAGGAGCAGGAGAATAAAAGTTTTGGGTATAAGCCCTTTATCAGGACCACACTCTCAAAGCTGATAGCTGAGAAGTAACATTCGCTCTACAACAACTAGCTGCAAGGAAGTGCAATCTAATCATCTCCCCTTGACATTTACATCACAGTTGAGCCCCCATCATTAACATCCAGGAGCTTAATGGAAACAGCCGTGTAAATATCGTGGCTGCATGAGCAGACCAGAGACTGGGAATTCTTTGGCTATTCGGGACTCACCAAAGTCTGTCCAACATCTACAAGGCATAACTGAGGAGTGTGGTGGAATACTCCCCAATTGTATTGATGTGTGCAAATCCAACAGCACTCATGCATCTTGCCACCATCAAGGACAAAGCACCTCACCTGATTTGTACAGTAATCATTGCCTTAAACATTCTGTCCCTCCAAAACTGATGCACATTGCAGCTGTGTGTACCACCTACAAGATGCATGGTAGCAACTCACCTTCAACAGCAGCTTTCAAACAGCCAACTCCTACCAACTGGATAGATAATGACAGCAGGTGCATGGGAGAACCAAGTTCCCCTCGAAGCTGCACACCATCCTGACTTGAAACTATCTTCTCCCTGGGTTAAAAACTTGAATCTCCCTTCCTAATAAGATGGTGAGTGTACCTTCATCAGATACACTGCAGTGATTCAAGAAGGCCTTCTCATTCTCAAGGACAGGTTAGGGATTGGCACTAAATACTAGCCTTGCCAGTGATGCCCACCTCCAATGAATAAATAGCAAATAAACACACATGCACATGCGCGTGTGTGCATACACACACACAAACACACACACGCACACATTTACACTCAAAGTGTGAAATCATCAATACAAAGATAAAGGAATCTACATACCTTACTCTTGGTTATGGATATAGAGTCATAAAAGATGTACAGCACGGAAACAGACCCTTCGGTCCAACTCATCCACGCTGACTAGATATCCCAACCCAATCTAGTCCCACCTGCCAGCACTTGGCCCATATCCCTCCAAACCCTTCCTATTCATATACCCATCCAGATGCCTTTTAAATGTTGCAATTGTACCAGCCTCCACCACTTCCTCTGGCAGCCCATTCCATATACACCACCCTCTGCATGAAAAAGTTGTCCCTTAGGTCTCTTTTTTACCTTTCCCTTCTCACCCTAAAACTATGCCCTCTAGTTCTGGACTCCCCCACCTCCAAAGACTTTGTCTATTTATCCTATCCATGCCTCTCATGATTTTATAAACCTCTGTAAGGTCACCCTTCAGCCTCTGATACTCCAGGGAAAACAGCCCCAGCCTGTTCAGCCTCTCCCTGTAGCTCAAATCCTCCAACCCTGGCAACATCCTTGTAAATCTTTTCTGAACCCTTTCAAGTTTCGCAACATCTTTCCGATAGGAAGGAGACCAGAACTGCACGCAATATTCCAACAGTGGCCGAACCATATTTACATGCAATTCAGAAATTTTAACTGTGTGCAGTTAGGGTCAATCCATTCAGTTCCTGCTGAACCCAAGAGCTTAAGCATAAACAATACCTCACAAGACAAATTGAAGTATAGATGGTCCATTAAATTACTTTTCACCCGATCACAAAATTCCTTAAAATACATTAAACATGTTTAATTAAATTATGATCTTTCCAGTGCTATGTCTAGATGCTACTGTGGGGTGAGAGAGATTCCCTCGAGAAATCAGTGAAGGAAGAAGAGAAACATGATCAAGGCAGCAGGTAGGTTCCATGATATATAAAGATTTTCTTTTATATTCCACTAAACCGATAATTGATTTTTTATTTGTAACCATCAAGGCAGCCATGTAGCTGTGTGGCTGACATGAGTCTCAGAGAGATGTGAACTCAATGTTTCCATTTTGGAAAATTGACGTCTCTCATTGAAGCTTGCTTTGTGTCATTTGGGTGTCAAGAATTCTATTTCATTCTCAGAATAAAATCAGAGCTAGCATTAAGAATCTAAAGATCAACACTCATTATCTGTTAACCCCAATTTGCATCGAAGTGGAAAAAGTTAGCCAAAGTAATTTTCAATGATATTATCAGTGACTGTACGCAGTACTGAAGTCTTTCCTTAGCACTTGTTGAAAGCATAGGGGTTCAGAGCAAAGAGTCGAAAAGGATGGAAAAACACAGCAGGTCAGGCAGCATCCGGGGAGCAGGAGAATCAATGTTTCAGGCATAAGCCCTTCATCAGGAATGTGGTAGAACTGGGTGGTGCAGGGTTCCTGGATTATGAGGTTGGAGGCTGTGAATGGGATACCCCTGAGGTGATGAGGTTGTGGATGGTCTGGGAGATGATGGTTTAGTTTTGGGAGGTGAGGTCATGGTCGAGGGGACAGTGGGAGAAGGTGTCTGTGAGTTGGTGCCTGGCTTCAGCAGTGTAGAGGCCAGTGCGCCAAACTACCACAGCACTCCCCTTGTCCGCTGGTTTGATGGTGAAGTTGGAGTTGGAGTGGAGGGAGTGGAGGGCTGCGCATTGTGAGGGTGAGAGGTTGGAGTGGGGGAGGGGCGTGGATAGCTTGGGGCGGTCAATGTCACGGCAGCAGTTTGAGATGAAGAAGTTGAGGTTCAGAGCACAGAACCAGGCCATTTGACCCATTGTGACAATGCTGTCCCCTTGGTAGAGTAATTCTAAATTAATACAAAGAAAAAATAAGCAATGTGTGTGGTGAAGATCTGAAGAAACTTAAAGAGAAAATGCTGGAATTGCTCAGCAGATTGGGCAGTATCCATGAATGGGAAAACAGAGTTAATGGGTTGAATTCCATGGTTGCAGGGATTGATCCTGTCCACCAGTCAGTGAGGACTATACTGCTGTGATTTCCGGGAAGCCGGGAGGGAATAACTCCCACTGAGATCCTTCACTCCCGAATGTTTATTCCTGGGATTTTGAAGAACCTGTCACCGAGAGCAGCTGCCCATAACTGGATGGCTGACAGCTCAGCCTTACCCAGGCCTGCCAGTGACATGGCTGAGGTGCTGCCTTTCCGACAGAGGCCTGGTTCTCTGGGGAGGGCAGAAGGCCAAGGTGCATAATCAGCTGGACTCCAACCTTCCGCAGCACAACCCCGCCTCCTCCTGCAGTGAGACCACCAAAGGTATATGAGGCAGCCTACCCAGATCACTGGCCTCCCAGCTGGTAGATTACAAGGGTAGCAAGAATTTTCCTTCACTGCCCACTTAAACGTATCACTTGGCCTAGGGTTCAAAATGTCTTCCTCAATATTCCCTCCCCTTCCCCCATCACAGCTGACTTAATTGGGGTACACGACTGTAAGGGGAGCTGGCAAGGAGCGAGGAAAGCAACCGACTCCTTACCATACATGTTTTTTTTAATTCATGGGATGATGGCTAGGCCAGCATTTATTGTCCATCCCTAATTACCCAGAGGACAGTTAAGTGTCAATCACATCGCTGTGGGTCTGGAGTCACATGTAGGCCAGACTAGGTGAGGATGTCTGTTTCCTTCCCTATACGGTTTTATTGAACCAGATGGGATTTCCCAACAATCAACAATGGATTCATGGTCATCACTAAACTCTTAATTTTAGATGGGAGAGAGTGAGGACTGCAGATGTTGGAGATCAGAGTCAAAAAGTATGGTGCTAGAAAAGCACAGCAGATCAGGCACCATCCAAGGAGCGGGAGAATTCACATTTTGAGCATAAATTTTTCATCAAGAATGTGAGAGGGAGGTAGGTTGGAGCTGGGAGGAAGGTAGTTGGGAAGGAGATAGGTAGATGAAGGTGGGGGAAGTGATGGTGGTAGGTTGGAATGGAGGGTGGAGCGGATAGGTTGGAAGGAAGATGGAAAGGTAGGGCAGTTCAAGAGGGTGGTGCTGAGTTGGAGGGTTGGATCTGGGATAAGGTGGGGGGGAGGGGAGATGAGGAAACTGGTGAAATCCACATTGATCCCGTGTGGTTGGAGGGTCACAAGGTGCAAGATAAGATGTTCTTCCTCCGGGTGTCAGGTGGCTAGGATTTGGTGATGTGTGTCCTCGGCAGAGTGAGAGAGGGTGTTGAAGTATTTGGCCACAGGGTGATAGGGTTGTTTGGTGCAGAAGTCCTGGAGATGTTCACTGAAACATTCTGCAAGTTGGCGTCCTGTCTCCCCACAATGTAGAGGGATCCACATTGAGGGCAATGGACACAGTGGACGATGTGTTTGGATGCACAGGAAAATCTGTCACTCGGATCATCTCAGATACCCCCATCCTCTTATAGCACATCTCCATCTCCATTTCTGGCGACCAACTCAACACGGACATCTACTACAAACCCACCGACTCCCACAGCTACCTGGACTACTGCACCTCCCATCCTGCCTCCTTTAAAAATGCTATCCCTTACTCTCAATTCCTCTGCTTCAGCCACGTCTGCTCCCTGAAGGACAAATTCCACTCCAGGACATCCCAGATAGCCTCCTGTTTCAAGAACCACAATTTCCCCTCCAACATGGTCAACAATGCCCTCCCGCACATCTCCTCCACTTTCCATGCCTCCTTCAACCCGACTCCTCCAACCGCAACAAGGACAGAACCCCCCCTGGTCCTCACTTTCCATCCGACCAACCTTCGTATACAACGCATCATCCGCCACCATTTATGCCACCTCCAATCAGACCCCATCACCAGAGATATATTTCCCTCCCCATCCCTTTCAGCATTCCACAGAGACAATTCCCTCTGCGATTCCCTCGTTAGCTCCACACACCCCTCCACCAACCCACCCTCCATTCCTGGTACCTTGCCACCACAAGAGGTGTAAAACTTGTGCCCACATCTCCATACAAGGCTCCAAAGGATCCTTCCACATCCGGAGAGATTCTCCTGCACTGCCACACATGTCATCTACTGTGTGCATTGCTCTCGATGTGCTCTCCTCCACATCAGGAGACAGAATGCCAACTCGCAGAACGTTTCAGAGAATATCTCTGGGACACACACAAATACACACACACACAAATCAACCTGTGGCCAAACATTTCAACTCCCCCTCCCACTCCACACCAAGGACATGCAAGTCCTAGACCACCTCCAGTACCAAATTTGCACCTTCCACAGTGGGCGTCTCCAACCACATGGGATCAATGGGGATTTCGCCAGTTTCCTGATCTCTCCCCCCCCCCACCTTATCCTAGATCTAACGAGCACCACCCTCTTGAACAGTCCTATCTTTCAATCTTCTTTTCCACCTATCTGCTCCATCCTATCACCATCAATCGCATTCCCAGCTACCTTCCCCCCTGGTTCCACCCACCTCCCATTTATCCCCTTGGCCAACCCCCCCACATGGCAAAAGTGAGGACTGCAGATGCTGGAAACCAGAGTCTAGATTAGAGTGGTGCTGGAAAAGCACAGAAGGTGATTCCTGATAAAGGGCTTTTGCCCGAAACATGGATTTTCCTGCTCCTGGGATGCTGCCTGACCTGCACCACCTCAACCCCCTACGTTCCTGATGAAGGGCTTATGCCCAAAATGTTGGCTCTCCTGCTCCATATCTCTCAGCTCTTAATTCAAGGTATCTATTGAATTCAAATCCCACTATCATAGGGGGATTTGAACCCAGGTTCCCAAGACAGGATCAGAGTCTTTGGGTTTGACAATCTAGCGATAATACCACTACGCCATTGCCTCCCCATACGGCTACTACTGGAATGGCTCATGCCCAACTCACAGCTCTTTCCAGGAATATTACAGTCAGCCCAATGTTCCTGGTCATTTATGTTTTTCAGAAATAGACAAGTTAAAAATGCTTCCTTTTTTCACACAACTGCAGCCAATGATTCTGCTGTGGCTATTCACAGCACCTTGAGTCACTCCCCGATCCCAGGGAAAAAGCTTTGTCTATTTACTCTATCCATTCCCCTCATGAAAAACAGCCCTGGCCTGTTCAGCCTCTCCCTGTAGCTCAAATCCTCCAATCCTGGCAACATCCTTCTAAATCGTTTCTGAACCCTTTCCGATAGAAAGGAGACCAGAATTGCACGCAATATTCCAACAGTGGCCTAACTAATGTCCTATGCAGCTGCAACATTGTCATTTGGCCTTTGCATTATTACTTGTCCCATGACTACCCCCTTTTACCTTACAACAACATCCTTTTCTTTACTTAATCTCTTCCTCCCTCCCATGGACTTTCTCTTTTGTTCTCTCCATCTATCATCTTGTCCTCAAATATGTTACATTCTCACCCGGAAAGTTTATAACAAAGAAGGGAGTCTCCAACTTTGCTGAAATGGTGTTAAATCTTCAATTCTGGAAATCATGTCCCTAAACCCAGCAACATTTCAGCTGGTGGGGGAAGGGGGCTTATAATTTGCACTTCCATTGCTCATGGGGAAAGCTGCAGATGTTAAAGTGCAGTTGTTGTCAGTCAGATTCAACTTTCAATCGTCAGATGTCCAAATCATGAATTGTGGGCTTCGTATACAATCAGGAGCTGTTTGAAGGGTTAGGATATCCTTTTGGAAAGTTAGGGTAACCTTTTAAATAGGTCCAGGGGCAGCTTTGGAAAGTAAAATCATATTTGGGAAAGGTACATTGCTCTCTGGGAAAAGGTAAACTCCCTTTTAGGTTGTTAAAAGTGGACGTGAATAGGTGTAAAATATGGATAAACTCAATGGAACTGTCAGATTCATTGGAATTATCACGCAATGTATTAAAGTATTAAAATCTACTCATCATTAATTAATTGAAAAAATATAATCGCTGCTACCTTATCAGCTCTGTTGAAATAAGCCTGATGGCTGTCATTATTTATTTCAATGGCAATTGCTAATCTCTTGCTGGTGCATGGTGCACAGTAGCATAGTTTGTTTGGAGAAATGAATTACAATTTCATCCTTTCACAATCCAAATTTCATCCAAAGACAATCTAAACTGAGCCTAATGTCATTGTCTGAATACCTTGTTCTGAGATAAAATCTGAGATCAAATTCCATGCACATAAATGCTTTTAAATTAGCATAAATTGGTTAACTCAGTGGAACAAAAAAGATAAAATACAAAGCAGAAATGACTTATAGGTTATACAGCGAGTCGTGGTGTGAAGACAATTTGGGAAATATTAGACGATGAATAACTGGTACAGGACTGTACATCTGACACTGACATGCAAAAGGTTATGTTGTGAGCACTGATGGAGTACAATGAAAGCATTGATTGCTATCTTGTTCAATTGATTCTCCTCTCTCCATAAATAGTCAAGCAATACAATATAATTCTCCATTACCTTCATCATCTGTCCAATCCGAATCCAGCCCCATCATTAACATTTGTGCAGTTTGACTTAAATCCATCATCCTTGATTCACATAGGCCAGACCTTGGTGTAAACAATTGAACAGTGTGAATGATACCAGCAAAGTGGATTTTTAACTATATTCTATAGATTCATCTTTGTAGCTGAACCTCCTGCTACAAATGACTATAATCAAAATGTACCACTGCTCAATAGTTGCATAAAACATCAAAGGTTCACTCCCTTATAGAGTCTATTTTGCAACACATTTGGACAAGTTTCATTTGAATATAGTTATGAGATCTTATGTGACCCAAAATAGTGGAATGTTCAATCCTTTGCATGAATACTGGGTGATATAAGACCAACAATACCTTCCATGATATGTAGTCTTTAAGTCTAATGCCTCTAAAGGAAGGTCAGCTGACAATTGCGAATGATTGAAATACACTTGCCTGTGCTCATTGTCCAAGACCCCAAACAGGTGAAGCAGCAATTCTGGTCCGCTCTAATCACTGCTTGCAATGTGGCCCCCTCTACATTGGTGTGATGAAACATGCTGAGTGCCCACTGTGAGAAGCACCCCTGCTCTGTTTGTAAGCATACCCCCACCTTCCAGTTCCTTGCTCCCATCTTGGGCCTGCTTTATGTTCCAGCAAAGCCTCATGCAGGCTGAAGGAACAGCACTTCATTTTCTGTTTGGGTAATTTACAGCCTCAGGACTGAACATTGAGTTCAACAAATTCAGAGCATGACCTCACTCCTTCATTGTGTTTACAAATCTCCCCCACCCCCAATAATTCCCTGACTTCATGTAAGGATTCACTCTGAACAAGGTTGGCTTATTTTTGCAATTCTCACCCATCATTTACACCTATTTTACGTCTCAAACTTTCCTTTACTATCAACAGTATTCCTTTCTCCTGTTGCTTTGGGCATCGACATCCTCTGATTCCCCTCTCCTTTTGTCAATGACATAAAAACCATCATTTTGCAGCTCTCTTCAGTTCCAAAGAAGGGTCATTGGACTCAAAACGTTAACTTTGTTTTTCTCTCTGTCTTCAGATGTTTCCAGACCTGTTGAGTTTCTCTAGCACTTCTTGTTTTTCTGTCAGATTACTAGTGTCTGCAGCCCTTTGCTTTTGTTGAAATCTATGTTTACTTTATTTATTTTGAATGATACAGTGTCGACCTGTGCCGAAAATGCCAGGAAGGCCACAAAAAGAAGGCATTGATAACACCATTATTTTGTATTTTTACGTGAGCCATTACAATGTAATTAACGCAGTTGAATTAAATTCCTTTTCATTAACATTAAAAGTCATCAGCAATCTTTTATATCTAGGTAAAATATATTGCCATGAAAAGGAAAGGGATATCAAATAATGGATCAAGTAAATCAGACTGCTATGGACTTCAATGGTCCTTGAGTATGAATGTGCGGCCGATACTTTCTGCTTGGGATAGGAAGATCTAGAAAGGAAGGAAGGTTGGCATGATGCGTTTCATTATTCATTGCAATCTCTCAAGAGGCAACGTGATAGATACTGCCTCTGTCATTCTACAGCGCTGCCCTGAGTCTCCTGTTTTAGGATAATCAGAAAACCAACAGAGAATAGCAGAAAATGGTAATCCACCTGTAGTCTAACGGTAATATTCTCCATGCTTCTGGTCTTTTTTTTAGCAGTTTGCAACGCCACGTGTTGCACTCGGCAAATGTTTGAGACCTTTCGGTAATGTCGATTTGTAAAGATCAGAGATAAACTGGGTCAATGTATTTCAAAATTTGCTTGAGCTAAGATGACAACTACCCCTTTCTATCAACCACAAAGTAACTAGAACCAGCAGCAGATGAGTTTTTTTTGATTTGTAGATTAGACAAAAACTTGTCTCAGATTTTGATCAAATGATGTGATGGATATGCAAGGCCTTGAACAAAATGCGATTTCTATCTCTGTTAGGTGTCAAATACACACAAATTTTGAGATGGGCCTGGTTCTTTTAATACTCTCTGACTAAGGAATAGAAATGACTGATCTGTTAATTCTCCTAACCATGAAGAAAAATTTGTTTCACTGCAAGGGAAACTGTTTTAACATCAACAACATTACAATTTCCTGTTCTTCACTGTCAAGAGAATAGCTTCACATAAGGTCAATGCAAAATCGATATCAGGTGAGTATTAACCAGAGGAACAGTAAAACAACTGAATTAACATCAACAAATCTGCCTCTTCTTTTAAAAGCAATTCATGAGATGCATTGGTCGCAGGAGTTTATGTTTTTTTGCTGAGTCGTTTCTGGATCGTTATCTTACTCCTAAATAAGTTTACAATTAGTTTTGACTTGAATATGAAATTCTGATTTTATGTTTCCTGTCTTTCACAGAAGATAGGAAAGTGTACAATGGATAGGCTAACTGGTTTGCTGTTGATATTGTGTGGGTAATGGGTAACTTGTTAGTGCCATGCCTTTGTATCTGCTGCTCTGGAGGCATAAGGCTGTAGGACTCAGTCTGGGTTTTGTGAAAATGTCAGGGGCTGTGTAGCTTTGTGTTGTAAGATGATCATTGTGTCAGAAAGGTGATGTGTGAGGGGAATACAAATAGTTTACAGAGAGATATTGATAGTTTAATTAAGTGGGCAACAAGTTGGCAAATGGAATATAATGTGAGAAATGTGAAGTTGTTCATTTTGGAAGGGAGAACAAAAAAAAAACAGAGTATTATTTAAATGCAGAAAAATGTAGAAAGCTGTAACATAAAGGGATTTGGGGATATTTGTGCATGAAAAACAGAAAACTAGTGCACTCGTGCAGCAGGCAACCAGGAAGGCAAATAAATATTGGCCTTTATTTCAAGGGAGTAGAAGAGGAGAGAAATCTGACTGCAACTGTACAAGGTGCTGGTGAGACCCCACCTCGAATACTATGAGCACCCAAAAAATATTATTTCATTGAAGTCAGTTCAGAGAAGATTCACTGGGACGGTCCCTGGTATGGAGGTATTGTCTTAGGAGCAGAAGCTAAATAGGCTGGGATTCTGCTCTCCAGATTTGAGAAGAATGAGAGATGACCTCATTGAAACCAATGTGGTTCTTAAGGGCTTGATAGGTTCAATGCTGAGAGGTTGTTTCCTCTCATGGGAGACTCTAGGACCAGAAGGCACAGCTGATCCCCCATCCGAGTCCATGTGATATTAACATAATGCAACATAGAAGTAACCCTTTCAGAAACTTACATCTTTATACACCATCTCCCCTCAAGCTCATTTCCACATTATTAACATGAGACATTATCACTACCTCATCTATCCCTCAAGTCTTTTCATTTCCTATGTACAGGCTGCTGGGAGGTTTCCATGTTCTGCTAGAACATGTTCTCACTAGAGAAGGAAGAGTGCTACGTCATTGTGTTGAAACTGTTGACTTTGATTCTGTTCTTGACAATGTATGTTCTGTGAGTCCCTTTAAACTTGGGGTACTTTTGTCTTTCAGATTCCCTTTGCTGAGAAACTCTTGCTGAAACAGCCAGGCACTCCACTGCAACATCTACAACGTCTTTTGTCTCTTGACTTTCCATCTCAGAGGATGACTATCTTGCTGAAATGGGTACCTTCTTGTTTTTGCAGTGCCCTGGACCAGTTAACTTCCCTTTGGCGGTGTTCTGAAGCTGGGGACACTGATCGTTCCTTCTCAGTGGTGGCTTCCATGCAGTCATATGGCATCATAACTTCAATCTAAGTTAGTAGATTTTTAAATCCAAATCTGCTGATAAATCTGTGCAAAGTGTATTGACTCTATACTTCAATAAGTAGCTTAACTTGGATGCTTTAGAATCACTGAACCCAACAGGTTCTTCAGTGGTATGACTTAGGGTTTATTGGCATTATCTCTGTCATTGACACTGACAATTCTTCCTGGATAATACAGCAATAAAATGTTCTGCTTGAACTTTCAACTTCTCATCATCTGACATCAAGTTTCAGTGTTTATTCAGCAAGCTTTATTGTAATCTGAGTGACTTTATTTGAGGGTTTAAAAACACTGCTATGTCATTAAACTTATCTCATAGTGATAGGCTTCTTGTTACTGAGAGGAGAGAACAGCGTGTTTATGCTAATATAGCTAATATCAATAGATTCTGTTTGGGTTCCATCATGGGTCTAGGAAGTCCATTGGTTGGTACTTGATTGGTTGCTCAAAAAATCACATTGACTTGTTATTCTCTGATTATGAGTGTTCCTTGAATAAAGACCTTTTGACTTTAATTAGTTTCCCTTCTTCCACCTTTTGAAGAAGATTCAGGTCATTCATGCTTAAGATTCAAAATTCTTGATTGTGAAATAGATATAAGATCTCCAGGATCTGCAACCTCTTGTTTTGCAGACTTGTTTGCAACTTATCTTTATACACTTTACATACTCTGGATCATGGAGTTGGACTGCTATATGACGTAAGCAGTGTTTCCTCAACCATGATACACTATCGGATGCCATAATGATGTTCACTCCTGTAGAGAGCTTGAAATTAGTAAGATGTTCATTGAGATAAATACCTTTTTGCCAAAACAGTCTGGTTCCCCTATTTTCCTGTGGAGTAGATTTGACATTCCTTCTAGTATAGGCTGTTTTACCTCAACAACTGATTTGTGATGGAGTAGTTATTTGTCTTCTTGGTGTCTGTGACTAGATCATACTTTAATATAATGTCAGAAGTCACACAACACCACATTATTGTCCAGATTTATTTGAAATCATAAACTTTCAGAGCGCTTCTCCTTCGTCAGATGAAGTGACGTCTCTTTTGAAAGAAACCTGTTGGATGATATCCTGGTGTTGTGTGACTTCTGACTTTGTCCACCTCAGTCCAACACCAGTACCTCCACATCGTGGCTACTTTAATACATTTTTTTTCCATTGCATAACAGGCAAAGCATCCTTTTGTTTAATAGCTGGACGCAGCCTCTGCCTGTGAAGTTTCCTTGTCTCACAGCAGAGACACTGCCTGTAACTATCTGGTATCCATCCTCAACTTGATATTTGCTTCCCCATGTGAGTTTTTAGGGTTTTTAAAAGAACTGAATGGATTCTATTGATCTCTTGTGAAAAGAATGATTCTTTCCTCCTAGGTTTAATCTAGACCTCTGCATCTCTCACCATCTGAATGACAATTTCTTGAGCTAAATCTTCTTTTGACTGTAATAAATCTGACAAAGATTCATTAGTTACTCCAATAAGAATTCTGTTTCTTATGGAACGTGACTTTAAAGCTCCATTGCCACATGTTTTGATTAGTCTTTGGAGATCATTTAAGAACTTACCTATGGATTTCCTTGAATACTGAACTCTCTTTTTAAATCTTGCTCCTTCAACACTTCTATTTATTCAGAGGTTGAAGAAATTACTAAAAGCTTTCAGAAATTGATCAAGGATATTTGTTGCTTCTTTTACTGCTTAGAGAACTATAACATAATCAGTTATAGCTGCAGTTGAATTGAAAAGTGCATTCACTTGTTCAGCCTCCGATTTGCAATCAAGTTTGACAGCAATTTTATGTCATAAGAATTGTTTTCTCCAAGATACCCACTATTGTGTTCTATTCAGCCCAATTCTGAAATTAAATCCTCCAGTTTTTCTGTTGTCATATATTCATAATGTGATTATTTATTTCTCTTTATTTAAAAAAAAATCTGCAGTTTAGCAATGCAGTATTATCCAAAGCTTGTATGGTCAAAATGGAGGATTATGACCTTCTGTGGCTACTTTTCCATTACTTTGAGGATGAATTCCACTAATCTCAGACTCAATGATTCCTGTTCCCATTGCCTGTGGTATTAATAATGATGCTTGTTTCTTAACAACTTGACTAAGTGAATCCAACTCTTTGTGGTTTGATTAGAATGACTTTCAATTAGAATAACTCTTGCTGTAATGGATTTTCCTAAAACATTCCTGCTGTCTGCAGTGCTATTTGTAATTGTTTTTCCTTCATGCTTTCTTCCTGAATGAGTTCTGCTGTGACCAGTATCAACAAATGATTAAAAACGCAAAGAACTGTGGATGCTGTAAATCAGAATCAAAAACAAGAACAGTTCTGAGGAAGGGTCACTTGATTCAAAACGTTAACTCTGATTTCTGTTCACAGTTGCTGCCAGACCTGATAAGCTTTTCCAGCAATTTCTGTTCAACAAATGATTCTTGCCTTTACCACATTTGAAATAATAGATTTCATAAGAACATAAGAGCTAGGAGCAGGATTAGGCCATTCAACCCCTTGAGCCATTTAATATGACCCTGTCTGACCTCATCTTGGCCTCAACACCACTTTCCTCTGAACCCTTTAACTGATTACTCTTAAATCTCCTCCTTAAATGTAGTCAATGTTACAGCATCCGTCACACTCGCAATAGAGAAGTAATTCTTCTTCATCTCTGTTTTAAACCTGTCACTCTTTATCCTAAAAATAAGATTGTCTTGCTTCAGATTAACCCACATGAGGAAACATACTTTCTACGTATACTTTGTCAACCTCTTTTAGCATTTTATTTATCCCAATTAGATCTCCTCTCATTTATCTAAATTCGAGAGAGTGTAAGCCTAAACTGCTCTATCTCTCCTCATAAGACAAGCCTTTTATCTCTGGAATTAATGGAGTGAACTTTCTTTGAACTACCCCTAATGTACCTCTAGCATTTAGTGTGGCCCTGTGGTTTAGTTGGTTAAAGTGCCTGTGTAGTAAGCAGGCTGATCCTGGGTTTAAATCCGAGTAGGGCCTGCTCATTTATTGAAGGATAGTTGTTTTAACTCCTTGCCAGTGTTGTGTTTGAGACATGCAAGATAATCAGAGAGTTAGATAGGGTGGACAGTGAAAGTCTTTCTCCTTGGATGGCGATGGCTAGCACAAGGGGACATAGCTTTAAATTGAGGGGTGATAGTTATTGGACAGATGCAAGAGGTACTTTCTTTATTCAGAGAGGAGTAAGGGTGTGGAATGCACTGTCTGCAACAGTAGTAGACTCACTACTTTAAGGGCATTTAAATGGTCATTGGATAAACATATGGATGACAATGGAATGGTGTCGGTTAGTTGGGCTTTGGATTGGTTTCACAGGTCGGCACAACATCAAGGGCTGAAGGGCCTGTACTGTGCTGTAATGTTTTATGCTCTAGGTGGCATACCTACTGCGGCCCTTGATTTACTGTGTCCTCCTGGAGCCTGCTTGCTATGACAGTGTTGCTTAGTCTAAGATCTGGGTCCTTTGTTTACTTCTAGCTTTCCGAGGAATACTCTCTTCCAAACTTTTCCGTCAGGCAGAAGATACAGAAGCTTGAACACATGCAGCAACAGATTCAAGAACAGCTTCTTTCCTGCTATTTTTAGACTGATGAATGGATCTCTCTAGTTTCACACAATGTTGATCTTGCTTTGTGCACCTCCTGTACCAGGCGTTCTGCGATAATGCGACAGCTGTGATCATGCTGTAGAAAATGGCGCCCTGGAAAACCGCAATAGAAGCTCCCGTTGTAGAGGATCGCGAATAGAAAATCGCTCCCTGTTCAGTCAAAAGTTTGCATTATCCAAACAGCGTCCACAATTCGTCAATCGTGTTATAGCCAACTTGCGCTGATGAAACGTGCGTTATAGCAGAATGACCTGTGTGCCTCACTCTGGCTGAACACCCTGTGATCTCTATGTCCTTATTTGCTATGATCTGTCTGTACTGCTTGCAAAACAAAACTTTTCACTACGTACATGTGAGCACAATAAATACAATCAAATCAAACTGTGATTTTGATTTTAAGTTTTCCCTTGTTCATCATCAATTCCATCTTTTCCGAGTCTTTGGCTGAGTCTTGACTCAGGACCGTTCTACACAATATCAGCACCTGATGTGATCATTGCCTGTCTCACGTTGGGACTCGTGCTCCAACTGACGGAGCTGGAGCTTCTAGCTCGAGCAGATGGCTGTGCGTTTCTTCCCCAGGTCTGAAATGCGTTTTACCACTGACTGTAGATTCTGTTGTGGCAAATTCTGTCGTGTGGTTCTCTTCTGCGGGGTTCTCCGATGTCCAGCTCTTCCAGCTGCTGACTGTCTCCTCAAGGAGTCATCTTAAAGCTGTGTCTGACGGCTGCTCAGATCTCGGGGGCCACTTGGCTCCATTCAGCTGCCAGCATTTTGTGAGCTGCAGCCGAATGGGGCTATGTGTGTTGGCTCACCAGAGTGGATCCAGCCATAAGATCCTCTGGAAGATCTGCTGCAACCATCCTCTCTCCTTGTAGGATCTACTGAACCTGCCTGGTCTAATGTGGTGGAGGGATACCACCTGGTCATCTAACTACAAGGGGGTCTTATCTTAAACAAAGCCTGTTAGTAATATGGTTCAGATACGATAGACATTGTTACTGAGACTATGAGAGAAACATTGATGTTGACTCATTCCTTCCAGATCCAAACAGTTCCCCCACATGGGATGGCACGATGACTCAGTGGTTAGCACTGCTGCCTCACAGTGCCAGGGACCAGGATCCAATTCCAACCTTAGGCTGTGTGGAGTTTGCACATTCATCCCCGTGTCTGCATGGGTTTCCTCCGGGTGCTCCGGTTTCCTCCCACACTCCAAAGATGTGCAGATTAGGTGAATTGGCCATGCTAAATTGTCCATAATGTTCAGGGATGTGTAGGTCATGTGCATTAGTCAGGGGTAAATGTCGAGTAATAGGGTAGGGGAATGGGTCACGCTTTGGAGAGTCAGTGTAGACTTGTTGGGCCAAATAGCCTTTTCCAACACAGTAGGGATTCAATGACATCATCACATTAGGCATCTGTAGTGTTAATTCTTTCAAACACTTATTCTATTACACAATGCAACTGTACCGAGCTATCTAATATGCTCATGAATATTACAGCACACTGCAGTGGTTCAAGAAGGCAGTCCACCACTTTGGGATGGGCCTTTAATCTGTTATTCAGCAATACTCATGTCCCATGAGTGAACTAAAAACAAAACACATTGCACTTGGGGACAGGACAGCGGTTAGCACTGTTGCCTCACAGTGCCAGGGATCCATGTTTGACTCTGTGTGGAGCTTGCACGTTCTCCCCGTGTCTGCGTGGGTTTCCTCGCCCAACCCAAAGGTGTGCAGGTTAGGGTGGATTGGCTGTGCTAAATTGCCCTGTAGTGTCCAGGGTTGTGCAGGTGAGGTGGGCGAGCTATGAGAAATGTAGGATTACAAAGATAGGGTGGGTTGGGTGGGATGTTCTTTGGAGGGTCAGTATGGAACATTGAGCTGAATGGCCTGCTTCCACACTTTTGGGATTCTATGGTTTATAAGGCTTGTAGGCTGTAAAATAAAAAGTTTAAGTGCTGGAATTTCCCCTGTAAAATGTTCCTTCAAAACTTCCTCCTTGACCAAGCTTTTCGTCATCTATTCTAACGCTGTATTTCCTTATAAAGCCTCAGTAACAAAAATAGTTTGGTTATATTCCTGGAACAATATAGTGTTAGGTGCCATACAAATGCAAGTAGAAATAGGTCAGGAAGTTCCCTGCTTTAAGATCTGGAATTCACAACAAATCTTTGCCCAGCTATCTCAATCTCCAGGTAATTTAACAAAAGCATGGATAGTATACTGGGCCTGCAATAGTTTTAAATGTAATAGTTTAATCTGCATTGGACACACGGATTGTTAACAATTAAGTCGACACTTTTGAATTCATTAGAACAGGAGACACATTTCAACTTGTGTTCAGTTTGTCCTCAATTCCCATTCATTTGATCTCTAACCTAAAGACAACCTGGAATCTATATTTCTCTCTCCACCTACACTTGTCGCAAATCCCTTTTTTTTCTTCGTTTTGGCAGATCATTATTCCACCTGGTTTAACATGACTTAAAAGACAGAATGATAGTCATTTTTATTTTAAGCTCAATTATGCTCGAAGAAGCTATTTGTATGTCACTTGCCTGTGACGCTAACTGCCAGTTTCTTAGCGAGAGGCACGATAATGGTGTTGGGAGTCAGCTGTGGCAAGTTCTGTTTCCTGTGTGAAAAACCACATGGTTTAACACTGTTATTTGTTAAGGGCTTACATGAATCATGCAGGCTGTTATAGTGCTTTCACGGTTTAATTCAATATTTCTATTCGATAAGTTGCACACTTTTTTGCCTCGGTTTTACTCTAATGTAATTGGTGGTGGTGGGGGGGGCGAGGGTTTCTGTGATAATATGTAAGTTATATTCTTTTGCATGCCTCTATAGGAAATTGCTGCCATTTTATGTGCATGTGTATCATTACTTTGTAACTGTGTACTGCTTCCACAGTAAGCACAAACTGTTATCAACAAAGCTAATCAAACATTAGTTTATGTCTTGGGAAAGTTGTACTTTCATTTGAAAAAGCTTATTGCAACTCAGTCAGTGGGAAATTGGTATTCTGAATAATATGTGGAATACTGAGTGCGATAACACTCAAACAGACTCTGTTCGGAGAACAATGTCTAAGGTAATCAATCCTGCAAGGTTTGTGAAGGTTTGTAGCTCAGGTTGAGGTTTAGGGTGTAGGTTTGCTCGCTGAGCTGTAGGTTTGATATCCAGACGTTTCATTACCTGGCTAGATAACATCATCAGTGGTGACCTCCAAGTGAAGCAAAGCTGTTGTCTCCTGCTTTCTATTTATATCTTTCTCCTGGATGGGGTTCCTGGGGTTTGTGGTGATGTCATTTCCTGTTCATTTTCTGAGGGGTTGATAATCTATCAAACCCCAGGAACCCCATCCAGGAGAAAGATATAAATAGAAAGCAGGAGACAACAGCTTCGCTTCACTTGGAGGTCGCCACTGATGATGTTACCTAGCCAGGTAATGAAACGTCTGGATATCAAACCTACAGCTCAGCGAACAAACCTACACCCCCGTATTCAATCCTCTTGTACAAGTAAGAGGTGCCTTGGGTTTGTTAAATTTGTTGGATGGAGTCAAACCCCAATGTTTGTTTCAAGCAAAAACTGAAATAGCTGGAAATGCTGAGCACTTTTGGCAGCATCTGTGGAGAGAAATCAGAGTTAACGTTTTGGGTCAAACTCAGTTCTGAGGAAGGGTCACTTGACCCGAAACATTAATAGAACATAGAACATTACAGCACAGTACAGGCCCTTGATGTTGCACCAGCCTGTGGAACCAATCTGAAGCGCATCTGTCCTACACTATTCCATTTCCATCCATATGTTTTTCCAATGAGCATTTAAATGCCCTTAAAGTTGACGAGTCTACTACTGTTATAGGCAGTGTTTTCCACGCCCCTACTACCCTAAGTAAAGAAACTACCTCTGACATCTGTCCTGTATCTATCACCCCTCAATTTAAGCTATGTCCCCTCGTGCTAGCCATCACCATCTGAGGAAAAAGGCTCTCACTGTCGACCCTATCTAACCCTCTGATTATCATATACGCGTCAATTAAGTAACTTAATTAAGGTAACTCTGATTTCTCTCCACAGATGTTGCCAGACCTGCTGAGCTTTTCCGACAACTTCTGTTTTTGTTTCTGATTCATAGCATCCACAGTTTTTTTAGGTTTTTTCCAATGTTAATTTATTTCCTTAATTTGCTACTGTACAGAACCAAACTGTGTTTGTGTGTGCGCGTATATAAAGTTTTTTTTAATGAATAAAGTATATTCTTGAATTAAAGAAATGTCAGAAGTAATTCTGTCACTGCCTGACACTGTCAGGTCAGATCTAAAATACTGAAATGGTGTTGATTTAAACAAACAGTAGGTCTTTAATGTCGAGGTTTTTAAGAGCAAGTTAATAGATTTGGGGTGGTAAAGGAACCAAGGCATGTGACAACAGGGGGAAAAGTGAATTTCCTCATTGATGATCTCTGCCCTGATCTTTTTGAAGGGCAGAGCAGGAGGGTGACAGGGTCATGATCTGCTCCCTGATTCACTCAGGTCACGGGGTCATGATCTGCTCCCTGATTCACTCTGCTCACTAAGACCTGAGCAAGCGATTTCACTTAAATTGCACCCTGGAGGGTATAATCTTAAAATTCATAAGTTGGGGGGAGGTGGGGGGGGGGGGGGGGGAGGAGAGAGAGAGAGAGAGAGAGAGACCATGCGCACGCGAGAGAGAGAGAGAGAGAGAGTGATGGAGTTCAGGGAAACACATTTCCATTAACTAGGAGAAAGTGAGGACTGCGGATGGGGGAGATCAGAGTTGAGAGTGTGGTGCTGGAAAAGCACAGCAGGTCAGGCAGCATCCGAGGAGCAGGAGAATTGACATTTCGAGCATTCCTGATTAAGGGCTTATGCCCTAAATGTTGACATTCCTGCTCCTCGGATGCTGCCTGACCTTCTGTGCTTTTCCAGCACCACTCTCTCTACAAGATCTTCATTAACCTCATAACTCACTCTCTGCCCACTATTCCCACATATTAAAGTCATTGAATCGTTACTGTACAGAATGCTGGATTGGATGCTGCCTGGATTACAGGGTATGAGCTATAAGAGAGGCTAGAAAAACTTGGGTTGTTTTCTCTGGAGCAGCAGAGGCTGAGGGGAGACTTGTTAGAAGTCTATAAAATTATGAGATGTATAGATAGAGATGACAGTCAGAATGTCAAAAACCGGGGGGGCATGCATCTAAGGTGAGGGGGTGCCAGGGAAAGTTCAAAGGAGATGTGAGGGGCTAGTTCTTTACACAGATAGTGATAGGAGTGTGGAACATGCTGTCAGTTGTAGTGGTGAAGGCAGATACAATAGGGGTGCTTAAGATAAGCACAAGATAAGATAATACGCAAGGAATGGAGGGATATGGATCAAGGGCAGGCAGAGGGGATTAGTTTCATTTGGCGTTATGTTTGGTACAACATCGTGGGCCGAAGGGCCTGTTTCTGTGCTGTCTTGTTCTTTGTTCTACAGATGAGATTCACAAGAATGATCTCAGGAATAAAAGGCTTAACATATGAGAAATGTTTGAGGACTCTGGGACTATATTTGATGGAATTTTAGAAGGATGAGGGAGGATCTGATTAAAACTTTCAGAGGAGAAACTTCTTCAGCCAGAGAGTGGTGGAATTCATTGCCACAGAGGGCTGTTGAGGCCAGGTCACTGAATGTATTTAAAACATGGATATGTAAGTTCTTGATTGCCAAGGGGTTCAAAGGTTATGGGAAGAAAGCGGGAAAATGGGGTAGGAAAACCGATCAGCCATGATTGTATGGTGGAGCAGACTCAATGGGCTGAATGGCCTAATTTCTGCTCTGATGTCTTATGGCTATTTGACCCATTGTGTCTCCCTGCTGGACGTACAAAGGAACAAACCACATTTTGCTTCTCTCCCTCTCCTTTTTACATCACACCCATGGACATGTCTCCTCGTTAGAGTTTGTAAGAAAAGCTATTGCAGTCAGAAAAAAGGGAGGCCACTCTGCCCATCCTGCCTCTGCCAGTCGAAGCAGTGGGCCAACCAATCATTCAGTATCTCCGAGAGGTTACTGAACTTCATTTGCACTTCCAGACACCTCAGTGTCAAAATGGAACATATGGCCAGCAATGTACGTTCAGGATACATTATCTCTCCATCTGGTTTGTTAATGTGCGGGATTTATGGTTATAGACTGAGAAGATCAAATATTCTGTGAGGTAAGTGGATTCCTGCGTTGATGAATTGAAGTGAAATGTTGCCAGGAGCTGAAGGTAATTGAAGATATGTTCCTGATAACACTTAAAGATCAAGATGCATTCACATTTGTTTAAGAGCTCAATCACTGGGCAGTGATCATTGCTGGAGTATCAAACATAATCGGGATGTGGAGGTGCCGGTGTTGGACTGGAGTGGACAAAGTCAGGTGTCATACAACACCAGATTATAGTCCAACAGGTTTACATGAAATCATAAACTTTCGGAGCGCTGTCCCTTCATCAAGTGAAGTGACAAAGGAACAATGCTCTGAAAGGTCGTGATCACATGTAAACCTGTTGGACTATAACCTGGTGTCGGGTGACTTCTGACTTCAAACGTAATCAACAGAGATAGCAAATGGATGGACTGAATGGTCAGCTAGCCCATGTTTTCACCCATTGATGAAAAGGTTACAGCTAAAAGCTGTTTTAGATTGAAGTAACAATCGCAGGTACTACTCATGCAGTCTCGAAGCCCCAGGCTGTTTCTTTTCTGAACCTCCTTCAATTACAGTAACATTTCAAAAGTTGAATTGGTTTGTTCTCTTGAGAGTCTCTTAATAAATGTTTATGTCATCAGTTACCTTCATAAGAAGGTTGAGCTTGTGTATTATTGTACTGCTTCTGTTGTAGCTTGGAGAGACATGGTTCTTCTGTGCACACAATGACCTTTTGTTGAAACAGGACACATCATTGGAGACAATTGTGTTGTGCTGCTCCTTAAGAACACAAGTATGATGAAAAAGGAAGTCCTTAAAGCCAGCTTGGCCATTCTGTGAGATTGTGGCTGACCTCTGACCTCCACTATCTCCATAATGCTTAACTCCCATACTGTTCAACAATCTATTAATCTTCAGCTTGAAGATACTCAACCCATAGCTCCCTGCTGTATCAAATTCCAAATTAGCTTCACTGCCCTTTGAGTGAAGACATTTTCTCTCATCTCTGTCCTGGCTATTCCCCTTATTGAGGGGTCATGACTCAAAGATCTACATTCTGCAAAGAGGGAAAACCTTGCCCCAGCATTGATCCTGCCAAGCCCCTTAAGAGTATCATACATTACAACAGGAACACCTCCGAATCTACTGAACTCTAGGGAATACAGGACTGGATGTAGATTTGCTCGCTGAGCTGAAAGGTTCATTTCCAGACGTTTCGTTACCATAGGTAACATCTTCAGTGGACCTCATGTGAAGCGATGCTGAAAATTCCTGCTTTCTATTTATATGTTTGGGTTTCTTTGGATTGGTGATGTCATTTCCTGTGGTGATGTCATTTCTGGTGGTGAAGTCACTTCCGGTTCCTTTTCTCAGGGGGTGGTAGATGGGTTCTAACTCGATGTGTTTGTTGGTAGAGTTCCGGTTGGAATGCCATGCTTCTAGGAATTCTCATGCATGCCTTTGTTTGGCTTGTCCTAGGATGGATGTGTTGTCCCAGTCAAAGTGGTGTCCTTCCTCACCCGTATGTGAGGATACTAGTGAGAGAGGGTCATGTCTTTTTGTGGCTAGTTGGTGTTCATGTATCATGGTGGCTAGTTTTCTGCCTGTTTGTTACAGTCCTTGCACGGTATTTTGTAAATGACATTAGTTTTGCTCATTGTCTGCATAGGGTCTTTCAAGTTCATTAGCTGCTGTTTTAGCATGCTGGTGGGTTTGTGGTCTACCATGATGCCAAGGGTAGTCTGGCAGGACTGGTCTACACAATCCTTTCTTATTACCATATCCCTTCATTCCAGATTCAGATCAGTAAAATTTTGCTGCTGTCCATTTAAGGCTTCTCTTTTATCAGATCAAAACCAGTTCCTCATTTCACAATCTCACAAATAGCTGGTCAAATTGCAGTCGATGTTTCATCTTAACCTCCAGTCTCCTTGTAACAGAGGGTGAAGCCAAATGTGTTGTGGTGTGGAAACTGAACGATGAGTCATTTTACAATGGAATATGATAAATTGCCACCATTTATAGATGTTTCCTTACTGAGTAATTGTTTCATGTCAGGCTGAGTAGATAACTTAGAAAAGTTGACACCATATTGAATCTTCAGCAGTTTGAAGGCAGATTAACCAAGTTGGAGGTGGAAGCAATTACATTGGTAACACAAAACGGATGGCAATGCAATGGCAAATTGTCTACACTTTGCCTGGTCTTCAATAATAACAGCAGGACTTCTGCCAGATATGTTTACATTTAAACATGTGTAGAAACAGGCCATTGGCAATTGATACATTCCTGATGAAGGGCTTATGCTGGAAACATCAATTCTCCTGCTCCTCAGATGCTGCCTCACTTGCTGTACCTTTCCAGCACCACACTTTTTGACTCTGATCTCCAGCACCTGCAGTCCTCACTTTCTCTCAGTCACAGAACTGTTACCGTGCTGTAGGAGGCTATTTGGCCCATTGTGTCTGCACTGGCTGTCTCAGCATTTTGATTTAGTGCCAAATCCCACCTGTCCCTCATAACTGTGCCTAAGGTTCAATTTAAGTGACCCACGGCCCTCTCCAGTGCCTCAACTGATCCTGCCTCCACCACATTATAGGGTATTACACTCCAAGCTTGAACCACTTGCTACGTGAAAAAGTTTTTTCCTCACCTCTCACAGACATAGAGATGTACAGCACGGAAACAGACCCTTCGGTCCAACTCATCCATGCTGACCAGATATCCTAACCTAATCTAGTCCCATTTGCCAGCACTTGGCCCAGATCCTTCTAAACCCTTCCTATTCATGTACCCATCCTTTTAAATGTTATAATTGTACCAGCCTCCACCACTTTCTCTGGCAGCTCATTCCATGCATGCACCACCCTTCTGCGTGAACAAGTTGCCTCTTTTATGTCCTTCCCCTCTCGTCTTAAACCTATGCCCTCTAGCTTTGGACTGCCCTCCTCCTGGGAAAAAGACCTTGGCTATTCGCCCTATCCAAGCCCCTCATGATTCATTTGTTTCTTTTGTGAAACACTTTCAAGTTGTGCTCTCTGGCTCTCCATCCATTTACAAGCAGGAACAATGTCTTCCTACCTGCTCTGCCCAGACCCCTCATGATTTCAAAAACTTCTGTCAATCTCTCCTTGTCTTCTCCTCACCAAAGAAAGCAGGCCCATCTTCATCAGTCTCCACTTATAACTTGAAGGTTCTTATCCATGAAACCATCCTTTTAAATCTCTTTCGCACTCTCTCTGATACTCTCTCACATCCCTCCTACAATGTGGTGCTGAAAACCATATTCCAGCTGAAATCCAACCCAGTGTCTTGTAAATGTTTGTAAAGTGTCTGCAAAATTCTGGCTGAAAGAGAGGGATCATGCAGGAAGATTTCAGGGAAAAGATTAGTTGTGTTCTTATTGAAAAATGATTAGCACTGCTGCCTCACAGCACCATGGACCTGCGTTCAATTCCAGTCTTGGGTGACTGCCTGTGTGGAGTTTGCACATTCTCCCTGTGTCTGCGTGGGTTCCCTCCGGGTGCTCCGGTTTCCATCCATAATCCAAAGATGTGCAGGTTAGGGTGAATTGGCCATGCTAAATTGCCCATAGTGTTCAGAGATATGTAGGTGAGATGTATTAGTCGGGGGTAAATGTAGGGAAATGGGTCTGGGTGGGTTACTTTTTGGAAGGTCGGTGTGGACTTGTTGGGCCGAAGGGCCTGTTTCCACACAGTAGGGATTCTAATTCTAATTCTAATTCTAAAAGGCTTAAAGAATAGAATGCTCTATTCCTGCTGGCAATTCTTATCTCCTTAAGTTAAAGAGCAAGTTTTGTTCGATAGTTTGTGGAATGTTGCAACAGAGACAAGACCTGGAGCCTTTAGTGAGGAAAGGCTTGACCATAAGGAGTTAGGTAAAAGTGAAGACTCTGATGTTGGTCTTGGAAGCTATAGTCAGCATGGGGGAACATGTTGAAAAGCAACTTCCAAAGATCCATTTCTGAGGAAGGTTTACTTAGCCTGAAACGTTAACTCTGATTTCTCTCCACAGATGCTGCCAGACCTCCTGAATTTTTTGCAGCAATGTCTGTTTTTGATTCTGATTTACAGGATCTGCAGGTTTTTTGTCCTACAGACCACCCTGACCCCATGCCAGGCTACACTCACCACATGCCCAAACCTCCGCCCAAACCTCTTATAACCGCCATGGCAAATTATGGCACTTAAATGCCCATACAGTGTACAAAAGCAATGAATTCTCCAGCGAGAATAGTGTATGTTAAAAGAAAGCTTTTAAACCCAGTCTTTTATTGTTTTCCACTTTCTTAAAAATAGTCCTTTTGCCATGAGGCAAGGCTCATTTCCCATTCTGCATCATGATAGCCGAGAAATCTATTAGTTTGTTGAAATTGTTGTGCTCCAGTGAAAACATTTTAAATTGACAGCTTCTGCCCCTCTTATTTTCATTTATTTAATATTTGTTTACAGAAGATGAAGAGGTTTTAAACTTTTTAACCTTGGTTCCTGTGATCACCTCCAAACTCTATCCTGGGCCAAGGGACCTAATTCATTGAATCATTGAATCATAGTATCTCTACCATTCAGAAAGAGTTCATTCAGCCCATTGAGTCTGTACTGACCCTCCAAATAGCATCCCACTCAAACTCAGCCCTGTAACCCTGCGTTTCCTGTGGGTAGCCCAGCTACCCTGCACATCCCTGGACACAATGGGGCAAGCAAGTTTTCAGATGATTTGTAGCTCAGGTTGAGGTTCTGAAATGAACCTTCCAGCTCAGCGAGCAAACCTGCATCCTGAACTATGGGGCAATTGAGCATGGCCAATCCAATTAACCTGCACATCTTTGGATTGCTGTCTGCATCTCAGCCACCCCCCTCCAGAAACAAAGATTGCACATCCAGATCTGCTTTCCTTGGAGACGTACGGAGCAGGGAATTTTCCCAACTCTCCCTACCCACCATAACGATGTAAACCTAGACGTAGGACTCTCAAATGAAGATAGATCTCTAAGACTATAATCACTTACCTGTGGCTATCCTTCTGTGACAGTACTGAAACATGGCAGCACTGATGCACTGAGGAATCTAGGCAGCTGTTTACAGAAGGCTAAAGCATAATGTTGAACCTTCTGTCTGCATTACTCTGATGCCTCACTTTGGTCAATGGACCAAGAAGTTGTGCACTACCATCTTGCATAAATATCTGGGTGAGACCTAAGTAGCCCTGAGGAAGGAAGAAGGAAATTGGGAAGAGGAAAAGGTGAGGAAGGTCTCAGCCAAAAGTTCAACAAGGCCTGTTAGCTATGTGAAAACTTGATAAGAAGCCATTCTTGGCTCGTAAGCTGATGGGGGTCACAATAGTATGCTGCTTGTTGCTAAGCTAATAATGTCATAATAATTTTCCCTCCTGTTGCTAAGAAAATGATGTAATAATAATTCAACCTCCTGTTGCTAAGCTAATGATGTCATACTAATTCACCCTCTTGTTGCTAAGCTAATTATGTCATACTAATTCACCCTCTTGTTGCTAAGCTAATGATGTCATACTAATTCACCCTCTTGTTGCTAAGATAATGATGTCATTATAATTCACCCTCCTGTTGCTATGATAATAATGTAATAATTAGTCAGTCCCTGAGCTAAGATATCAATAATGGGCCACTCCCTAGACTGACAATTTGATAAGATAAATATTTCTTGTCAACTCTTAATGGAGATGACTGAGTTAAGTAGAGCATGAATAGGCCGTGAAACCCAGAGTTCTCTGTTGAAGACTCACATTTTTATTTATATCATTCCATTAGTGCACTCCAATTCTGTTGAAGTGCAGGCTGCAAATGTGTTGGAATCACTTTGTTACAGAAGCAGCTCTTCACTGTCAAAAAGAAAAGATCTGATGGAATGCCCTCTCAAAATTTAATAAATATAGTGGAGGATGATGAGACTGGACACTGCTTAGCATTTTGAGACCCACTCGATCAGATGCCTTCAATAGACTAATGAAAGAAATAGAATTATATGAAATTAAATATGCTAGCTCAGCATGTCATTTTGGAAGGAAAATGGCATTTAACTGTTTATGTTCCAACAAATATAGAGTATGTTTTGCACGTTGTTGGTGCTGCTGAAAAATTATCAGTCCATAAGATCTCAGCTAAGGGGCGGCACGGTGGCACAGTGGTTAGCACTGCTGCCTCACAGCGCCAGAGACCTGGGTTCAATTCCCGGCTCAGGCGACTGACTGTGTGGTGTTTGCACATTCTCCCCGTGTCTGCGTGGGTTTCCTCCGGGTGCTCCGGTTTCCTCCTACAGTCCAGAGATGTGCAGGTCAGGTGAATTGGCCATGCTAAATTGCCCGTAGTGTTAGGTAAGGGGGTATGGATGGGTTGTGCTTCGGTGGGTCGGTGTGGACTTGTTGGGCCTAGGGCCTGTTTCCACACTGTAAATAATCTAATCTAATCTAAACATTGATCAAGTTGTGAGTTGGAACTGGCTTTACTCTACTGCTGATGGAGGTGGGACAATTATTGCTTTCCCAGAGAACACGCCTGTTAAACAAATCTGGTGTTAATCTGTGAGGTTGGTTGATGCAAGGAAGGCAGAGATTGAGATGTACGTGTGTGTAATACTTGACAAGAGATTGCAGACAGAAAAAATGAGTTACACTATAAGGGGGATGCTAATAGCTGCAGACATCATTTTCATTTAAATCTCCTGAGTTTAGGCTTTTAGCCCAAAGCAGGAATAGGAAAAACAAAACCAAGCCTGGAGTCCAAGCCTCCTTAGTTGGTGATTAATTTTCCACTGCAGTCCAAACTCAAAGGGGTTGATGGTTCAACAAGGTACACAAGCTCAGAAGCTGGGATTTTCACTGATGGTTGCACAATGCTCAGCATTATCTGCAACACATACGGAATCAGTCCATGTCCAAATGCAAGAAGAGCCAGACAATATCCAGGCTGAGGCTGATGTGGCAAGGAACATTCTTGCCACACAAGTGACAAGCCATGGTCATATTCAAGAAACAAGAATCTGAAATCCCGCTATCAACTTCCTGAGGATTACTATTGACCAGGAAATGAACTAGACTAGCCACAGAAATCACAGAAGAGGATGTTCTCTCATTAGACAGAGTCAACTGGCGGTGGCCGAGCCTGAGGGTCCCCAAGCCTCAGGTGAGGGGCAAAGATGAGTAGGACCGTCTTTCACGGTAATGTCAGATGGTACTGGCATCACTCTGCCAGCCATTGGAGCTAACTGACACCCAGTCATATAAACACAGTGGCGATAAGGGCAGGTCAGAGGTTAGGAATACTGCAGCGAGTAACTCACCTTCTGACTCCCCAAATCCTGTTGACCAACCAGAAAGCACAAGTTAGGAGTGTGATGGAATACTCCTCACTTGCCCTGGATGGGTGGAGCTCCAACAACATTCAAGAAGCCTGACACTAATCAGCCCGCTTGATTGGTACCACATGCACAAGCATCCACTCCACCTATCAACGATGTTCAATAACAGCAGGGTGTACAAGCTATAAGATGCATTGCAGAAATTCATCAAAGGTTCTGAGACACCACTTTCCAAACCCACAACCATTTTCATCCTGGAAGGACAAGGACACATACATATGGGAACAGCACCACCTGCAAGTTCCCCTCCAAGCCACTCACCATCCTGACTTGGAAATACAGCATAACTCCTTCAGTGTCACTGGGACAAATTCTTTTGGGCATTGTGGGTCACCTTGTATCACATGGACCGCAGAGACTCAAGAAGGCAGCTCATCCCTTTTCAAGGGCAACTAGGGATGGGTAACGAATGCTGGGCCAGCCAACAAAAGAATTAATAAAAAAGAACAAGTACGTGTTCCTTAGCCAATGGATGTAAAACTATGGCCTGTTTGTACTTAAAAAAGTTTGTTCTCTCCCATTGTTGTTTAACTGGTCACTTTGGTTCCTGGTTCACAAACAGCATCTACAATGCTTCCATTTTGCACCAACAGTGTTTATCATGTGTGTTTGTAGGTAGTGAAGACTGGCTGTCATTTTTCAGAAACTAACAATCCTTTACAGACCCACCTATTGACACCCGTCCAGCAATCCTACACTGATATAGGAGTATCTTTCCATGGGACCCACCCTGTTGTGACAACGTTCTGTGCATATTTTAACTACATTAAAAATCACACAACGCCAGATTATAGTCCTACAGGTTTATTTGGAAGTGCTAGCTTTCAGAGCACTGCTATTTCATTGGACAGCTAATGGGGAATGAAGGAGCAGCGCTCAAAAAGCTAGTGCTTCCAAATAAACCTGTTGGACTATACCCTGGTGCTGTATGATTTTTAACTTTGTCCACCCCAGTCCAACATCAGCATCATATCTCAACTACCACAAAGCTCACTCTTTGCTGTTCTATGATCATGATGAGAGATATAGATCCTGGGTATAATCAGGGACATTGTAGCATGACAGATGTACGACAATTTTGACTCAAGCAGCTGTTGGGAAATAAGATTTAGACAACTTTGTACAAATTCTGGTATGGGGATGAGGAGTCACAAGATTGCTGTACAATGCTTGCTTTAGGGAGGAGTCGAAGAGTGTGGTGCTGGAAAAGCACAGCCGGTCAGGCAGCATCGAGGAGCAGGAGAATCGACATTTCAGGTATAAGCCCTTTATCAGGAATGAGGCTTATTGGTTACTTTAACCAATACTCAACAGTAAATAATGCATTTCCCCTTTCAGCGGTAGAGTTCATTGTCAGAGATTGAGGCTTGATCACTGATTTTTCCCTCTCTGATGAACATGGGAAGTTTAACATTATTGCAGCCTGCTCCATTAGATTTTACCCTCTCTCTGAAATTATGGGCTGTCTCAATAGTGAATTCTTTCATATTGTCACTGGTAATGGATCTAAAGGAGATGCAAGCCAGTCAATTAGGACTAATCTTCCTAATTGCTCCCCACATAAATGTTGGATACATTGCCCTCTGATATTATGAAGTACTTCATCTGACAACACTGCCAAGAGATTAAACAAAATGGCTCTGTCGAGGATCATTGAGAATGGATGACTGACAGAAATAATTCTTCTGAATACAATTTAAATATTCCATTACTGGGCTTTTTTCTTTCTCTATCATCGTATACTAATGAATCCTGCTACATCTTACCATATTGACCTCTATCATATTACATTTCGCTAGAGTTATCCCATGTTCCATGTGCTCGTGAAAAAGAACACAGTTTCACTGTGTGCAATTGAGCAATATATTTAGATAAAATATTCAGAAGATGTATTCCTGCTATTCTGCTCTACAAAGAGTATTTCTTGTGCAGTCATTGAAATGTGTGTGCCTAAAATAAATTATTGTTAAAGGTTCCATGGCATTGCCATTGTCAGTCCTGATATGTATACATATCAACCATCCCTCATAGAATACATTCCAAGCAGTCCCCAGTCAGCTGTGAAGTGAAGCAGCAGGATTTGGTGTTGAACTTCCTCAGCAAACATCCTGCTGGGTAATTAGAATGTGTGGATAGCAAAACATGAAGCAGAGTTTCAAAATGTTACTATGCTCGTGCTCTGCGTTCTTGAGTATCGCGGTCAGACCAGCCATCATTGTGTGAAGTATAAGGGGTCCCTTTAACACATAAAGGACATGTAACAAATCTAGAGAAGCAAAGCATAAGAGGATTTGGTAGTAAAGCAGTCTGCGCTGGAAACACTTGCACTCCCTGACCTGCTGAATGTTGACAACATTATCTGGCTTTATGCACTGTGTCATGGAGTCTGAGTGATTACGATACAGTCCAATGCCATTTAGCGCTACAGGACTATTCTGGGAATGTCTGGAAGAGTTTACAATACAGCACAGGAACAGGCCCTTCAGCCCAAACTTGTACCAATTCCGAATTCTTATTTCGACTCACTACTTATTGCCCACATGCAGTTTCTATCCCTCTGTTCACCTCCCGTTTATGCCTCTGTAAAGTCACGCCTTAAATGTTGCTAATGTGTCTGCTTCCACCACATCCACTGGCAGTGTGTTCCAGGCACAAACTGCGTGAAACATTTTCCCCACACTTCTCCTTTAAACTGTACCCCCCCGCCTTGGTTTGAACCTGTGCCCTCTTGTATTTGACCTTTCACCCCTGGAAAAAGCCTCTGATTATCCACCCCATCTACGTTACTCAATTTTGTAGACCTCTATCAGGTCACCTCTCAGTCTCCGTCTTTCCAGTGAAAACAATCCAGGTTTATCCAACCTCTCCTCATATCTAAAATCCTCCAGAGTGGGCAACGTCCTGGTCAACCTTCTCTACACTTTCTCCAAAGTGTCCATATCGTTCTCAAAGTGTAGTGACCAGAACTGCATACAATATCCTAAATGTGGTCTGACTAAAGTTTTATACAGCTGTAACATAACTTGCCAACTTTTATATTTGTTGTACATGACCAATGAAGGCAAGTGATCATCTTATCCACCTGTCTTTGTGATAGCAACAACATCATAATTATGAGTGTTAATCCCTGCTCTAAGTTCTGCCATCTAACCTGTTATACTTCTTGCATTAATTCAAATATAGTCCAAGCCTCCTGTTCTACTGAGCTCAGCGACTTCTCCCTAACTGCTCGTCCTTTTAGTTATATTTGTCTTAGACTCAAGTTCTTCCCCAGCCTCTGTACTTACTGACCTGATGTATAGTTATGTCTATTGCTGACAACTTAACCATTGTTCATGTTAACAAGTTAAATTATCTAATTATTGGAACTAAGCAATGTAAAGAACACAAGAAAGTGGTTTCCATTGATCTTTCAGCAGTGTAATGGGTAAGGTTTTGAGATTTCAATTTAAATATTTAAACTACATGAGATGCGCTCTGCTCCAGCAATTCCCTCTGGTGAAAAACATAAAGATTGGCAACGGAACGTTTAATGAATGCTAGTCCAATTACACCCCTTTTCCTAGTAATTAGCACACAGATAAAGCTGTTCAGTTAGGCTTGTTGTAGAGAGTGGTAATGTCCTTGACTCTAGACCAGCCTGGGTTCAAGTCCTACTTGCTCTAAAGGTGTGTAGTAACATCACTGAACAGGTTGATTAAAACACCTAAAGCTATTATGTTGAAATGGAATTTTGCATAAGATATCTCTCAACATGCACACAAACTGTTGATACATGAAATAAAAGAGTCATTTAAAAAAGTGTAAATGATCTCTGTATGGCTGTCATTGGAATATTAGAATTAGAATCCCTACAGTATGGAAACAGGCCCTTCAGCCCAACAAGACCCTCCAAAGAGTAACCCACACAGACCCATTCCCCTACCCTATTACTTATCATTTACCCCTGACTATTGCACTTAACCTAAACATCCCTGAACACGATTGACAATTTAGCACAGCCAATTCACCTCACCTACACACCTTTGGACTGTGGGAGGAAACCAGAGCACCTGGAGGAAGCCCACAAAGACACAGGGAGAATGTGCAAACTCCACACAGTCAGCCACTCAAGGCTGGAATCAAACCTGGGACCCTGGTGCTGTGAGGCAGCAGTACTAACCATCAGTCACTGTGCGGATGCTGCCTGAATTGCTGTGCTCTTCCAGCACCACTGATCCAGAATCAGTCACTGTGCTGTCTGTTGAACTGCTCTGGAAATAAAAACCATTAAAGCATAGCAAATTTCAATTCCGATTCATATAATCATACATATTTAAAACAATACTCCAATAGGCTGTGCTAAGATATGCCCAAACTAGGATTCTAATAGGAGGATTAAAAAAAAATTTGCAATCATATGGAACCTTTCTTAAACCCAGGCTCTTCTAAAAAGTTCTACAATGCTAAGGTTGAATGATTTAGATTTATATTCTCTGGAATTGAGAACGAAGAGAGGTGATCAAGTTGAAACCAGTAACATCATAGAACAGAGAACATTGGATGTTACACTGCAGTACAGGCCCTTCGGCCCATGTTACAGCACAGTACAGTCCCTTCGGCTGACGTTACAGCACAGAACAGGTCATTTAGCCCACATTACAGCGCAGTACAGGCCCTTCGGCCAACATTACAGGACAGTACAGACCCTTCAGCCCATGTTACAGCACAGTACAGGCCATTCAGCCCTCAATTATTATCCATATGCATGTCCAATGCCCATTTAAATGCCCTTAACGGCGGCGAGTCTGCTACTGTTGCAGGCAGGCTGTTCCATGCCCCTACCACTGTCTGAGTGAAGAAACTACCCCTGATATCTGTCCTAAATCAATCATCCCTCAATTTAAAGCTATGTTCCCTCGTGCTAGCCTTCACCATCTGAGGAAAAAGGCTCTCACTGTCCAATCTATCTAACCCTCTGATTAACTTATATGTCTCGATTAAGTCACCTCTCAAACTTCTTCTCCTCCAATGAAAACAGCCTCAGTTCCCCCAGTCTTTCCACGATGGACCTTCCTTCCATTACCAGGCAACATCCTGGTAAATCTCCTCTGAACCCTTTCCAAAGCTTCCACATCCTTCCTATACTCCAGGTGCGGCCTTACCAGTGTCTCGTACAGCTGAAGCATGACCTTGTGGCTCCGAAACTCAATCCCCTTATTGATACACGCCAATGTACATATGCCTTCTTAACAACCGTATCAACCTCGGTGGCAAATTTCAGGGATTTATGCACCTGGACACTGAGATCTTTTTGTTCATCTCCACTGCCAAGAATTTTACCATTAGCTTTGTACTCTGCATTCTTGTTAATTCTTCTGAAGTGAACTACCTCACACTTTTCTGCATCAAACTCCATTTGCCACTTCTCAGCCCAGCTCTGCATCTTATCTACGTCTCTCGGGAACCCACAACATCATTCAGCACTATCCACAATTCTGCCTACCTTAGTGAAATCTGCACATTTACTAACCCATCCTTGTACGCCCACCTTCAGATCATTTATAAAAATGACAAACAGTAGCGGTCCCAAAACAGATCCTTGCAGCACACCAATGGTAACTGAGCTCCAGGATGAATATTTCCCATCAACCACCACCCTCTGTCTTCTTTCAGCTTGCCAAATGTTGATCTAAACCACTAAATCACCTTCAATCCCAAACTTTGTATTTTATGCAATAGCCTACAGTGTGGAACCTTATCAAACGTCTTACTGAAGTCCATATACACTACATCAACCACCTTACCTTCATTCACCTGTTTTGTCACCTTCTTGAAGAAGTCAATAAGGTTAGTTAGGCACGACCTACCCTTCACAAAACTGTGTTGACTATCCCTAATTAGATTATTCCTTTCCAGATGATTATAAATCCTATCTCTGTTAACCTTTTCCAACACCTTACCCATAACTGAAGTAAGGCTCACTGGCCTATTACTAGGGTTGTCCTGACTCTCCTTCTTAAACAACCGAACAATATTTGCTATCCTCCAGTCTTCTGGCACTATTCCTGTTGACAACGCTGACATAAAAATCGAAACCAAAGGCTCTGCAATCTCCTCCCTGGCTTCCCTGAGAATCCGAGGATAAATCCCATCTGGCCCCGGGGTCTTGTTTATTTTCAGATCTACCAAAATTGCTAAAACCTCCTCCTTGTCAACCTCAGTCCCATTTAATCTTGCTGAAAATGTGTTGCTGGAAAAGCGCAGCAGGTCAGGCAGCATCCAAGGAGCAGGAGAATCGACTTTTCGGGCATGAGCCCTTCTTCAGGAATCGCATTTAATCTTGCAGCCTGTATCTCATTATTCTAACTAACATTGCCCTTTTCCAATGTGAATACTGACAAAAAGTATTCATTAAGCACTTTCCCTATGTCCTCAGATTCCACACACAGCTTCCCACTACTGTCTTTGATTGGCCCTTAACTTACTCTAGTCATTCTTTTATTCCTGATATACCTATAGAATGCCCTAGGGTTTTCCTTGATCCTATTGCCAACAACATCACATGTCCCTTCCAGGCTCTTCTTAGCCCTCTCTTTAGATCTTTTCTGGCTAACTTATAACTCTCCAGCCCCCTAACTGAGCATTCATGCCTCATCCTCACATAAGCCTTCTTCTTTCTCTTGACAAGAGCTTCACCTTCTTTAATAAACCATGGCTCCCTCTCTCGACAACTACCTCCCTGCCTGATAGGTATATACTTATCAAGGACCCGCAGTAGCTGTTCCTTGAATGAGCTCCACATTTCGAGTGTGTCCATCCCCTGCATAGAACATAGAACATAGAACAGTACAGCTCAGAACAGGCCCTTCAGTCACAATGTTGTGCCGACCACTGATCCTCATGTATGCACCCTCAAATTTCTGTGACCATATGCATGTCCAGTAGTCTCTTAAATGTCCCCAATTACCTTGCTTCCACAACTGCTGCTGGCAACGCATTCCATGCTCTCACAACTCTCTGTGTAAAGAACCCGCCTCTGACATCCCCTCTATACTTTCCTCCAACCAGCTTAAAACTATGACCCCTCGTGTTAGTCATTTCTGCCCTGGGAAATAGTCTCTGGTTGTCGACTCTATCTATGCCTCTTATTATCTTGTATACATCAATTAGGTCCCCTCTCCTCTTCCTTTTCTACAATGAAAAAAGTCCAAGCTCAGTCAACCTCTCTTCCTAAGATAAGCCCTCCAGTCCAGGCAGCATCCTGGTAAACCACCTCTGAACCCTCTCCAAAGCATCCACATCTTTCCTATAATAGGGCGACCAGAACTAGATGCAATATTCCAAGTGCGGTCTAACCAAAGTTTTATAGAGCTGCAACAAGATCTCACGACTCTTAAACTCAATCCCCTGTTAATGAAAAAGCCAAAACACCATATGCTTTCTTAACAACCCTGTCCACTTGGGTGGCCATTTTAAGGGATCTATGTACCTGCACACCAAGATCCCTCTGTTCCTCCACACTGCCAAGAATCCTATCCTTAATCCTGTACTCAGCTTTCAAATTCGACCTTCCAAAATGCATCACCTCACATTTATCCAGGTTGAACTCCATCTGCCACCTCTCAGCCCATCTCTGCACCCTGTCAATGTCCCGCTGCAGCCTACAACAGCCCTCTATACTGTCAACGACACCTCCAACCTTTGTGTCATCTGCAAACATGCTGACCCATCCTTCAATCCCCTCATCCAAGTCATTAATAAAAATTACAAACAACAGAGGCCCAAGGACAGAGCCCTGTGGAACACCACTCACCACAAACTTCCAGGCAGAATATTTTCCTTCTAATACCATTCGCTGTCTTCTGTTGGCCAGCCAATTCTATATCCAGACAGCTAAGTTCCCCTGTATCCCATTCCTCCCGAACTTCTGAATGAGCCTACCATGGGGAACCTAATCAAATGCCTTTCTGAAGTCCGAATACACCACATCCACAGCTCGACCCTCATCAACTTTCCTAGTCACATCCTCAAAAAACTCATGACCTGCCCCTCACAAAGCCGTATTGACTGCATTTAATCAAGCCATGCTCTTCCAGATGGTCATAAATCCGCATCCTAAATCTTGCCTAATTGCATCATCATTGCCTTTCGCCCAGACATACCTATTTCTCTGCGGTATATACCTATCCCTGCCCATTGCTATTGTAAATATAACCAAATTATGATCACTATCACCAAAGTGCTCACCTACCTCCAAATCTAATACCTGGTTGGGTTCATTCCCCAGTACCAGATCCAATATGGCCTCGCCCCTTGTTGGCCTGTCTACATACTGTGTCAGAAAACCCTCCAGCACACAATGGACAAAAACTGACCCATCTAAGTTACTTGAACTATAGTATTCCCAGTCAATATTGGGGAAGTTAAAGTCCCCCATAACAACTACCTTGTTACTCTCACTCCTATCGAGAATCATTTTTGCTATCCATCCCTCTACATCTCTGGAACAATTCGGGGCTGATAGAAAGGTCCCAACAGGGTGTCGTCTCCTTTCCTGATTCTAATCTCAACCCAGACTACCTCAGTAGATGATTCCTCAAGCATTATCTCAACTGCTGTAATACTACCTTTGATTAACAATGCCACTCCCTCCCCGCCCTCCCTTTTACCGTTTTCTCTGTTCTTATTGAAACAGCGAAATCCCAGAATCTTCAACAACCATTCCTGACCCTGCCCTAGCCATGTCTCTGAAATGGCCAAAACATCGAAATCCCAGGTACCAACCCATGCTGCAAGTTCACTCACCTTATTCTGGATGCTCCTGGCATTGAGGTACAACATCCTTCCTATAGCAGGGAGACCAGAACTGCATGCAATATTCCAAAAGTAGCCGAACCAATGTCGTTTACAGCTGGAACATGACTTCCCTATAGACTTCAGATGATAAAGGAATGAAGGGATATGGGAATAGTTGTTGGAGTAATGCCAAAAAGAAGCACATTGTGTTGAAGCTTTTCATCTTGCATTCATCAGGACAGTTCACAAGAATACAAATTTAAGGGCAAGATCAAGGTTTATCCTTTACACAAGTAGGATGTTGATTGGTTGGCATGTAGGATTTGATTGGCGGAAGTGTTGCCATTGGAGAATGTCCCAATTAATGATGATTGATAGTTCACTATTGGACTTTGTTCATATTTTAAACCAGGCAGGTTGACACTTATTTCTCCAGGCATTGCTCTAAGAAATGAACCATTAAATAGCTGTCACCTATTTTGTTGAGATGAAACAGGTGCATTGTGTATACATAAAACCCAAAAGAACTGTGAATGCTGGAAATCAGAAACAGAAGCAGAAATTGCTGGAAAGACTCAGCAGATCTGGCAGCATCTGTGGAGAAAGATCAGACTTAATGTTTCGGGTCGAGTGACCCTTTCTGAAAACTCAGAGTGTATTTATGTTCTTCTGTCTGAAAATAGTACAAATGTTGGTTTTCTACTTAAATTGGTATTCATACAATTTGTCCTGATGAATAAAAGACAAAAAAACTTCACAAAAGTGTGCCTTCTTAACTGCACTGGTCAAGGATATGGGAATGGAACAGGAAGGTGGAGGTGAATCAAAAGCCAAACATGATCTGATTGAACTAGACAAAAGTGAGGACAGCAGATGCTGGAGATCAGAATTGAGAGTGTGGTGCTGGAAAGGCACAGCAGGTCAGGCAGCATCTGAGGAGCAGGAGAATCAATGTTTTGGGCAAAAGCCTGATGAAGGACTTTTGCCCGAAACGTCGATTTTCCTGCTGCTTGGATGCTGCCTGAGCTGCTGTGCTTTTCCAGCACCATACTCTGGGCTACTGATTGACGTTTGGTGTAACCTGAGCTGTAATATGCCAGTGTGGTAATCTCCAAATAAGATTGCAGAATTTATGTATTCCTTCAGTTAAGGATCACTGCATCTTTGCTGAAAGCAGACAAAATGTGCAATCACAAGTGGCTTATAAAGAGAATAAAGCCACAAGATTCCACAGTTTTGAACAAACAAAATAAACTTAATTTTACAGAATTAGAAAAGTATTAAAACCACTATGAATTAACATAAGCTAAATATAGGTTAACTAACAAACGGCAGTAGAACACCTCACGGAACATCTCAGTTATAGCACTGGGCCTAGGAGCCAGTAGTCACTGCCAACATTGCTCCAACCAACACGGCTCTAGTGGAACATTTGCAAAGAATGTGCTGGGAATAGTTTCACCAGGGCTACTCATCTTGTTGTTTCCCCATCTCGTACCCAGGCCCCCACCCCCCGGGTAGTGGGGGAGTTCTGTTTCAGAACCCAAGAGAAACTGTTTCCATTGCTTGGAGGATCGATAATCAGAAGGCATCTTTTTAAAGCTCTAGACTGATCACAGGAAATCTATTTTGTTTCATACTGGAGCAATTTATCGTTCTGTCACACATTACAATGTGATAAAAGGCATCTGGATGGGGTACATGAATGGGAAGGGTTTTGAGGGATATGGGCTAAGTGCTGGCAAATGGGACTGGATTAATTTAGGAAAACTGGTCGGATGGACGAGTTGGACCAAAGGGTGTGTTTCCGTGCTGTATGACTCTATAATTGCTCTGTATAGGTGCAGTCAAGAGAGTTCCCGTGGATTTCTTAACATCTTATCCAAAGGTTAGTGACACCGAAGGTTAGTCAATCTCATTAAAACTGCTTCTTCATGGGAGATTCCAATTCTTCACTTTGGAAGATCTAACCTCAGATCTCCCTTAAATGTAACTTCACCACAATCTGCATCAATAACTTCTTCCCATTGGACCAATCGGTCTCAATGAGTCTCCTCCCATTGGACCAATCTGTCTCAATGAGTCTCCTCCCATTGGACCAATCTGTCTCAATGAGTCTCCTCCCATTGGTTCATTCTGTTTTCCTGGGACAGGATTGTCAAGACCATACTCCAGCAACTTCTCATGGTGAGCATTCTAGCTTTTTCCCAAACAGCTGGCCACTTCTCTGACTTCCAATATTTCTCAACTGTAACATTATAGGCTTCTGAAAGAGCAGCACGGTGGCTCAGTCATTAGCACTGCTGCCTTACAGTGCCAGGGGCCCCAGTTTGATTCCAGCCTTGGGTGACTGTGTGGAATTTGCACAATTGCCCTGTGTCTGCATTGGTTTCCTCCCACAGTCCAAGGATGTGCAGGTTAGGTGAATTGGCCGTGCCCAGATTAGGTGCATTAGTCAGGAGAAATGTAGAGTAATAGGGTAGGGGAATGTGTCTGGGTGGGTTACTCTTTGGAGGGTTGCTGTGGACTTGTTGGGCTAAATGGCCCGTTTCCACACTGCAGGGATTCGATTGACAGGATGAGTGCTGAAAGGAAGTTTCCCCCCATGGGAGAATCTAGGACCAGAGGACAAAGTCTCAGAATAAAGAAGTGCCAATTTAAGACTGAAATAAGGAGGAATAAAGAGTTCTGAGTCTTTGGAACTCTTTACACAGAGAGCTGTGGGGGCAGAGTGCTTGAGTATATTTAAGTCTGAGATCACTGGTGAATCAAGGATTATGGGAAAAAGTGGGTGTGAAGAATGTCTGATCAGATATAATCCTAATGAATGGCAGAACAGGCTTGAGGGGTAGAGCAGGTGAGTTCTGTTCCTATTCGTTATGTTTAATGGTCTTATGGTAAAAAGCAAATACTGTTTGCAGATTCCCTGATCCCCAGCTCAGAGCTACCAAGTTGCTGATTTGACTTCAATATGGAACCAACAACTTTGAACTGCAGCTGGGAATACCTGCTCACCTCCGAGATACGTGATCTCTCCTCCCGAGTGTCCCATCAGTTTACAACTTGTTCCTTATCAGAAAATAGTATAATTCCTTTTCAAATATCTTAAGGAAACCTCCTCATCAACCTCTCTCAATCCAGTTAAGGACTGTATAAAGATAAAAGAGAAGTATAACATAGCAAAGATGAGTGGGAAGTCAGAGGACTGGGAAACTTTTAAGGAGCAGCAGAGGATAACTAAAAAGGCAATATATGGAGAAAAAATGTGGTACGAAGGCAAACTGGCCAAAAATATAAAGGAGGATAGTAAAAGCTTTTTTAGGTATGTGAAAAGAAAA
>NC_057732.1:50211978-50213562 GCF_004010195.1 Chiloscyllium plagiosum | reverse complement strand
TCCTCCGGGTGCTCCGGTTTCCTCCCACAATCCAAAAATGTGCAGGTTAGGTGAATTGGCCATGCTAAATTGCCTATAGTGTTAGGTGAAGGGGTAAATGTAGGGGAATGGATCTGGGTGGGTTGCACTTCGGCGGGTCGGTGTGGACTTGTTGGGCCGAAGGGCCTGTTTCCACACTGTAATCTAATCTAGTCTAATCTAATCTAAGTCCCCGGGACCTGATGGTCTACATCCCAGGGTACTGAAGGAGGTGGCTCTAGAAATCGTGGATGCATTGGTGAATATTTTCCAATGTTCTATAGATTCAGGATCAGTCCCTGCAGATTGGAGGGTGGCTAATGTTGTCCCACTTTTCAAGAAAGGAGGGAGAGAGAAAACAGGAAATTATAGACCGGTTAGCCTGATGTTAGTGGTTGGAAAGATGCTGGAGTCAATTATAAAAGATGAAATTATGACTCATTTGGATAGCAGTAACAGGATAGGTCAGAGTCAGCATAGATTTACGAAGGGGAAATTGTGCTTGACTAATCTTCTGGAATTGTTTGAGGATGTAACTCTGAAGATGGACAAGGGAGAGCCAGTGGATGTAGTGTACCTGGACTTTCAGAAAGCCTTTGATAAAGTCCCACATAGGAGATTAGTGAGCAAAATTAGGGCGCATGGTATTGGGGCAAAATACTGACTTAGATTGAAAATTGGCTGACTGACAGGAAGCAAAGTGATAAGCGGGTCCCTTTAGGAATGGCAGGCGGTGACCAGTGGGGTACCACAAGGTTCGGTGCTGGGACCCAGCTGTTTACAATATACATCAATGACATAGGTGAAGGCATTAAAAGTAATATTAGCAAATTTCCTGATGACACAAACCTGGGTGGCAGGGTGAAATGTGAGGAGGATGTTAGGAGAATACAGGATGACTTGGACAGGATAGGTGAGTGGGCATTTCTTCAACACGACTTGGTTATAACATGGTTGAAGAATTTAGATCATTATTTGCTAAATGCGAACTTTCTTTACCTGTATTGGCTAAAACGCAATTCCAGAGCTATTGGTTTTAAATGGCACTCCAATTTTCTTATAACACAAAATCGCACAGGAACAGAACTAGCACATTATATCAGAACAGACTGTATCCCTGTACTGCGTACACATGACAATAAAATCTAACTCTTTGTGGAGGAACAGAGGGATCTGGGTGTGCAAGTACATAAATCCCTCAAAGTTTCCATCAAAGTGGACAGGGTTGTTAAGAAATCATATGGTGTTTTAGCTTTCATTAACAGGGGGATCGAGTTTAAGAGCCACAAGGTTTTGCTGCAGCTCTACAAGTCCCTGGTGAGACCACACTTGGAATATTGTGTCCAGTTCTGGTCGCCCTACTATAGGAAGTATACAGAGGCTTTGGAGAGGGTGCAAAGAAGGTTTACCAGGATGCTGCCTGGACTGGAGGGCTTGACTTTTGAAGAAAGGTTGAATAAGCTTGGACTTTTCTCTCTGGAGAGAAGGAGGAAGAGAGGAGACCTGATCGAAGTGTACAAGATAATGAGTGGAATAGATAGAGTCAATAGCCAGAGACTTTTCCCT
>NC_057732.1:50201864-50211834 GCF_004010195.1 Chiloscyllium plagiosum | reverse complement strand
TATTGAGTTCTTTGAGGAGGTGTCAAGACAAGTCGACGACGGTTGAGCAGTGGATGTGGTGTATGTGGACTTCAGCAAGGCATTTGACAGGTTTCCCCATGGTAGGTTCATTCATAAAGTCAGAGGCTATGGGATACAGGGAGATTTGGCTATCTGGATTCAGAATTGGCTGGCTGACAGAAGGCAGAGAGTGGTTGTAGATGGAAAGTATTCTGCCTGGCGGACAGTGTGGAGTGGGGTCCCACAGGGCTCTGTTCTTGGGCCTCTGCTCTTTGTAGCTTTTATAAATGATATGGATGAGAAGGTTGAGGGGTGGGTTAGTAAATTTGCAGATGTCACAAAGGTTGGAGGTGTCGTCGATAGTATAGAGGGCTACGGCAGGCTGCAGCGCGACATAGACAGGATGTAGAGCTGGGCTGGGAAATGGCAGATGGAGTTCAACGTGGATAAATGAGAAGTGATGCATTTTGGAAGGTCGAACTCCAGTGCTGAATATAGGATTAAAGACAGAATTCTTGGCAGGGTGGTGAAACAGAGGGATCTGGGTGTGCAATTACATAGATCCCTCAAAGTTGCCACCCAAGTGGATAGGGTTGTTAAGAAAGCATATGGTGTTTTGACTTTCATTAACAGACGGATCGAGTTTAAGAGCTGTGAGGTTTTGCTGCAGTTCTACAAGTCCCTGGAGAGACCACACATGGAATATTGTGTCCAGTTCTGGTCGCCCTACTATAGGAAAGAAAAAGAGGATTTGGAGAGGGTGCAAAGAAGGTTTACCAGGATGCTGCCTGGACTGGAGGGCTCGGACTTTTTTCTCTGGAGAGAAGGAGGAAGAGAGGTGACCTGATCAAGGTGTTCAAAATAATGAGTGGAATAGATAGAGTCAATAGCCAGAGACTTTTCCCTAGGACAGGATTGACTGGTATGAGGAGTCATAGTTTGAAGATATTAAGAGGAAGGCATAAAGGAGACGTCAGAAGTAGGTTCTTTATGCGGAGAGTGTGAATGCATGGAATGTGTTGCCAGCTGTGGTGGTGGAAGTGAAGTCATTGGGGACATTTAATTGACTGCTGGACATGTACATGGATAGCAGTGAGTTGAGGGGTGTGTAGGTTAAGTTATTATATTTTACATTAGGACTAAACCTCAGCACAACATTGTGGGCCAAAGAGCCTGTTCTGTTCTGTATTTTTCTATGTTCTCAACTTTTAATTTCAATTTCTAACTGCTTATTAAAGTCTCCTTTCTGCTCTTCCCAGTTCCCATACACACTAAGTTTCAGCATGTGTAATAAAGTATATTCACAGGCGAGTAAGCTCCAGATAGTTAACTCACTTACACTTCTAGGTTTGAGCCTGAGCTTCCCTCTCTTTCTCATTGATATTATTGCTTCTTGTGACACATATTTAGATTAACTTTAGGAGGTGTAACAATATAGTGTGCTTGAATTCTCATCCACCTTGGGGCTGTCAAAATTTAGTACTGGACATAGACAAAAGTAAAGCTTTCTTGTTCAGGTACTATTTGCATCTTAGCCTCTGGCTTTGTCACCTTTGTTAAATTCATGAGATGTGAACATCACTGGCTAGGTCAGAATTTGTAGCCATTCCTGTAATCCCTGAAATGTGTGGGTTCTTCGGTCATTTCAGGATGAACCATTTTAGTATGGGACAAAAACAGAAATTGCGGGAGAAACTCAGCATCTGTGGAGAGAGAAAGCATAGTTAATGGTATAGGTTCACTGACGCTTCAGAACTAATGGTAACCAGGAAAATGTGGTATTTATGCTGTAGACAGGAAGTGGGGAAAAGAGCGAGCAGAGCAGTGATAAACCCCAAGAGAGATAACAACAGTTAGAGAGGTAAAGGGATGGATGATAGAACGCTCGGGAAAAAGCAAAGCTGAATTAGAATGAGTCTGGATTTACACATTGGCCAAAGTAGAAAACTACAGGATATTAAAGAGCCAGGTGAGGCTTCACAAAAACTAGGGAATGTTTCATTATCAACATTGAGATGAGATTTGAATTCCAATTTTTTTTAAAAGAGAATGTGAATTCCACCAGAGATTGTTGTGGGATTTGAAGCCGTGCTTCCAGAGTAATATTCTGATCATCTGGATTAAAACAACTTTGTAATCACTGGCAAAAATCAGCAGGGCTGGCAGCACATGGAATCCCTACAGTGCAGATGGAAGCTATTTGGCACTTCAGTAAGGCGTTCAATAAGGCTCCTCATAGTACACTGGTTAGCAAGGTTAGATCACATGGAATACAGGGAGAACTAGCCATTTGGATACAGAACTGTCTCGAAGGTAGGAGACAGAGGGTGGTGGTGGAGGGTTGTTTTTCAGATTGGAGGCCTGTGACCAGTGGAGTGCCACAAAGATTGGTGCTGGGTCCACTGCTTTTTGTCATTCATATAAATGATTTGGATGTGAACATAAGAGGTATAGTTAGTAAGTTTGCAGATGACACTAACATTGGAGGTGTAGTGGACAGTGAAGAAGGTTACCTCAGAGTATAACAGGATCTTAATCAGATGGGATGAGAAATGGCAGAAGGAGTTTCATTTAGATAAATGTGAGGTTTTGCATTTGGTAAGGCAAATCAGGCCTTATCCACTTAATAAGGCCATAGGACCATAAGAAATAGGAGTGGAAGTAAGGCTATTCGGCTCATCAAGCCAACTCTGCCATTCAATTATGGCCAATGGGCATTTCAACGCCAATTAACTGCATTCTCCCAGTATTCCTTGCGAGATTAAGAATTTATCAATCTCTACCTTGAAGACACTTAATGTCCCGGCCTCCACTACACTCCGTGGCAATAAATCTCACAGGCCCACCACTCTCTGGCTGAAGAAATATCCCCTCATTTCCATTCTAAATTGATCCCCTCTAATTCTAAGACTGTGCCCATTAGTTCTAGTATCCCCGCCTGATGGAAACAATTTCCCAGCGTCCACCCTTTCTACGCCATGCGTTATCTTGTAAGTTTCTATTAGATCTCCCCTCAACCTTCTAAACTCTAATGAATACAATCCCAGGATCCTCAGCTGTCATCATATGTTAGGCCTACCATTCCAGGGATCATCCATGTGAATCTCCGCTGGACACACTCCAGTGCCAATATGTCCTTCCTGAGGTGTGTGGCCCAAAGCTGGACACAGTGTTCTAAATGGAGTCTAACTAGAACTTTGTGAAATCTCAGAAGCACATCGCTGCTTTTATATTCCAACCCTCTTGAGATACATGACAACATTACATTTGCTTTCTTAACCATGGACTCAACCTGCAAGTCAACCTTTAGAGAATCCTGTACTAGCACTCCCAGATCCCTTTGTACTTTGGTTTTATGAATTTTCTCACCTATTATAAAAGAGTTCATGCCTATGTTCTTTTTTCCAACGTGCAAGACCCTGCATTTGCTCACATTGAATTTCATCAGCCTTTTCTTGGACCATTCTCCTAAACTGTCTAAATCTTCCTGCAGCCCCCCCACTTCCTCAGTACTACCCTTCTGTCAGACAGCCAATCCTCAATCCATGCCAGTAGCTCACTTCAAGCACTATGGGCCCTCACCTTGCTTAGCAGCCTCCCATGAGACACCTCATCAAAGGCCTTTTGGAAGTCTAGGTAAATAACATCCACTGGGTTTCCCTGGTCTAACCTACTTGTTACCATTTCAAAGAATTCTAGCAGGTTTGTCAGGCATGACTTCCCCTTACTAAATCCATGCTGACTTGTTCTAATTTGACCCTGCACTTCCAAGAATTTAGAAATCTCATCCTTAACGATGGGTTCTAGAATTTTACCTACAACCGAGATTAGGCCAATCGGCCTATAATTTTCCATCTTTTGTCTTGATTCTTTCTTGAACAAGGGGGTTACAACAGTGATTTTCCAATCATCTGGGACTTTCCCTGACTCCAGTGACTTTTGAAAGATCACAACCAACGCCTCCACTATTTCTTCAGCCACCTCTATCAGAACTTTAGGATGTAGCCCATTCGGGCCAGGAGATTTATCAGTTTTTAGACCTTTAGCTTATCAAGTACTTTCTCTTTTGTAATGGCTACCATACTCAACTCTGCCCCTTGTCTCTCCTTAATTGTTGAGATATTGCTCATGTCTTCCACTGTGAAGACTGATACAAAGTATTTATTAAGTTATTCAGCTATTTCCTTATCTCCCATCACTAGCCTTCCAGCATCAATTTAGAGCGGCCCAATCTCTACTTTTCCCTCTTGTTTGTTTCTTATAAATTGAAAGAAACATTTACTATCATTTCTAATATTACTGGCTAGCGTACCTTCATATTTGATCCCTTCCTTCCTTATTTCTCTCTTTGTTATCCTCTGTTTGTTTTTGTAGTTTTCCCAATTTTCTGATTTCCCAGTGCTCTTGGCCACTTTACAGGCTCTCTCTTTTTCTGTGATACATTTCCTGTGTTCCTGTGTTCCTGAGTCAGCTATGGTTATCTAATCCCCCCCCATCTCCCCCCGGGATGAACCTCTGTACTGTGTTCTCAATTACATCCAGAAACTCCTGCCATTGTTGCTCTACTGTCTTCCCCACTAGGATCTGCTTCCAGTCAATTTTCATCAGTTCCTCTCTCATGCTGCTGTAATTGCCTTTATTTCGCTGTAACACCATTACATCTGATGTTGCCTTCTCTCTTTCAAACTGCAGACTGAACTCTACCATATTATGATTGCTGCCTCCTAAATGTTCCCTGACTTTAAGATGTTTTATAAAGTCTGGCTCATTACATAGCACTAAGTCCCGAATAGCCTGCTCCCTTGTGGGCTCCATCATAAGTGATCCAAAAAGCCATCCTGTAAGCATTCCATGAATTCCCTCTCTTTGGATCCACCAGCAACATTATTCACCCAGTCCACCTGCATATTGAAGTCCCCCATGATCACCATGGCCTTGCCTTTCTGACATGCCCTATCTATTTCCTGGTACATCTTGTGCCCCTGGTCCTGACCACTGCTGGGAGGTCTGTACATAACTCCCATTATGGTATTTTTGTCTTTGTGGTTCCTCAACTCCACCCACACAGACTCCACATCATCTGACCCTATGTCATTTAGTGCCATAAATTTAATTTCATTCTTAACTAACAAGGCAGCCCCATCCCCTCTGCCCACCTCCCTGTGTTTCCGATAAGTTGTAAATCCTTGGATGTTTAACTGCCAGTCCTGAACCCCCTGCAGTCATGTCTCTGTGATGCCTACCACATCATAATCATTTACAATGATTTGTGCTGTTAATTCATCTACTTTTTTCTGAATGCTTCGAGCATTCAGGTAAAGCACCTTAATGCTAATTTTCTTATCCTCATGATTTCCATCACCTCTACCTAAGTTATCCTTCCTTTTGGCTTCATTCCTAGTCTGCCTCAAACTTAAACCCTGCACACATGCTAACCTGCCCCTTATCTTTCGACTTGACTCCATACTCCCTATTGCTTTCCCTTTCCCTTCCCCCGGACTCACAAGTTTAAAGTCCTAGTGACCACCCTATTTAACACCCTATTTTTCTTTTTTGCCAGAATACTGGTTCCAAATCAGTTCAGCCCAATGGTACAGATCGTCCCGGTTACAAAATTTATGCGAATGTCCTATGAAACGGAATCCCTCTTTCCCACACCAATCTCTTAGCCACGTGTTTACTTCCCTAATTTTCTTATCCCTATGCCAATTAGCATGTGGCTCGGGCAGTAATCCAGAGATTATGACTCTTGGGGACCTGTTCTTCAATTTCCCTCTTGATAATCCCCAAACAGGTCCTCCTTCCTAACCTTGCCTATGTTGTTAGTGCCAACGTGGACCACAACGACTGGATCTTCTCCCTCCCGCTCCAATATCCTTTCAAGCCGGTCGGAAATGTCCTGCACCCTGACACCGGGTAGACACACACCATGCAGGACTCCTGATCTGGCTCACAAAGGATACTATCTATCCCCCAAATTATAGAATCCCCTATAGCAACTGTTGGTCTTTTAGCTCCCCTCTCTTGAATGGCCTTCTGCACCTTGGTGCCATGGTTAGCTGGCTCATCCTGTCCACAGCCCTTTTCCTCATCCATACAGGGAGCAGGAATCTCATATCTGTTGGACAAGGTCAGGGGCTGAGGCTCCTCCACTCCTGAACCCAGAATCCCCCTACCGGCCTCACTTACAGTCACACCCTGTTGTCCCTGATCACTGACTGAATTTGAATTACTTAATCTGCCGGGTGTGACTGCCTCCTGAAGCAAAGTATCCAGGTAACTCTCCCCTTCCTGGATGTGCCGCAGTGTTTGAAGCTCAGATTCCAGATCATCAACTCTGATCCGGAGTTCTTCCAGCAACCAACACTTGCTGCAGATGTGGTCACTGCCGTTCACAATGGGATCAGCCAGCTCCCACATCATACAGCTACAGCACATCACCTGAACAGTCATCTCTACTTAGTTAATTAATTTATACAAATTTATGAGTTAAACAAGTAGTTTTCTATGGTGTTATTCAACTAACCAATTAATAGTAAACTTTTAATCAATCACACGAAACACAAGAACTATCAATTGAAACACATTACCTTTGCAACACACGAGAGTCCCTTTTTTGGTTAAAGGAGGAGGGCGGGTTGGAGACACAACAAGTGTAGTGACTCGGGATTCGGCCGCTGCCAAAATATATACCTGAAACTCCTGAGGTAAGTTTATATATTTAAAAATTACCTTCCCATCATGCCACTGGTCCTCGCAGTCACTCCTCCCACTTCAACTGTCGCTGAGAAAATGAAGACTGAAATGGTAAGGTTCTAAGGAGTGTTGCTGAAGAAAGAGACCTTGGAGTACAGATATATTGTTCCTTGAAAGTAGAGTTGCAGGTCGACAGGGTAGTGAAGAAAGCATTTGGAAAGCTTGCCTTTATTGGTCAGTGCATTGAGTATCGGGGTTGGGAGGTCATGTCGCAGCTCTACAGGACATTGGTTAGTCCAATTTTGGAATACTGCATTCAGTTTTGGTCTCACTGCTATAGGAAGTCTGTTGTGAAACTTGAAAGGGTTCAGAAAAGATTTGTGACAGAGTTAGAGGGTTTGAGCTATAGGGAGTGGTTGAATAGGCTGGGTCTATTTTCCCTGGAGCGTTGGAGGCTGAGGGGGGGGGGATCTTACAGAGGTTTATAAAATCATGAAGGGCATGCATAGGGTAAATAGTCAAGCTATTTTCCTCAGGTAGGGAGGTCCAGAACTAGAGGGCATAGATTTAAGATGTGAGAGGAAAGATTTAGAAGGGACTTAAGGGGCAACTTTTTCAGGCAGAGGGTGGTGCATGTGTGGAATGAGCTACCAGAGGAAGTAGTGGAGGCTGGTACAATTGCAACATTTAAAGGGCATCTGGATGGATACCTGAATAAAGAAGGTTTCGAGGGATATGGACCAAATGCTGGCAAATGGGACTAGATTGATTTAAGGTATCTGGTCGGCATTGACGAGTTGGACCGAAGGGTCTGTTTCCATGCTGCACATCTCTATGACTCCACAACTCTAATTCACATCACTGGACTCGAAATGTTAACTCCGCTTTCTTCCTGCATGTGCTGCCAGATCTGCTGAGTTTCTCCAAAAACTTTTGTTTTTGTTTCAGATCTCCAGCATCAGCAGTTCTCTGTTTTACTTTTGACCTGTTAGCTCAGGCTTAGTGCCACTACACCATCTCTTAGGTTATTTGTTGATGCTCAGCACAATGCTTCCCTGGTCTGATGAACTTCGACTAATAATCTAACTCCACACACAGGTTTAGCACCATGTTTGGTCATCTCCAGCAGCAGAACGATACACACCCTGTTACACTCCAAATATTTTTGAAACTTTTATCTTCAGTGTTGACAGCCTGACTACTTGTGCTAAACTTCAGCATATATGATCGTTATTTACTCTCTCCACACAGCTCTCACCTTGATTTAGATAGTGCTAAGCATAATTGAATTCCAATGGACGCACCACAGAAATTCATCAAGGTTTGTTTACCAGCACCTTCCAACCATGCAACCACTTCCATCGAGAAATACAAGGGCATCAGATACATGGGAACACCATCCACTGCAAGTTCTCTTCTGAGCCACTTATCATCCTGACTTGGAACTATATCGCCGTTCCTTCAGCATGTCAAAATCTTTGAACTCTCTCCCATCAGCACTGTTGGTGTTCCAACCCTCCAAGGACTATGAACACACAAAAACGAGAAAAGGAAAATAGTCCACTTGGCCTCTCAAGACTGCTTCACCATTCAATAAGACTGTAGCTGATCTAATTTTCACCTCAATTCGACATTTATGCATACCCTGATATTTGTCCATCCCCTTGGTCGTCACTGCCCTTTGAGGAAGGGAATTCCAAAGACTCACAGCCCTCTGAGAGAATATGTGTTTCCTCATCTGTGTTCTAAATGTGCAACCCTTTTGTTTAAATCATGAGCCCAAGTTCTAGATTCTCCCATGAGAGGAAACAGCATTTCAGCATCAAGTCAAGTTCCCTCAGGATCTTCTATGTTTCAATTAAGTCACTTCTGACTGTTCTAAACTCCAAAGGATACAGGCCTTGCCTGTCTAGCCTTTCCTCATAAAGCACTCCACTCGTTCTAGTAAATCTTCTCTGAAATACAAGAGATTGATAAGCCTACTTCCCATCGCCTTCTCAAAAAGCAACCAAAGATGGGCACTAAATACACCCACAGCTGATGAATAGATAACAAGCTACATGAATGGATAGAAGTTATATTTGATGCATTACCCCACCCTTTCTCTCCACAGTTATCTGTGAACATTCTGCAAATGTCTCCCTTTGTGCAGGACAATTCTGGTTTAAGATTGCAAAGTTCCCACATTGATTCCAAGTCAATTATCTTCACAGTGTGTCATATGGTTGAATAGATTGGAGCTCATAGCAGGAGTTGCTGACAGATAGAAATGGAAGGGAATTCGCCTCATTCACAGGAATCCCACTGTGATTGACTTCAGTACTCCATTATACAAACATTGATTTTTCAGCAAAATACAGATGCACAACTATATTTAAATTACATCCAGTACTTAGATTGATAAAAGTGCAGGTATGTGCACCTCGAACACTGCAGCTGAATAAGTGGAGCAGAAGCCTGTGCTAAAATGTTTCTATGTCAACAATGTGTGAGAAGAAGAATTGAATTAATGCTTTATTATATTAATCTTATATTTCAGATCTAAGATGCTGCAAAAAATGACTGAATTTTATAACTGAAAAATCAGTGTGGCATTTATTTTCAGACTGTATTACCCAGTGGATTTGCATGGCGCTAAATTACATACAAAAATCATCATCTCCCAGACCATCCATAACCTCATCACCTCGGGGGATCTCCCATCCACCGCCTCCAACCTCATAGTCCCACAACCCCGCACCGCCCGCTTCTACCTCCTGCCCAAGATCCACAAACCTGACTGCCCCGGCCGACCCATTGTCCCCGCCTGCTCCTGCCCCACCGAACTCATCTCCGCATACCTTGACACCGTCCTGCCCCCCTTAGTCCAAGAACTCCCCACCTACGTTCGGGACACCACCCATGCCATCCACCTGCTCCATGATTTTCGCTTCCCCGGTCCCCAACGCCTTATTTTCACCATGGACATCCAGTCCCTGTACACCTCCATCCCCCATCACGAAGGACTCAAAGCACTCCGCTCCTTCCTTTCCCGCCGTACCGACCAGTACCCTTCCACTGACACCCTCCTCCGACTGACTGAACTGGTCCTCACCCTGAACAACTTCTCCTTCCAATCCTCCCACTTCCTCCAAACGAAAGGAGTAGCCATGGGCACCCGCATGGGCCCCAGCTATGCCAGGAGTAGCCATGGGCACCCGCATGGGCCCCAGCTATGCCTGCCTCTTCGTAGGATATGTGGAACAATCCATCTTCCGCAACTACACTGGCACCA
>NC_057732.1:50140002-50200961 GCF_004010195.1 Chiloscyllium plagiosum | reverse complement strand
ACGCCCCTCCCCTAAGTCCCTCCTCCCTACCTTTTATCTAAGCCTGCTGGACACACTTTCCTCATTCCTGAAGAAGGGCTTATGCCCGAAACGTCGATTCTCCTGTTCCCTGGATGCTGCCTGACCTGCTGCGCTTTTCCGGCAACACACTTTCAGCGCTAAATTACATAAATCAACCTTCTCTGTCTTTTCTATTCCTGTAATGTTATGCTTTATGATCATAAACATACAAATTGTTAGATTGTATATACAAGTATAAATATGTAGGCTATGTGTATCAATCACCACCCTTTGGTGGTTTTGGGTAATGCAGGTAATGCTTTTTTAATAACTCTTACAAATATCTACCTTCAGCAGATCTGTTCTCTTTATGGTACTGATACCCAACAATTCATTTGGAAGCCTTCTGCTTATTTGGATGAATGAGGATAATGATGGGGATTGGAAAATACCCAATGTCAGTATCAAGATGAGCCTGGTTTTGAGGTTGATTCAAGCTCTCCATGCTGTCTTCGCCGACATTGATATCTAACCCCAGCCTCACTGCTGACGATGACACTGTGACATTTTATAGCAGCTGTCCACATATTCTCTCTTAATGAGGTTGCCAATTATAATGGAACATCTTTACGCTGTTTAAAGGGAGTGCCAGCTGTCATGAGTTATAGAAATTGACAGGCGATTGAAAGATCCAAAATGCCCCCTTTGTGTGCAATATGACACAAACAACAGTAAATCCTGTACCAAAGGTAAGCTCAAACTGTTGCTTGTTTTTTAAAACCTGCGGATTGTTGGAAAAAAAGATACATTTTTTCAAGACTTTTCATTGTGCATTCTCAGGACAATTTGAAAGATTACCAACTTATGGGGAAAATCAACTTTTATACAATACAGTGCAATAGAATACAGCACAGGAACAGGCCCTTCAGTCCACCAAGCATTTCCGTTTCTAGTCCTTATTAAGACCCGCTACATATTGCCTGTGTGTGGTATGAAAGGACAGTGCCAATTGGTTGGCAAGTGGACTTCGACTGTGTTAACGGGAAGCAATGCCCCTACCAATCAGAATCTACTTACCAACTCTCCTCTCATAGCGTATAAGGGTTAGTTTCCATTTGCATTAATTGGGAAGTCCAAAACCTTACCTAAAAACTAGGAGCAGACTTTTCAGGAGCAATGTTCCGTGAATATCTTGTTTTTTTGTGTGAGTGCAGAGTTCCATGCATGGGAGCTGTATAAGGAAGCAGAAACCAATGTATCAGCACAGAGTCTCCTAGCAGCTCAGCAGCTTCAAGGGAACATGGTCCAGGGGTGACATTGGGAAACAAGCAAAAGCTGGCAGTAGAAGAACAGAAAGAACTTTGGGTGCTGGAAATCAGAAACAAACAGATATTGCTGGAAAATCTCAGTAGTAGCATTTGTGGAGAGAAATCAGAGGTAATGTTTTGGGTCCAATGACCCTCCTTCAGTACCAATGGTAGTTAGGAAAAGATTGAAATTTATGGTGGGGGCAGAGGGGAAGTGGAAATGATAGGTGGATATCGAACCCAAAGAGAGAGAAAACAGTTGGTTAGGCGAAGGAGTGGGTAAAGGACAGCCTGGGAAAATGAATAGCTGCTAAGGGGGACATTAGTGACTGACAATGGGTTGTGTGTGGTAGCAGCCCATGTAATGATGAGGCCTGGTGTGTGGGGATTGGTGTAAGGACATGGGAGAAGATGAAGGGCTTATGCCTGAAACATCGATTCTCCTACTACTCGGGTGCTGCCTGACCAGCTGTGCTTTTCCAGCACCACACTCACGATTATGATTTCCAGCATCTGCAATCTTCACTTTCTCCATGGGAGAAGGTGGTCAAGCCATAAAATTATTACCCTCAATATTGAGTCCAGAAAGCAGGAGGGTTCTCAAGCAGAAAATGAGGTGATGTTCTTCCAGCTTGCACTGATTTTTGCTGGAGCACTGCAGCAAGCCTGTGACAGAGATGTTGGCCAGGGAGCAGGGTGGGCTGTTAAAGTGGCAGGCAACTGGAAGTTCAGGGGTTTTTGTTTGTGGGCAGAACGTCGGTGTTAACCCAGCCTATGGTTTGTTTCCCCAGCGTAGAGGAGAGCACATGGTTGGATTGATGGGGGTTTGTTTGGAACTTTGTTTTGCAGGCAGCAAATGACAATTTGTTCATTTTAAAACAAAGATTGAGATTTTAATTTGTCAAAATTACTAATGATTCGGCAACAAAGGTGGATGTCTGGAGTTAAGTCACTGAATAGTCAGGATCTCATTGAATGTTGGAACAGGCTTGAGGAAGTATGTTTCTAGAGAAATTGTCTCCTTTGTTTCTTTGATGCTAGTTTTATTTTTGGCTGGATTATTCATTGGAAGACATTTGTGAACAATAAATTCGAAGAACGATTGACACCAAGCTCAGTATTGTTAGGTTTGTCATTCTTTTGCATCAATTCTGTGGCATGTGGGTGTTTTTCCAGCATCGTGTTAAACTTAGGAACAGAGGGGTTGCTACTTCAAACTAAAATTCAAATGGTTGTGATTCAGTATCCAAGGGTGTGTGAAAGAGTGTGCATTGCACTGTGCAGTGTATTTTTATGCACAAGTATAAACCTTACTATTTTTAATACTTATAATTTTATCTATAATTTTAAAAATTACTGAATTTGCCTCTTAGCCAAGATTTATACTCCAGCTGTTGTGGACCATAAGACATAGGAGTGGAAGCAAGGCCATTCAGCCCATCGAGTCCACTCTGCGCTCCAAATTGTGTCAGAAATCCCAAGAATTTCACCCGCGTGACCATTCCTCATGCCTGACTCTGGAAAGCGGGCTGACAGTCTATTTGTTGCAAACCTGGTCTTGTAGTCAGTCCTCATTCCCAATTCTTTTTGTTTAATTCTTGGGATGTGAGCGTTGCTGGCAACATTTATTGTTATCCCTCAACAGCTTTGGGAAGGAAAATGGTGGCAATTTCCTTGGACCATTCCGGGAGTACACCCACATTGCTCTTAAAGAGGGAGACCAAGAATGGTCGCTCAGTGTCGGTGAAGGAATGGTGAACGAGTTCCAAGCCCTTGGTTAGGACATTGGTGGATGTTGCCAATTGTCTGCTGCTTTTGTCAAATGTTTGGAAGGTGCTGTCCAAGGAAGTGTGTTATCGCAGTGGAACATACTGCTGAGACTGCGTGTTGGAGATAATGGGAATGAATGTTTAGGATGGTGAATGGGATGCCAATTCAGCTGCTCTCTCTTGGATGGTATTGAGCTTCTTGAATGTTGTTGGAGCTGCCCCCATCCAGGCCAGTGGGCAATATTCTGTCACACTCCTGACTTGTGCCTTGTAGATGGTGGACAGGCTTTGAGAAGACACAAGATAAGTTACTTGCCACAGAATTGCCATTCTTGGATCTGCTTTTGTAGCCATAGTACTTAAATGGTTGCTCAGGTTATGTTTCTGGTCATGTGTAACTGTCAGGATGCTGACAATGAAGGATTCAGCAATGACAATGCTGTTGAATGTCAAGAGGTGATGATTAGATTCTCTCTTGTTGAAACTGGTCATTTCCTGGAACTTGTGTAGCATGAATGTTACTTCTTAGTTATCAGCCCAAGTCTAAGTATTGTCCAGATCATGCTGTCTGATGAGGACAGCAAGCCAAAGCAGGAAAACCCATTGAGATTTCTAGGTGGTCCAGGATAGATGCCAATTATTCTGAAGTTTTGACCTCTGGTCGGGCTGGGAGAAAGGGATGTATTTTCTCACTGGGTCCAATGGGGATCATTGAGTCATACAGCACAGAAACAGACCCTTCTGTCCAACTCGTCCATGCTGACCTTATTTCCCAAGCTAAACTACTCCAACTTGCCTGCATTTGACCCATAACCCTTTAAACCTTTCTTGTTCTGTTGTAAGTGTACTTACATCTACCACTTTCTCTAGCAGCTCATTCCACACACGAACCAAAGTTGTCCCTCAGGTCCTTTATAAATCTTTCTCCTTTCACCTTAAACCTATGCTCTCCAGTTTTGAACTCCCCTACCCTGAGGAAAAGGCCCTTGTTACTCACCTTACCTGGTCCTGAGCCAGGGGGATACTCTGATTGGATGGCTCCACACTCACTCAGTGCCCCTTAGAGCTGCCATCCTGATTAGGGGCCTGATAGATCTGCACCCTCGCCAGTCTCAGAGGGTGACGGAGGGAAGTGGGCATTGAGGACTATCTCAACATGGAGGCTCAGCTGGTGTTGTGCCTTGAACTGATTGATGATGAGGGAAAGGCTGTTCTGTCGCTCAAAATGGAGGGGAAACACTTCAAGGTGTATCACCTGGGCCAAAGGTGTGGCCTGTTTTGGCCACAAAGCCTTTGGCTCTGATAACGTTCAGCAGGAAGACTGCCCTTATTGACTGACGGTCTCTGAACATGCCTGGGGAATGGGGTGAGAGGTGGGAGTCTGCAATCGGTTTAATTGTCTGCCCACATGCAAGGTCCGTGAAATGTCCCCATCCACTCATGGGAAACTTCCATTACATCGCCAAGTCATCCTGATGTAGCCACCCCCTATTTTTCTGACCACCCACTGCCCCTTGCCCTTACCCTCTCCAACTCCATCCTCAAAGTCGCAGGGAAATTCAACCCAATTCCGGTCTTCCTGCTTGGGTTTCTTTGCCTGCGTCCTAGTGCCATCTACTGGACATGGCAGGTTTGGACATTGGTCGAATCTAGTTTTAGTTTTGGGTTTGGGTTTGGGCTGAATCCTTTCATTAACTCAACAGCCGCTGCCACTTACTGCTTATTCCTCAATTGCTTTCGGGGATAGCTTGACATTTATCTTGTATCTAATAACTCTCAGTCTTTGGGAGAGGCCAGATGTGATAGAGAAGGAGTTCTCAAGTGATTCTCATGGACAATCTTTCCCCTGAAACAATGCCAGCAAATCAGACGGTTCCCTTAGCTCATTGCGATCTATGAGGTCATGCTGTATGCAGATTGGCTGTTGCAATTCCATTTGCTATAACAATAATTAAGCTTCAAATTTCCTTCATTGACTGTGGGACACATTGAGGCTGTGAAAATGCTGTATCAAAGCGAGTTATTCCTTTTTTAAGAGAGGTGCTAAAGGTATTGCTTGGAAATTACATCGTCCATTAGAATTGGCTATGTCTTCATGGAATCTCATTGTCTTTGCTGTAATTACAGGCATTCCGAATTCCTCTATTTTATATTTTTAAAGACAATTACAGACACCTCTGGTAATTAGACCTACTCTTTTGTTTCAAATCAATCAAGTCACTCCCTGGAGAACAATTGCAATTGGGCTCTCTGCGCTATTAACTTGGAGATATTTTTAATCGACTTGTTCAGATAAATTATGATACATACACAGAGAATGCGAGAGAAACTTAGTGTCTGTGGAGAGGGAAACAGAGTTATCACTTTGGGTCCTATGTGACTTGTTCAGCTAAAAGGATCACTGAACTTAGAACATAGAGCTCCTACAGTGTGGATGCAGGCCATTCGGCCATCAGTTCCACACCAGCCCTCTAAAGACCATTCAACCCAGGTTTACCCTTCTTTCCCTATCACCCTGCAATTTCCACGTCCACCCACGTAGCCTGCACATCCCTTGACACCATGGGCAATTTAGCATGGCCAATCCACCTAACCTGCACATCTTTGGACGGTGGGAAGAAACCGGAGCACCCGGAGGAAGCCCACACAGAAACGGGGAGAATGCGCTAATTCTATCCAGACAGTCACCTAAGGCTCTCTGGTGCTGTGAGGCAGCGATGCTAACCACTGAGCAACTACACCATCCTTGAAGCATGAATGATCTTTGTCTCTGCCAGACCTGCTGATTTTCTTCAGCATTCTCTGTGTTTGCTTCAGATTTCCAGCATGAACAATATTTTGCTTTTATTATAATGGACGCATATCTGGGGCAAGTGGGACTTGAACTCTGACCTTCTGAAGAAGGCACACTACCACTGCACCACAAGATCCATTACTGTACAATTACAGAAATGCAGCAACTCCAGAAGAATTCATTTCCCTTTTGACCAATTAAAACTTTACTGGCTAAGCAAGCAACATCTTAAACAATCTAAACATTCCATCACCGTTCTCAAATCTTCCCATTAACCTTTACTGCCCTCCAATTACAAACTTTTCTAAGAAATCTGTGCTTCTGTAATTCTGCCTTCTTGAGCATTTCCAATTTTAATTGCTTCTCTGATGCCTTGTCTTGTTGCAGCTGTACAAGATGTTCTACAGCCACATTTGGAGTACTAGTCAGCCGACTATAGAAAGAATATTATTAGACTAGAAAGAGTGCAGAAAAGATTGACTAGGATGCTACCTAGACTGGAAGTTTGAGTTATAAGGAGAGGTTGAAGAGGCTGGGGCTGTTTTCCCTAGAGTGTAGGAGACTGACAGGTGCCCTTATAGAGATTTATAAAATCATGAGAGGCACAGATAAGTTAGATAGCCAACAGCTTTTCCCCATGGAAGGGGAGTCGAAAGCTCGAGGGCATACGTTTAGGGTGAGAGGGGAGAGTTACAAAAGGATCCAGAGGGGCAATGTTTTCATACAGAGGGTGGTGAGTGTCTGGAACGGGTTACCAGAGATAGTGGTGGAGGTGAGTATAACTTTGTCATTTCAAAAACAGTTGGGCAGGTATATGGATGAGATAGGTATGGAGGGATATGGACCAAACGCAGGCAAATAAGGCGAGATTAATTGTGAAAACTGAAAGGGGCAATTTGGGCTGAAGGGCCTGTTTCCATGTTGTAAACCTCTATAACTCTATGTGGCTCAATTGCCAGACTCCTAAGCTCAAGAGCTGAAAATGTGTTGCTGGAAAAGCGCAGCAGGTCAGGCAGCATCCAAGGAGCAGGAGAATCGATGTTTCGGGCATTAGCCCTTCTTCAGGAATGAGAAAAGTGTGCCAAGCAGGCTAAGATAAAAGGTAGGGAGGAGGGACTTGGGGGAGGGGTGTTGGAAATGCGATAGGTGGAAGGAGGTCAAGGTGAGGGTGATAAGGTGAGGGTGATAGGCCGGAGTGGGGGTGGGGGCGGAGAGGTCAGGAAGAAGATTGCATGCCCCTCCCCCAAGTCCCTCCTCCCTACCTTTTATCTTAGCCTGCTTGGCACACTTTCCTCATTCCTGAAGAAGAGCTCATTGCCGAAACGTCAATTCTCCTGCTCCTTGGATGCTGCCTGACCTGCTGTGCTTTTCCAGCAACACATTTTCAGCTCTGATCTCCACCATCTGCAGTCCTCACTTTCTCCTAGGCTCAAGATTAGAGTGGTGCTGGAAAAGCACAGCAGGTCAGACAGCATTTGAGGAGCAGGAAAATCAATGTTTTGGGCAAAAGCCCTTCATCAGGGCCCTCATTCCTGATGAAGGGCTTTTGCCCGAAATGTCGATTTTCCTGCTCCTCGGATGCTGCCTGACCTGCTGTGCTTTTCCAGCACCACTCTAATCTTGACTCTAATCTCCAGCATCTGCAGTACCCACTTTCGCCTAGACCCATGAAACTCGACAATTTCTTCTGTGAACCCGACTGCTTTGCTTTAGGATGCTCTTCGTAACCTCCCACACTGACTAAGCTTTTAATATAGTGCCCCAATATCTCCTTATATCTTTAAATAGAGCACAGATCGCCACAGCACAGTACAGGCCCTTCAACTCATGATGTTGTGCCAAGCATTTATCTTAATCTAAGATCAACCTAATCCATGCACCCCTCAATTTAATGCTGTAAATGTGCTTGTCCAGCAGTTGCTTAAATGTCCCTGATGTCTCTGACTCTACTCCCACCGCTGGCAGTACATTTCACACACTCATCACTCTCTGCGTAAAGAACCTACTTCTGACATCTCCCCTATATCTTCCTCCAATCACCTTGAAATTATGACCCCTCATGACAGCCATTTCTGCCCTGGGGAAAGGTCTCGGGCTATCTACTCTATCTATGCCTCTTATTACCTTATACACCTCTATTAAGTCACCTCTCTTACTTCTTCTCTTCAGTGTGAAAAGTCCTACCTCACTCAACCTCTCTTCATTAGCCAAGCCCTCCAATTCTTTAAAATGATCCCGTGAAGAAACCTGTGGCAATTTATTACAATCAAGACATAACTGTCTTATTTCAAAATAAATATGATTAATTTTGTATAGTGCTGCTCAAACCTGAGGAATAATCCTATGAGTATTAATCTTCTGTTAAAGTGGAAGTAACATGGTAAATTTGCCATAGGTCCACTCTGAATAGAGAGAAAGACAGAGATGGCTGATAATGAACTTAACCTGGGGATTCTCACCCCTCATGAAGGAGGTGAGAATGAGAAAGTGGAGGGTTTGTAGTAACCTCACCCGATGTAGGAATTGAACCCATACTCTGGAGTGTAAACCAGCTGCCCAGTCAACTGAGTTAACCAACTTCCAGTTAAAATGGAAAGACTGACATTTAGATTTTAATTTCTTTTGGATTATAGATTTTATTGTCAGGAGTACAGTGAAAAGTGTATATTGTCACCACACAAGACGCCATCTTAGGTACCAAGGTACCTAGGTACAATGTAGTAAGAGAAACAGAGTTAAAACATTAAGCATTACTTCATAGAAAAAGTAGAAAAATAAAGTGATATGGTAATACAAAGAAAACAAAGAATGATTTACAGCCCTTTGGCCCTCCAAGCCTGAGCTGATCGAAATCTACTGTCTAAACCTGTCGTCCAATTCCTAAGCATCTATATCCCTCTGCTCCCCACCTACTCATGCAGCTGTCCAGATGCATCTTAAATGAATCTACCGGGCCTGCTTCTGCCACCTCTGCTGGCAACGCGTTCCAGACACCCACCGCCCTCTGTGTGAAGTATTTGCTGTGTGTATCCCCCTTAAACTTTGCACCTCTCACCTTGACAGCGTGACCTCTCATTAGTAGATCCATGAGGTAATAGTTAATATTAAAGTTTTTCTTAATTTTAAACAAGGAAAATAAAGGAATAAGTTAAAAGTTCTGCAGTCTTTGATGAATCCTCCACTTACCTCAGTCTCTGGGAGACCTCAGCTATCTGTCCTTGATGCTGCCACTGCCACAGATACCAGGGGGGGTCCCCCTCACTACTCGCTGCTCCCATATTGGGCTGTGATGCCATCGCTGATGCTGAAAATGCCACCTCCCCGATCTCCCCCTGGTGCCTTGGGAACATGCCAGGCAGTAGGCACTCGCACACTGGGCCAAAACACCTCCTCGAGCAGCGGAGAGACAGGGCTGAGGAATGTGCCAGAATGCTTCATGTGCGACGCATTGCTTTAATGTGCATTGAATTCTGTCACACAGGCAAATACGCTGGTCACTTGATGAACAGGAACCGCCTATATAAAATCAGATCAATGGCAGTTTATTTGATTGTGTTGGTGAGGGTAAAACAGTGACTGGGGCACTGAGAAATGCCCCTGGGATCCAATGTCTATTTAGCAACTTCATGAGCATAGAGAGGCAGGCAGACAAGGAGGTACCTTAATATTTTATCCAAACCACAGAACTGTTGTTGATCAGAAGCAGACCACTTGGCTCATTATGCCTGTACAAGATGGCATTTCTGTCTTCAGTGCTGCATCGGTATGTCAGCCTGGGTTGTGTACTGGGGACAGGGTCAAGATTAGAGTGGTGCTGGAAAAGCACAGCAGGTCAGGCAGCATCCAAGGAGCAGGAAAATCGACGTTTCGAGCAAAAGCCCTTCATCAGGTTCATTCCTGAGGAAGGGCTTTTGCCCGAAACGTCAATTCTCTTGCTCTTTGAATGCTGCCTGATCTGCTGTGCTTTTCCAGCACCACTCTAATCTTGACTCTGATCTCCAGCATCTGCAGTACCCACTTCTGCCTTATGTTTAGTTTTGTTCACTGGCAAATATTGTTTTTGAAGATTCCTATTGCTGAGGCTGCTATTAAACCACTCAGTACACTGATCAGCCAGGTTTCAATTAAATGATGGAACAGAGAGGCTGAGCGGCTTTCTCCTGCCCCTATATGACCCTTCCCTAGCCTAATTTCTTTTTAGATTATATTCCCTACAGTGTGGAAACAGGCCCTTCGGGCCAACAAGTCCACACCGACCCTCCAAAGAGTAACCCACCCAGACCCATTTTCCTACTCCCTACTAATGCAGCTAACACTATGGGCAGTTTCCCATGGCCAATTCACCTAACCTGCACATCTTTGGATTGTGGGAGGAAACTGGAGCACCCGGAGGAAACCAACGCAGACACGGGGAGAATGTGCAAACTCCACACAGCCAGTCACCCAAGGTGGGAATCGAACCTGTTTGTTAACAGCCATAAAACCACGTGTCCCAAGCACATGGGAGAAAGTATAAGACAGAGTGTTACAGAACATAAGTGAAAGACAGGTTATCAACTAAACAACAGAAAATATAATGTCGGAGCAAATTACTGCAGATGCTGGAATCTGTACTGAAAACAAAAAAAGGTTCTGGAGGTCACAGTGGGTCAGGCAGCATCCATGGAGAGAGAGCAAGCTAACATTTTGAGTCCAGATGCCTCTTCATCAAAAATATAACCCATTTTAATCTATGAAGGGTGAAAAGAGATTGTATTTTGAGATTAAAAGTGTTTAAAAGCACCACAGACTAAAATAATGCTACTGAGGGAGCCCAAATCATCCGAACAATGTCAGAACCTTGCATCTGATGTTGAACAGTCAGAAAACAGCACAGTCTGACTTCAAATCCAACACCTTGAAAAACTCACATCGCCCATGACTCCGTGCAGAGAGTGAAAAGAATTAGTGCAAAAGGCACATCCATTTCTTTTTAAACAGCTCAAGCTGTTCTTGTGCAAGCTGAAATAGCCAGAATAATTGTTGGTGAATTTTAACTTAATGGATTAATATTAGTGAGTGGCTTAATGACTGAATGGTTGTGGTGTTAGGCTGGATAGGAAGGTGAGGTAAGTGGATGAGGTAAGCCCTTCATCAGGAAAGGCTTATGCCTGAAACGTCGATTCTCCTGCTCCTCGGATGCTGCCTGACCTGCTGTGCTTTTCCAGCACTACACTCGTGACTCTGGTGTCCAGCATCTGCAGTCCTCACTTTCTCCTCCCTCAGGTAAGTGGGTATCTGAATGAGGTTCTAGGTAGTCAGGATGATAGGTGGGGGTCTAGTGGCTTAGGTCAGGGATAGAAAGTTGGGCAATGTAGTCAAGGAGAGGCAATGGCCTAGTGGTATTATTGCACAGTGGTTAATTCAGAGACCTGGGAAATGTTCTAAGGACCTGAGTTCGAATTCTGATGGTGGGGAATTTGAATTCAATAAAAGTCTGGAATTAAGAGTCTCATGATGACTATGAAACAATTGGTGGAGGGGAGAAGCCAGTCCTGTTCATTAATGCCCTATGGGAAGGAAACTGCCCGTCTGATCTACTCCAGACTCTCAACAATCTGGTTGACTCTTAACTGCCCTCTGGGTAATAAGAGATGGACATTAATGCTGACCTAGCCAGTGATACCCTCATCCTGTGAGTAAATTAAAAAAAGGGCAGATTACAGTTAATCAGGTATGGAGAATAGTGTGTGGATTGCAGAGGGGAAGCAAGGCAGTTGGGGAAGAGTTAGGGGGTGGGTGTGTTTTCATTATGAATGCTTTGATGATCAGCTGCATAGCTAGCCTGGAGTTAGACTTGGATGTTTTTTGTTCACACCCCTAATGTCAGTCCTGTGCAACTGGCTTGAGTTTCAGAGACCTTTACAGAGAGACCTGGGAACAGAAGAATTGCACATTGGAAGCTCGAACTTCCCAGGCAATTCCCACGTGGGCTGATGTATTCGGATCCCTGCAAAGCCCTACACGCATCTTGGTTTGTGACTCTGGTCAACAGTGATCCACACACAGGAACTCTGGGTCATTGGTAATGTCAAAAAAAATTGCCAAATCTCTGGCAATGTCAAAGCTTCAGAAACTCAAACCAGCCCGAATGGAACTCTGGGGAAGAACTGAATGTGTAAATCGATGCAATGATTCAAGCTCGTAGCTCATAGCCCCAGAAATGAGGTGATATGCTGATGGTGTTGCCTAATGGACAAGTACAGGATGTCAAATTCTGAGCAATCTGACACTGACAGATATGCAGTCTCTCACTGAGGTTTATTTTAATTCAAAATCTGTCTGCTGGTGATAAATTGAGAGAGGAATGGTTACTCTGCAGAGTGATGCTTGTTAAAGACTTGCCACCGACGTACAAAGGTAGTGTTGGGTGTTGATCAAAACAAGCCAGAGAGCAGCCATCATTGAACTAACTTTGACACCTACCCAACACAGAGGGCTGCAGACTGGGTGAGAAAGTTACACACTCAGGTCCTGTGGTAAACTGTTTCTATCTTGGTTTTTCCTTGCAGGTCGACTGTTAACTGAATCCAAGGTTATCTTATCAGCTTTGACTTTTCGTCTGCAGTAATCAGATGGAATTTCAAATAAGCAGTCACGTGGCAAATGACCTTTAAAGGGCTGTATCAAAGTGCAACCTTTAGCTTCTGTCGATGAGCGATTACGGAATAAGACAACAAAGATCATAACCGCTCAAAGTTGCCAAATATAATGAAAGCAAAAGACTTCTTATTAGTGAGCAATAATTTAGACTCCTGGAGGCAATATTATTTGGTCTTTGGTTCAGAAATCTTTACCTAGATGTTCTGAAAGCAGATGCTGTTAACAATGTTTTGGTCTCCAAGACATAGTCACAGAGTCATACAGTATAGAAACAGGCCCTTCAGCCCACCATGTCTATGCTAACTGACAAGCACCAATCCACACTAAACCCATTTACCTGCATTTGTTCCATAACCTATTAAGGATAGAAGTGGGTACTGCAGATGCTGGAGATTTGAGTCAAGCTTAGAATGGTGCTGGAAAAGCACAGCTGGTCAGGCAGCAGCTGAGGAGCAGGAAAATCGACGTGTCAGCCAAAAGCCCTTCATTCAGGCTTTTGCTTGAAACATCAATTTTCCTGTTCCTTAGATGCTGCCTGACCTGCTTTGCTTTTCCAGCACCACTCTAACCTTGACCATAACCTACTATATCCTGGCCTTTTAAGTGCCCATTCAAATGCCTGTTAAATGTTGTGGGAGTTCCTGCCTCCACCATCCTCTCAGGCAGCACAGTCTGCATTTCTACCACCCTCTGGGTGAAAACATTTTTTCTCAGCTCTCCTCTAAACCACTTACTCCTTTGTTCCTCAGTACTCCCTGGGGATCTGCCATTCATTGTGGAGATCCTTTCCCTTATCAGGCCTCACATTTATCAGGTTTAAATTCCACCTGCCATTGCCCTGCCCAATTTACCAGCTGATCAATATCAGACTGTAGCCTGAGATCATCTTCCTCACTATCAACAGCACTCAGCAATTTTCATTTTGTGTCATGTTTTGTGTTGATGCTTTTTCCTAATTAAATCTGTTCAGAGATGTAATGACATACCTTTGCAGCAGGTAACGCTTGAACCCAGGCCTCTTGTCTCAGAGACAGGGACAATGCCAGTGCATCTGAAGACCCTTTTGCAAGGCCTTATGGAATTCTGGAGAACAAAGAGATATTTCCTCTCCACTGGTCAGATCCATCTACCTAATCAAATGCAGGTAAGAAATAGGAGCAAGAGCCGGCCATTCAGCCCCTTGCACCTGTTCCATCATTCCATTGGAACATGGCTGATCTGATGCTCCTCACGTCCACTTTCCTGTCCTTTCCTTGTTACCCTCGATTTCCCTAATGAGCAAGAATCTATTTAAGCCTTAAATATAGGCATGGTGGGATACATATCAAGTGGTAGGTTGGACTTGAAACCCTTCTGGCTTAGAGGTAGGGGCACTACCATCACAAGACTCTATTAATAGTGTTGGCTGCCTTTCAATCAGTGACCTTTCATGTGTTAGATGAACATAATAGGACTGCAGATACTGGAGATCAGAGTTGAAAGTGTGGTGCTGGAAAAGCGCAGCCGGTCAGGCAACATCCGAGGAGCAGGAGAGTCAATGTTTCAAGCATAAGCTCTTCATCGTGGGTGGCACGGTGGCACATTGGTTAGCACTGCTGCCTCACAGCGCCTGAGACCCGGGTTCAATTCCCGACTCAGGCGACTGACTGTGTGGAGTTTGCACATTCTCCCCGTGTGGTGTGGACTTGTTGGGCCGAAGGGCCTGTTTCCACACTGTAATGTAATCTAATCTAATCAAGAACTTTCGGCAACCTGTTCAGGGATGTTATGACTTATCTCTGGAACAGGTGGGACCTAAACCCAGGCCTCCTCGTTCAGAGGTACACTTACTACCAGAGTGTTACAGGAGTCTCTATTACTTGCTCCAATATTTCTTCTTAATCACCCTGTAGAGCAGGTGGGCCTTGAACACATGCCTCCTGGTCAGAGGTAGGGGCACTATCACTGCACCATAAGAACATAAGGTGGCAATGATAACCAGGGTTCAATTCTGGCTCTTACCAAACCAACACAGTTCATCGAGTCATTGCTATCTTGTTGGCTATTTTCTGAAATCCCAGTTGATGACTTTTATTTAATAAAGATTTGATAAATGAGACAATTTCTTCCATGACTTTCTAGTTAACAAACAAACAAACAATAAATCTCTACATCATTTTTATTATTAGTGGGCTGGCCCTACCAAGTCTCTGACATGAAAGCAAAATGGTTTCAGGTTAAAGATGATCCCAACTGAAACAAAGATGATGTTTGAGAAACCATTTTCCCACAACGAGAAGATAGAGTGTGGAATGCACGGCCTACAATTGTGGTGGAGGAAGATTCAACTGACGTTTTCAAGAGGGGCATTGGATGACTATTTGGCTAGAGATTTTGTGCAGGGATAGAGGGAAAAAGGAAAGAGGTGGGTACCAGGAAATAGAGCCGGTACATGCACGATAGGCTGAATGGCCTCTTTCTGCGCTATATCAATTCTGCACCTTAATGTTGTGGTCCAACTCTGATTCCTCCTTTGATTCTTGACCACCACAGGAAGTCTGTGGAGATATTCACCTTACTGGTGGCCCATACCACACTGCAGTCCGGTGCAAAGACAGGTTTCATTTTCCTGTCCAAAGCCAGATTTTAAGACAAGCCTTTCAAATTGTTTCGTGATTCAAGGAGGAACATTCTCAACCCAAATTCACACACCCCTTAGCATTCTGCGTACATCGAAATATAACTGACTGGTCAGTTCTGTGGTGAGATTTAAACAAAATAAAAACAGATTTGCTTATCTTTAATGAACCCAGAATGTTCTAAAGCAGCTTACAACCAATCAAATATTTTGGAATTGACGCAAAAGTTTGCAGAATGCTGTAAATCTAAATTAAAACCAGAAAGTGCTAGAGAAGCTTGGAAGCGTCTGAGGAGACAGAAACAGAGTGTACGTTCTGAGTCTGGTTTGACTCTGCTTCAGACGATTTGAATTGTGGACACTGTACTAATGTAGGAAACACAACAGTCAACTTGTGCACAGCAATTTCCCATTTACAGCAATGAGATTAATGGCCAGATCGTTGGGTTTAGGTGCTGACTGAAGAATAAATGTTGGACACCAGCAAAAGCTCACCTGTTCTGCTTTGTGTTAGCATCTTGGGTTTTAGTCTGTTTGAGAGAACACAATATCCATGTCTATAGTGCTATCTCAGGCAAGTTAGCTCAGTTGGCTGACCAGGGGATATACATTGCTGAATGAAACTAATAGCATGGCTTTAATTCCTGCACTACCTGAGGTTTCAATGAAGGTATCTCCTTCACAATGTCTCCCCTCACCTGCCTAGTGACATTTAACACTCACCACCAGTCATATCTGTATCTAATGAAAGAAAAATCTAATGTCAATAGGACTGTGGTGGCTTTATAGAGTCATAGAGTCATAGAGATGTACAGCATGGAAACAGACCCTTCGGTCCAACCCATCCATGCCGACCAGATATCCCAACCCAATCTAGTCCCATCTGCCAGCACCCGGCCCATATCCCTCCAAACCCTTCCTGTTCATATACCCATCCAAATACCTCTTAACTGTTGCAATTGTACCAGCCTCCACCACATCCTCTGGCAGCTCATTCCATACACGTACCACCCTCTGTGTGAAAAAGTTGCCCCTTAGGTCTCTTTCATATCTCTCCCCTCTCACCCTAAACCTATGCCCTCTAGTTCTGGACTCCCCGACCCCAGGGAAAAGACTTTGCCTATTTACCCTATCCATGCCCCTCATAATTTTGTAAACCTCTATAAGGTCACCCCTCAGCCTTTGACACTGTCAGGGAAAACAGCCCCAGCCTGTTCAGTCTCTTCCTATAGCTCAAATCCTCCAACCCTGGCAACATCTTTGGAAATCTTTTCTGAATCCTTTCTAGTTTCACAACATCTTTCCGATAGGAAGGAGACCAGAATTGCACGCAATATTCCAACAGTTGCCTAACCAATGTCCTGTATAGCCACAACATGACCTCCCAACTCCTGTACTCAATACGCTGACCAATAAAGGAAAGCATACCAAAGGCCTTCTTCACTATTCTATCTACCTGTGACTCCACTTTCAAGGAGCTATGAACCTGCACTCCAAGGTCTCTTTGTTCAGCAACACTCCCTAGGACCTTACCATTAAGTGTATAAGTCCTGCTAAGATTTGCTTTCCCAAAATGCAGTACCTCGCATTAAACTCCATCTGCCACTTTTCAGCCCATTGGCCCGTCTGGTCAAGATCCTGTTGTAATCTGAGGTAACCCTCTTCGCTGTCCACTACACCTCCAATTTTGGTGTCAAATGTATGTTTACTAATATCTGCAGCAAGGGCTCTCTTAATACTGCAGTGAAGCAGCAGCTCAAATTATATACAATATGTCCCTAAATAGCAACTGAGTTTGTTTCTGCAGGTATTGAGTGAAAGGTTCCTTGCAAATTAGCATACTGTTTCTATTACTTTCTTAGCTACAATGTTCATTGAAGTCCATGCTTATTATTTTTATTTAGTCAATTAAAGTTACAATAATTATGTTCCCATAAATGTCATATTTTATTCCATCTGCAATAACAGTATTAGCAGATGTCTGACATCTGATATTATACCAAATGTCATGCGCAGCTATTTTTAGAGTGGAACATTTTTACGCAATGTTCCACTGACCAAGTGAAGCTGTTAACAATGGAAATGCACATTTAGAACTTGAGGCAAGCACCAGCACATTATTACATCTTTAATAAATAGAAAATGCTGAAGAGAGCGTGTCTGGATTTGATTTGTTGCTCACAACAGGTGCAGCACTACCTGTATGTACAAGGTACAAAGGATTCTGAGCTGCAGGATTGCAATCAAAGCCTGTTATAAATAATGCTGTTTCTGTGTGGTACTGAGAGAGCTCCTGCTGGAGATATTGGTAAACATAAAGCCACCATTGCCTTGTGGACTATATACTTCTCTTACATTAGAGACAGATATGACGGGTGGTGGGTGTAACATGAAGGTCACTACGCCTCAGGCAGGCAAGGGAAGAGGTTGAGAAGGAGATACCTTCATTGCAACCTTAGCTAGTGCAGGAATTAAAGCTATGCTGTTAGTATCACTCAGTAATGTATATTCATTGGCCAGCCAACTGAGCTAACTTCCCCGAGATAGCATTATGCACAGGAATATTGTGTGGTATGGGCCATCAGTAAGGTGAATATCTCCACAGACTTCCTGTGGTGGTCAAGAATCAAAGGAGAAATCACAACATTCAGGTGCAGAATTGATACAGTGCAGAAAGAGGCCATTCAGCCCATCACACCCATGTCTGTTCTATTTTCTCGTGCCAATCTCATGTTTCGCAAACCTGATTGAATTTTTTGAAGAGGTAACCGAAAAGATTGATGAGGTCAGAACGATAGATGTTGTTTATATGAATTTTAATAAAGTCTTTGACAAGTTTTGCATGGTGGACTAATTAATAAAATTTGATCACATGGGATTCAGGGAGAGCTTGCTAAATGGAGACAGATTTGGTTTGATGGCAGGTGATAGAGGGTGGCAGTAGAGGGTTGTTTATTGGACTGGAAGCCTGTGACCAGCAATGTTTCACGGATTGGTACTGGGTCCACTTTTGTTTGTCATTTATATAAATAATTTGGATGAGAATTTAGGAGGCACGGTTAGTAAGATTGTGAGTGACACCAAAGTTGGTGATATAGTCGACAGTGAACAAGGTTATCTAAGATTACAAAGAGCTCTTGATCAATTGCATCAATGGGTTGAGAAGTGGCAGCTGGAGTTTAATTTCAGTAAATGTGAAGGATTGTATTTTTAGATTAGATTAGATTAGATTACAGTGTGGAAACAGGCCCTTCGGCCCAACAAGTCCACACCGACCCACCGAAGCGCAACCCACCCATTCCCCTACATTTACCCCTTCACCTAACACTACGGGCAATTTAGCATGGCCAATTCACCTGACCTGCACATCTTTGGACTGTGGGAGGAAACCGGAGCACCCGGAGGAAACCCACGCAGACATGGGGAGAACGTGCAAACTCCACACAGTCAGTCGCCTGAGTCGGGAATTGAACCCGGGTCTCAGGCGCTGTGAGGCAGCAGTGCTAACCACTGTGTCACCGTGCCGCCCACTAATTTTGTTCAAACAAACAAGGGCATTATCCACTAATAATGTAGTGGATAATGTTGTAGAACAGAGAGACCTAAGGGTTCAGGTACATAATTCTTTGAAGTTTGTGTCAAAGTTAGACAGGGTGGTTAAGAAGGTGTTTAGCGCACTTGCCTTCATTGCTCAGACCATGAGTATAGGATATGCATGTCCTGTTGAGGTTGTACAGGATGTTGGAGAGGCATTTTCTGGAGTACTGTTATGGTTCTGCTTGCCCTGTTGAAGGAAAAGTATTACTAAACTGGAGACGGTTCAGAAAAGATTTACAAGGATGTTGCATGGGTTGGAGGGTTTGAGCTATAGGGAGGGGCTGAATAGGCTGGGGCTATTTTCCCTGGAGTGTTGGAGGCTGAAAGGTGACCTTAAAGAGGTTTATAAAATCATGAGGGGCACGGATAGGGTGAATAAGCACCTCTTTTCCCAGCAGTGGGGGAGACCAAAACATCTCACTTGCATTGTTCGCACATCGCTTTAAATCTATGCCCACACATGCCTTTTTCCTTTCGGAGTGGGAACAGCTTCCCCTCTATCCAGTCTGGCGTTGATTTTGACAGTGGAGTTGATTGATTTGGACCTTCAGATCAAAAACACAATTTCTAAACTTATAGATCACACCAAAATGGGAGGGATGATCAATATTCGTTTTATTCGATGCTAAACTAATACTGTTGTTAGTACAGTTTGATAGTTACCCTTAGTATTCTGGATTGTGGGTTTTTACACTATGAACAATTTTGGGGTTCCTTTTGTAAGGAAAGATATACTGGCATTGGAGGTGGTCCAGAGAAGTTTCACTCGGCTGACCCCGGGCATGGAGGGACTGTCTAGGAGGAGAGGTTGAGTAGATTGGGCCTGTTCTTGTTGGAATATTGAAGAATGAGAGGTGAATTTACTGAAACATACAAGATCTTTAGGGAATTTGACTGGGTAGATGCTGAATGGTTGTATCCCCTTGTGGGAGAGTTTAAGACCAGGGGGTATGATCTCAGAAAAGTTAAGACAAAGTTAAGGAGGAATCTGCAACAAAAACTGATGAATTCTGATCAAGAGTCATTGGACTCAAAATCTAAACTGTGTTTCTCTTTCCACAGATGCTGTCAGATCTGCTGAGTTTCTCCAGCAATTTCTGTTTTTGTTTCAGCTTCCCAACATCCACAGTTTTAATGAGGAGGAACTTCTCTCCGAGGCAAGTGAATCCATGAAATTCTTTACTACAGAGGGCTGTCGTGGCTAGTTCATTAAATATGTTCAAGTCTAATGAGTAAATAAAAATCAAGGGTTGTAGGGAAATGGCAGAACAGTGGAATTGAGGGTTATCAGATCAGCTATGACCTCATTGGGCAAACCTGATGGGCAGAATGGCCAACTGCTGTTCCTATGTCTAATCGTGTACCTCCTTTGTGTTATGAGCTATGCTGGCTCCTAGTCAAGCAAGACTTTGATTCTCAAATTCTCATCCTGGTTTCCACCTTTTCTACTTTTGTAATCTCCTCCAGTCCTTTCTCGGTGTCTACCTCGATCTATTGAACACCCTGGATTTTAACCTTTACACAATCTGCAAAATCATGTCTTCAACAGTCAAGCCCCATCCCTATCTGCTCTTCCCCTCTAAATTTCTTTGCTCCTGTAAGATGTTCGATAAAATGTACATTTCTGAATTAGCCCTTGGCCTTCTGCACCAAAATTTGTTTGTGTGGCTGGATGTCACATTTTGAAAGGTGTTTTGGGGTGCTTTCTAACTCTTAAAGTAGATTACTTACAGTTTGGATACAGTCCCTTCGGCCCAACAAATCCACACCGACCCTCCAAAGAGCAACCCACCCAGACCCATTCCCCTACATTTACCCCTTCACCTAACACTATGGGCAATTTAGCATGGCCAATTCATCTGTCCTGCACATTTTTGGGCTGTGGGAGGAAACCGGAGCACCTGGAGGAAACCCACGCAGACACGGGGAGAATGTGCAAACTCTGGTGCTAGCACTGGCGCTGTGAGGCAGCAGTGCTAACCACTGTGCCACCCACTGTGCCACTGTGCCGTACAACATACAAAAAAATCAAGGCACAAAATTGTTTGTCCTGACTCATTTGCCCGGTATCTCATGCCCTCTGCAATGCATTTGTTTGAGTTATTTTGTAATGCTGGCATTGAGAAGGGAAAATCTGGTAGATATTCCATAGACTGTAAACCTTTGTGAGAAGGTGGGGTTGGTTGTGAAGTGGAAAATCTAAATGTTAACCCAATGCAAAGTGCTTCCACAGTCGAATGATCTTTCAATCATATTAATTCTGGGCCCAATGTTGAATTCAATTCATGTTAAAAAAAAATTCAATGCATTTTTCATGTTATGATTGCTGGGTAAAATTAATCTATTATAGTATCCCATCAAAAAACCAATGAATAAAACATTTTTTTTGTGTCTCATCAGATGCTTAGATACCATACTGAATAAAAGACTCATCCCTTATGGGACAAAACCATCTGTGAGTCCTTAATAGGAACAGACACACGTGAGTAGGAATGAATTTGTCATCTTCTTTTGCTTACTGATATTGTGACATTTAACACAGAGAGACTATCACCAAAATGATGTTGCAGTTCCTCCCCCATCAAAGAAGTTATGACAATATTGAATAAATATATTAATGAGAACTGTCAGTTCTGAAACATCTAAATTGATCGCTTGATGTGTACCTTGGCCAGAGAGTATAACCCATAATAATTCAAATATCTGCTGGGTCTCAATCTGTCTCTTCCTGTCACTTACTGCTTCTCTTGAGTGAGGAGCTCCCTTCGTTAGTGATTTTTACAATTTCATTATAGAGTTAAATCAGTTACTGTGATCAGGCACATGAACATGGGAGACTCTGTATAATGCAATAGTTTGTGAATTACTCAAAAATTGTTCTTTACTGGAAGGAATGTTTCTTCTGTACACCAAGTGACGTGGAAAATGTTTTTACAAATGGACCTTGTTACCTTCGTGCAGAGAGGACTTTTGTTATTTACTTATTTGTGGGATGTGGGTGGCACTGGCAAGGCGAGTATTTATTGTCACTTTGTAATTCTCTTTGGGAAGATGTTGCAGAGGTGTCATTCTCAATCCTGGCCTTTCTTACAGTAAAGGCATGTCCCATAGTGCTGTTTCAGAAAGTAACGTGGTCCCAGACCTTTTTTTGATTTATTCACTTGTGCCATCTCCGGTTGGCCATTTTTTTCATTGCCTGGCCCTAGTTGCCCCTTGAGGAGGTGGGGGTGAGCTGCGTCCTTGAACCGCTGCAATCCATGTGCAGTAAGTAGCCCTCCTGATGCCCTTGGGGAGGGAATTCCAGGATTTTGACTCAGCCACACTGAAGGAATGGTGATATATTTCCAAGAGAGGATGGTGAGTGTCTTGGAGGGGAACTTGCAGGGACTGGTGTTCCCATGTACCTGCTGCCCTTGTCTTTTTCGATGGAAGTGGTCACACATTTGGAAGGTGCTGTCTAAAGATCTTTGGCGAATGTTTGCAGTGCATCTTGTAGATGGTACATATTGCTGTTGGTGAGCATTGATGGTGGGGGGAGCAGGATGTTTGGAGTTTTTCTGCAATTATTTTGTTGAGATCAGTGATACGTTCTACAGTGGATGGTAATCTCAATGATTGTACAATTTTTTTTCCATCAATCAGTCCAGGTATGTTATGACACATCTCTGGAGCAGATGGGATCTGACCCAAGGTCAGAGGTAGGGACTATACTGGAGTGTACTCCCTTAAATTTGAAAAGATTTTTAACTGAGATTGTTACAAACACTTCACTCAGGTTGATCAAGAAAAATAATTCCCTCTTCTTTTTATTCATTCACAGGATGTGGGTGTCACTGACTGGGCCAGCATTTATTGCCCATCCCTAACTGCCCAGAGGGCAGTTAAGAGTCAACCACATTGCTGTGGGTCTGGTGTCATCGGTAAGCGAGACCAGGTAAGGTTGGCAGATTTCCTTCCCTGAAGGATGTTAGTGAGCCAGAGACTTTTTTTCCCTCAACAATTGACAAATATTTCCTGGCTGTGTTTCGTAGACTTTTATTTCCAGAATTTTGATGAATTTGGATTCTGCCATCTGTCAGAGTAGGATTTGAACCCCTGTGTCCAGAGCATTATCCAGGGTCTCTGAATTAATAATCCAGCAATAATTTCACTAGGTCATTGCTTTCTGACCTCTGGTAGAGGGATCCAGAGGAAGAGGGTGTGGTCTGAACACTGGAAATCAATAATGACTTCCTGAAAAAATGGTGCATTTTTAAGATTGTGATCGATAGATTTACATTGAGTAAGAGAACCAAAGAATAAAGACGGAGAAACAGAGCTGGTGCAACAAATCTGGAGTGTACAGCAAGGCTCTCCCTCAGACTGATCCAACACTTGGAATCTTCCCTTCAGGATGCTTGCCGTCTGTGACCCCGTTTGAAAAATGGGCTGCTTTGTATCTAGGCTCAACCTTAGTCAGGGGAGTAGTTAACAGAGTCACCAGCTATCTCATTGGCCTGGTAAAGCATCCAGCCCTTGACAAGAAGCAGGAGTGTGAGAATTATTGAGGATATAGACATCATGGCAACTTCCAGGGTGTCTGGCACAGACTTACAAAATGACTTCTGATGATCACAGATCGCTTGTGCATTTTCTGTTGATAACGTCAACCATGTCCTAGTATAGTGCAAAGATTCTATGGTGTCTTGTACCTGTGGGGAAGACAGCCATATTGGAAAAGCTGGAATGCAGCACTGACCTTGTCTCAGAGAATCAGGGTGAAGTGGTGAGATCTGGCTTGGTAACAGCCTTCGTGCATGAGTGAGTTGGGAGATTGTATGCCACTCCCTGGTGGAGCCTCAGAAGCAGCCCATTGCATGAAATTTAAGAGCAGCTTGCGCCTTGTTGACGATGGGATGGGATGGCCATCTCCTCCTTTTGGCTGTTCGGTAGCTGCTAGACCTGGGGTTTCCTGCCACATTTGGCCGGGCTGTATTTCCCTGTGTCTTTCCTGCATCTTAGCACCAGTGAGGGGAACTCCTGCTGTGGTGGGATCTATTGGTCTTGGTTCCAAGGAACCTGTGCGGGGAACCTCAGAAACAAAACAGCTCCTGAATAATCTGAGTCTCAGGCTTCACAAATGGCAGTTCAGTGTCAGCCTCGATTCAGTGGGACATGGAGGATCCAACAAGGAAAGCCATGGAAAGCCTCTAGATGAACCTTTGGCATTAGGTAACCCTATTCTGATAGATATCACACAAGCTGTGCCACACAAATGCAGTAGAATGTTGTTAGTGCAGTAAAATGACTGAAACTTTACCCCCTTCCTACTCCTCCATCCCCCCCACCCAAAACTCCCTCAGAAAAGCAGCATTGTGCATCAGAACATAAGCTCCAATCCTTACAGTTCAAGGTGTGAAGAGAGCAGCTCCCCATTCCAATGCTGCCCAAGACTTTCGATTTTCGTGAAGTGTGGCTCATAGGTGGCACTTTGAAGGTCACCAGTGATTATTTCTATTCCCCAAAGATGACAATTTGTAAAGACCAATGGAACTTGTGACCAGAACTTGTATCTCACTTCATTGGTCACTGCCTGTGGATCGATTGATTGATTTATTTCTTGTCACATGTACTGTGAAAAGCTTTGTTTATGAGCAGTACAAGCAGATCAGAGTAAGCAAGGATGTACACATCAGAAAGACATAGATAGAGACATACAGGTTATATTGCACAGGGTGTGCAGTAGGAAAGATCAACATTAGCAAGATCAGCATTATTTGAGGCTAAAGTGTCCATTCATCAGTCTAATTACAGTGGGGAAGAAGCTGTTCCTGAACCTGATGTGTGTGTTGGATATACAGTACAGACCTCCATGTGACAGCTATCTTTAAGCTGTTTGGTGTAAGTGCCTGATTAATGCACTTACCCCTTGAAAGGTCTCGTGTCACTCACAACTACAGCCTGTGTCCTCAAACAGAAAAATAAACCCTTCCTCCATCCACTCTGGGAATAGTTGCAGCCATTTTAAAATTTTCATTGTGAATTTATGATTTGGATGGAAAGCAGCACAGATCACACTTTTCCAAATAAATCACCTGCGCAGCCTGGTAATTCAGGCACTCCCTGAAACCTCCATGTTCCTTTCTTCCTGGCACTCCCTGTTGACACCATCACCATTGAACTTCCACATGTTCTTACACAAGTCTTGGATGGACACCCCTGATTGATGGATGACCCAGAACCAATGGGGAGCTGATGGCCTGCTGGCATTATTACTGCACTGTTAATCCAGAGACCCAGGTAATGTTCTGGGGAACCTGGGTTCAAATCCTACCATAGTAAATGGTGGAATTTGAATTCAATAATCTGTGCTTAAGATTCTAGTTGAAAAAACCCATCTGATTCATTAATGTCCTCTGGGTAAGGAAATCTGCTGTCCTTACCTGGTCTGGCCTACATGTGACTCCAGACCCACAGTAATGTGGTTGATTCTCAACTGCCCTCTGGGTAATTAGGGATGGACAATAAATAATGATCTAGCCAGTGATACCCACATCCTGTGAATGATTGAGAAAAGAACCTTTACTGATCTCTGTGTCAATCTTCACGTGACTGACTGTGACTCCCTGGACCAACAGGAATGCCATGTCTCAGTGACTGGATTGTAGTGTCATAGAATCCCTGACCATGACCACCCCAAGGCCCTGGACTAATACCAGATACTGCTCCAGACTGACTGCAGTCACACACTTGAGTGACTATAGTCCTCCCCAATTGATTTGACTGGGAATTACTTCCTGATGAAGAGCTCTGGCCTGAAACATTGATTCTCCTCCTCCTCGGATGCTGCCTGACCTATTATGCTTTTCCAGCAACACATTTTTCAGCTACTGTGCTTTACCAGCAACATACTCTTGACTCTGATCTCCAGCATCTACAGACCTCACTTTCTCCTGGGAGTTACTGCCCTGAGACTATCAGACAGGGCCACTTGATGGAAGTCTGGACACTGTGCTGGCTGGGCAAGGTGCTGGCACATGCTGTGGGTGCCATACAATAGCAATGACCAATCATTGCTGACAATGTTCAGAAGCTGCCTGGCTTTGTGTCTGTGCTAAACAGTTAGGCAACACGAACCACAATGAACATTTAAATTCTGAATGACTCAGCAAAACGCAAAGAGGCCAGGCAAGGGGCAGACAGTGCTGTGAGTGCCCATGTAGGTGCCAATGAAGGAACACTGAAAGTGCAAGCAAAGAAATCCTTAGGTAGACCCAGCTCTGACTCCTGTGGTGGGAGACTGTTCCCTGTGTGTTAAGGGAGCTAGCAGTGTCACAATGCAAGATGTCAGCTCAATCCAAAGTGCAAGCATTGAATTGGAGTACTGTGTTCCAATGGAGCCCACAATGCACCATGACAGTGGGGTGGGGCTGATGGGTTTCTGATGCCAACCGGCATGGATGGAAGAGGGTGGAGAGGCAGACCATAAGACATAAGAGCAGAAGTTAGGCCATTCAGCCCATCGAATCTGCTCTGCCATTCAATCTTGGCTGATAAGTGTCTCAACTCCATTCTCCCACTTTCTCCCCATAGCTCTTGATCCCCATGGTCACTCCTGTTGGTCCAATACATCCAGTCCAGGCAGTCACAGTGTGTCACTTGAGGATTGACAGCGAGATCAGTAAGGGTTCTTTTTTAAATTCATTCACAGGATGAGGGCATCTCTGGCTAGGCCAGCATTTAATTGTCCATCTCTAATTGCCCAGATGGCAGTTAAGGGTCAATCATATTGCTATGGAAATGGAGTCACATATAGGCAAGACCAGATAAGGATGGCAAATTTCCTTTTCTAAAGGACATTAGTGAATTAGATGGGTGGAAGTAATAGTTGCAGAGTACCCAGAGATGCTGGGAACTAGTAGCCATGATGGAGACCAAGAGGAGAAATCCCTGAGCTGGAACTGATAGATATCATCACTGCCGAGTGTCTCTCCAACGTCGAAGAGCATTGAGCTGCACAATGGCTTAGTGGTTAGCACTGCTGCCTCACGGGACCAGGGTTCAATTCCAGTTTCGGGCAACTGTCTGTGTGGAGTTTGCAAATTCTCCCCATGTCTGCATGGGCTTCCTCTGGGTGCTCTGGTTTCTTCCCATAATTGAAATATGTGCAGGTTAGGTGAGTTGGCCATGCTAAATTGCCCATGGTGTTCAGGGACGTGTAGGTTAGTTGCATTAGTCAGGGGTAAACATAGGGTAGGGAAATGAGTCTGGATGTGTTACTTTTCAGAGGGTTGGTGTGGACTTGTTGGGCTGAAGGGCCTGTTTCCACATTGTAGGGTTTCTATTTTATCAATGAGGTGAGATTAGGTACTAATGAGATACAAAGTCATGCAAATAGGCCTTTTGCCATTCACTAGCGAGATTCACAAATTCTGTGTGGAAAATATGACTTCCTTTTTTAAAACATTGAGAATCTAAATTTTCATATTTTCCCAACTGACTCATCAAGAGCCCACATTATGTTTCGGGGCTGGAAGATTTAACTTCAAGTCAAAAGGTGGAGCAAACATGGCCACCAGAGGGAGCTGAAAAACACTTGAATTTTAACTTTTTAAAATTGTCACTACGGCCTTTTAATGTTTAATGAAGAGAAAATTGAATGAAAATACAAAGGCTGGAATTCTGACATAAAAACATAAAATTATCTTGTTAGGAAGGCCATCATGCTATCAAATTATTACAAAGACATTTCTTTTAATGACAACTTCAGTCTTTAAAATCTAGTATTCATGCCAACCTGCATTAATTATCTTAATTAGAAAATTAAACTGTTTTAACAGCTAATATTTGTACAAAAGAAAAGTTATTGATATTTCAGTGTGTATCATCTGACTACTTTTAGAAAGATAAATTTAAGCGACTGTATCAACCTTACACTGTGTGAATTGTCAATTTAAATGTTAGAATCCCTATAGTGTGGAAACAGGCCATTCGGCCCAACAAGTCCACACTGACCCTCTGAAGGGCATCCCACCCAGACCCATTCCCCTACCCTATTACTCTACATTTGCCCCTGACTAATGCACCCAACTGACACATCCCTGAAAGCTATGGGACAAGGTCTGTCCTCATCACTGAAGTTTCTCATTCCTGGAACCATTCATGTAAATCATTTCGTCCCTCTCTTGAATGCAGAAACATCTTTCTTATAATGTGGCACCCACAACTGTACACAGTACCCCAGCTGAATCAGCAAGTATCTTATACAAAAGCTCAACACCACTTCCTCGCTCTTGTCACTATGAATAAAATTGTGCAGACTCTATGCTTTATTAACTGCACTCTCCATCTGCCTAACACCTTCAATGATCCATGCTCACCTACTCCCAGATCCGTCTGCACCTCACCCCCTTTAGAATTGTACCCGCTATTTCATATTCTTTTAGTGTTCTCCCAGCTCAAGTGGATCACCTCACACTTCTCTGCATTGAACTTCATCTGCCATCTATCTACCTACTCCACCAACTTTAAACGTCCTTTCGGAGTTTCACACTGTCCTCCTCATGGTTTATAATTCTTTCAAGTTTTGTGTCATCTTCAAATTCTTAAATTGCCCCTGCTCACCAAGATCCAGGACACTAATACATATCGGAAAAAGTGAAGGTTTCACTAGTAACTCCTGGAGGACTTAGCTATGATCTTTCCTCCAGCCCGGAAAATATCCGTTACTTGGTGCCTCCTCAAACTCAGTCAATTTTGCATCCAGCTTGTTATTGTCCCTTTTATATTGTGGGCTATAACCTTCCTCACAGGACCGCTGCGTGGCACTGCAAGAAACACCTCGTGGAAACCCATGTACATCACATCAACATTGTTACTCGCATCAAGCCCCTCTGTTACCTCTTCAAAGACCTTCAGCAAGTTCGTTTTGAGCAGGATCTTAGAATAGAAGAGATAGAAAGAAGGACCGGTTTCAGAAGGAAGTTTCTGTGTCATGTTATAAAAAGTTTCATGTAAATGACAATGATATAACTGATCACATGACTGACCTTAGTAAGAGAGAAGACACAAGTCTAGACTGAGCATGTGAACAGAGAGGTCTCAGACACTACACCAGTGAGGGGCATCACAGTGCCTCAGTGGTTAGCACTGCTACCTCACAGCGCCAGGGACCCGGGTTTGATTCCAGCCTTGGAAGACTATCTATGTGGAGTTTGCACATTCTCTCTGTGTCTGTGTGGGTTTCCTCCGGGTGCTCCGGTTTCCTCTCACAGTCCAAAGATGTGCAGGTTAGGTGAACTGGCCATGCTAAATTGTGTTCAGGGATGTGCAGGCTAGATGTATTAGTCAGGGGTAAATGTAAAGTAATAGGGTAGGGGAATTCAAAGTTTGTGAGAAGATTTGTAGCTCGGGTGCTCGTTGTTGTGGTTCTGTTCGCCGAGCTGGGGATTTGTGTTGCAGACTGTCGTCCCCTGTCTAGGTGACATCCTCAGTGCTTGGGAGCTTCCTGTGAAGTGCTTTTGTGTTGTTTCCTCTGGCATTTATAGTGGTTTGTCTCTGTCGCTTCCGGTTGTCAGCTCCAGCTGTCCGCTGTAGTGGCCGGTATATTGGGTCCAGGTCAATGTGTTTGTTGATAGAATCTGTGGATGAGTGCCATGCCTCTAGGAATTCCCTGGCTGTTCTCTGTTTGGCTTGACCTATAATAGTAGTGTTGTCCCAGTCGAATTCATGTTGCTTGTCATCATAGAATCCCTACAGCATGTCATTTTGTGGCTAGTTGGTGTTCATGGATGCGGATCATTAGCGCTCTTCCTGTTTGTCTTTGTAGTGTTTTGTACAGTCCTTGCATGGGATTTTGTACACTATGTTGGTTTTGCTCATACTGGGTATCGGGTCCTTAGTCCTGGTGAGTTGTCTGAGAGTGGCTGTTGGTTTGTAGGCAGTTATGAATCCTAGTGGTCATAGTAGTCTGGCTGTCAGTTCAGAAATGCTCTTGATGTATGGTAACATGGCTAGTCCTTTGGGTTGTGGCATGTCCTCATTCCGTTGTCTTTCCCTTAGGCATCTGTTAATGAAATTGCGGGGGTATCGGTTTTTGGCGAATACATTGTTGAGGTGTTCTTCTTCCTCTTTTTGCAGTTCAGGTGTGCTGCAGCCCTTTGAACAGTGTCTTGATGCAACTTCTTGGGGAATGGGTTTGGGTGGGATGCTCTTCAGAAGGTTGGTGTGAACTTGTTGGGCCTAAGGGCCTGTTTCTACACTGTAGGGATTCTATGATGAGAGGTCTGTTTGATAACCACCATGTACGCTTGGAATTGAAGAGCTTTACTTCGAGATAAGGAGCAAACTGCCACAGGGATAGTGCCTGGACAAACAAACACATCCTAGGATGCTCCACACTGAGATCTCAATGTGCAGGGAACAGTTTTTAGATTAGATTACTTACAGTGTGGAAACAGGCCCTTCGGCCCAAAAAGTCCACACCAACCCGCCGAAGCGTAACCCACCCAGACCCATTCCCCTACATTTACCCCTTACTTAACACAACGGGCAATTTAGCATGGCCAATTCACCTAACCTGCACATCTTTGGATTGTGGGAGGAAACCCACGCAGACACTGGGAGAATGTGCAAACTCAACACAGGGAGTCGCCTGAGGCGGGAATTGAACCCGGGTCTCTGGCGCTATGAGGCAGCCAAATGGGAGTGGGCTGGTTGAAAGCATGACCATTGCAGGCCCAGTGGCCTGAACTGCCTTCTTCTGCACAGTAATCATTCCGTGATTCTGTGGTGGAGCAACGAAGGGAAAGTCAGTCAAAAGAAGAGTTTGAAGCGGTGTTAGTGTGGGAGGAGATTACAGAGATAGCAAAAGGCGAGACCTTTGAGAGATTGCAAGCAAACATTGAGAAACCTGAGCTTTTGCTTGGCCAGAACACAATGTCGATCAATGCAGGCAAGGCTGGTTGGCAGGGAAGGACTTGGTGTAGGTTAGGAGATAACATTAGGAGATAAATGAACTGATATTGGCAGAGGATACAGAACGGAACACCACCATGAAGAGGTCTGCAAGCTGCAAGGCTAGGATGAGTATTTCAATGTCAGATGGGCTGAGGTAGGAGTAGAGGTGTCTACACAGAGCAGATGGTGCCTGTTAGTCCCGGAAAGCGTGAACTGACATTAACAGATAAGCTCCGCCGAGGCTATAAAGGAATGTTCCTGGGAGGAGTTAACTAATTTTGTTTGGTTTCAGTGCTGCTATACCAATTGTAAATGCTAATATTAACACAGCTAACAGTAATGGGCACTTACATTTAAGTCAAGCCTAATGTCGCGGGCCCCATATCTCAGGAAGGATGCACTGGCCCTGGAGCGTGTTCAGAGGATTCACGAGAATGGTCTCAGGAATGAAAAGCTTAACATATGAGGAACGTTTGAGGATTCTGGGTCTATACTCGATGGAGTTTAGAAGGATGAAGGGGGATTTAATTGAAACTTACAGAATACTGAATGGCCTGGACAGAGTAGATGTTGGGAAGATGTTTCCATTGGTAGGAGAGATTAGGACTTGAGGGCACAGCCTTAGAGTAAAGGGAAGACCTTTTAGAATGGAGATAAGGAGAAACTTCTTCAGCCAGAGAGTCGTGAACCTATGGAATTCACTGCCACAGGAGGCTGTAGAAGCCACTATATTTAAGATAGTTACATTCTTGAGTATCAAGGGGACCAAGGGTTACAGGAAGAAACTGAGAGAATGGGTTTGAGAAACTTATCAGCCATGATAGAATGGTGGAGCAGACTTGATGGGCTGAATGGCCTAATTTCTGCTCCTATGTCTTAGGGTCTTATGGTTGTCTCAGGGATCTCAAAATCAAATGTTGAGTGCTATGTAATAAATCTTTACTGATTATCCAGTTTGAGACCATCTTTTGCTGAAGATCTCATCTTTCCCTGTTTGGCATCAGTCATTGAGACAAATGCCAATATGAAGGATTGTGGCAATGAATCAGCTCAAAGCATCTCAAATGTTCCAGTGAGCATGATGATAGTATATTCTGTGCTGACAGATTTTGCCATAGATACCAGAGATGATTTAAATTTGGAAACTCCAAAGAGGTGGATTGGTTCACTGGTGTGGCAACAAAGATTGTGGAGATGTTTGGATGGACTATCAGAGGTGTTTGCTTGGACTGTCAGAGATTGTGGAGGAGTTTGATTGGACTATTAGAGATTGTGGAGATGTTTGCTTGGACTATCAGAGAGTGTGGAGGTGTTTGATTGGACTATCAGAGAGTGTGGAAGTGTTTGATTGGACTGTCAGAGAGTGTGGAGGTGTTTGATTGGACTGTCAGAGATTGTGGAGGAGTTTGATTGGACTATTAGAGATTGTGGAGATGTTTGCTTGGACTATCAGAGAGTGTGGAGGTGTTTGATTGGACTGTCAGAGATTGTGGAGGTGCTTGATTGGACGATCAGAGACTGTGGAGGTGCTTGATTGGACGATCAGAGACTGTGGAGGTGTTTGATTGGACTGTCAGATATTGTGGAGGTGTTTGATTGGACTGTCAGAGAGTGTGGAAATGTTTGATTGGACTATCAGAGAGCGTGGAGGTGTTTGATTGGACTATCAGAGAGTATGGAGGTGTTTGATTGGACTATCAGAGATTGTGGAGGTGTTTGGTTCGGGCTGGGAAGTGATGAAGGTTTGGTTGGTGATGATGATAGCTTTGGTCTTGCAGCACGATGTTGAAAGCTGAAACCTAGATGTTGGATGAGCAGTTGGGCAAAACAATTAAAAGTAGAATGATTTAAAATAAAATCGTTTTGGGACACAGTTATCACTGGCTGAGCCAGCATTTACTGTCCATCCCTAATTGCCCGGAGGCCAGTTAAGAATCAATCACATAGCTGTGGGTCTGGAGTCGCATGTAGGCCAGAACAGGTAAGTGAACCAGGTGGATTTTCATGACAAGTGGTCGCAGTTATACAGTCACTGTTAGACCAGCTTTTTATTTCAGATTTTTAACCGAAAACAAATTTTACCAAACGCGAGGGTGAGATTTGAGCCCATGTCGCCAAAACGCTAGCCTGGGTTCTGGATTACTAGTCCAGTGACTGGAATGCTGTAACAACATTATGGAGACCCAAATGCTGAAGGGACAATGTTTGTGAAAATTTGAGATAAATGATCACATTGAGAAGGCTACAATGTTATCAGATGATTACAAAGATTCTGATATAATTCATTACGATTGTTGTCATCTTCCAGCAGCTCGTATGAATTATTTGAGTTTGAGTTATTTGATTTATTTTTTGTCACGTGTACTTTATTATAAAACACAGGGAGAAATGTTGTATAGTGTTGCCACCTTAAAACACAAAAATAAGCCACAGAATGTAAAGGTACAAGAATAAAGAAAAGCTTTACAGTCCTTGTTGAGTGTTACAAAGTGGAGGTCAAACCCTTCCAGAAACTACCCCAGGAAAGCTCACCTAGCCTTATTACCTGCTAAAAGTGTGAGTACATGAAAGAAAACCCCTGATTTCCACTGTTTAAAGAACAAAATAACAATTTATTCTCCTAACGCGAACGGCGAACACTAAATAAAATCTGTTAACAAACACGAGTCCCTTGTTTCTTAACTAATCACTGTCTGATCCCAACTCTATTAAACTGCTGTTCCAGTAACACAATTATTAAACATTATATTAACCTAATCTTTCAACGTCCATACAGCCTCTTGTGCTGTCTTCCTTCCGAACTTCTGATTCTGCTATCTTCTCTCTGTGTCATCTTCTTACTTTTTACTGCGAGTATTTTTAACAATCGAATGCCTTGGTACCTTCTAAATCGATGGTGCCTTTTTAGAAATGTCTTTTGAGAGCAAGATGTTTATTTATTTGGTTGGCTCTGAGTAATTTTGAAAATGCCCTTCCTTTTACATCTCCAAGACCTGTGCCCTCTCATTAGTCCAATGTTGTCAATACAATCAAATTCAAATTCAATTGGACTTAGGTACCCTGGGCATATCCTTGCCAATGTAGACACCACAGATGCTGCTGGGTATCACTCCTGCCCTGACATCACCGGGAACTCAAACTTGCTTCCATCACCACTGCAATGAGCCCGCACTGGCCCCACTCAAGTTCACACAGGGTACACCCGAGTCCGCACTGGGCCCACTCGAGTTCTGTGCTGGGTCTACTCGAGTCCACATTGGGCCCACTTGGGTCTGTGCTGGGCCCATTCGAGTCCACGCAGTGCCCACTCGAGTACGTGCTGGGCCTACTCGAGTCTGCGCTGAGCCCACTCGAGTCTATGCTGGACCCACTCGAGTCTGCGCTGAGCCCACTCGAGTCTATGCTGGATCCACTCGAGTCTCTGTTGGACCCACTCGAGTCCGTGCTGGGCCCACCCGAGTCTGTGCTGGGCCCACTTGAATCCGTGCTGTGCTTACTTGAGTCCGTGTTGAGCCCACTCGAGTCCACGCTGGGCCCACTCGAGTCCACGCTGGGCCCACTCGAGTCCGCGCTGGGCCTACTCGAGTCCACGCTGGGCCTACTCGAGTCTGCGCTGGGCCCACCCGAGTCTACACTGGGCCCACTCGAGTCCGCGCTGGGCCTACTCGAGTCCGCGCTGGGCCTACTCGAGTCTGCGCTGGGCCCACCCGAGTCTGCGCTGGGCCCACTCGAGTCTGCGCTGGGCCCACCTGAGTCTGCGCTGGGCCCACCTGAGTCTGCGCTGGGCCCACCCGAGTCTGCACTGGGCCCACTCGAGTCCGCGCTGGGCGCACTTGAGTCTGTGCTGGGCCTACTCAAGTCCATGCTGGGCCCACTCGTGTCCGTGTTCGGCCCACTCAAATCCATGCTGGGCCCACTCGAGTCTCTGCTGGGCCCTCTCGAGTCTGCGCTGGGTCTACTCGAGTCCGTGTTGGGCCGACTTGAGTCCATGCTGTGCCTACCCGAGTCTGTGTTGGTATGACTCAAGTCCGTTCTGTGCCTACTCGAGTCTGTGCTGGGCTGACTCAAGTCCATGCTGGGCCCACTCATATCCGTGCTGGGCCCACTCATGTCTACGCTGGGTCTACCCGAGACCGTGCTAGTCCCACTCGAATCCACGCAGGACCCACTCAAGTTGGTGCTGAGCCTACTTGAGTCCATGCTGGGCCCACTCGAGTCTATGCTGGGCCCGGTCATTGACTGCCACAGGTCTGCTCCGGGCCTATTTGCCACCGCCAGTAACATCGCAGCGACCAACAAAAGATAAATAAAATAAATGAGGAAAAGTGAAAAAAAAAACAGAAAAAAACCAAAAGGAATGAAAACAAAATCGGACAGAGTGTACAAACCCTGGGCTCAGATGCCCTACTCCACTGCCATCTTGCTGGAGATATTACTAATTGCCTTAATTGATAAGCCAAACAATTTCATTACCAGATGAAGAAATCGTTCAGAGCAGGGGTTTAAACAAAGGTTGAAATAATTGAAATAATCACATAATGTGCCTTCAGCTGCTCTTTTAACTCTGACTAACAGACACCTAAATGACTGATGAACATGTTACTCATGTTTACACAGATATCCCACTCAGTCAGCCCTTTCTTGTTTTTTTAATTTCCTGGAACTATTGGTATTTATCTGACCAGAAAGAAAAAGCAATCTTATTTATTGCGAACTCCTAACATGCTTGTAACACTAAGGTGAAAACACAGCCCATATTAAAACTACAGTACATAAAATTGATTAAGATTTCTCAGGAAGACTGTTAATAGACCATAAGCCCACAGATGATAGGAGTCAAAAGAGACATTCGGCCCATCAAATCTGCTCCACCATTCAATGAGATCATGGCCGATCTGATAATCCTGATCTTCACTTGCCTGCATTTTCCCCATAACACTCGATTCTCTCACTGATTGAAAATTTGGTTGTGTCGGTTTTAGATATGTGCAAGTTCATTTGTTCTCTCAAAATGCTGTGACCTCTTGAAACTAGACGATGTATGTCTGTGTTTGAAAGACAATGTCAATATTCGTATCATCGTGATTCTCAGACTGAGACAGAAAATAAAATGCTGTTCTCTCTCGTAATTTACTCTTGCCTATGGTGATGGTGTTGAATGATCTGATTCCACAGTGTCCATATTTTGTCCACATACTTGTTCCTCAGTTATGGGTGGGTGGACAATTAAAGTCAGCAGGATGTTTAATAGTGAGGAGCATGCTACAGACGTGTTTGATCCTGTCAATGAGTTTAAAATCCTGGGAATTCCCTCCACTAAGGACATGATGGTCTACCTACAGCACATGGACTGCGGCTCTTCAAGGTGTCAGAAGTCACACAACACCAAGATATAGTCCAACAGGTTTATTTGAAATCACAAGCTTTCAGAGCGCTGCTCCTTCATCAGGTGAAGTGATGTCACCTTTCAAATAAACCTGTTGGACTATCACCTGGTGTCGTGTAATTTCTGACCTTGTCCACCCCAGTCCAACACTGACACCTCCACATCACTGTTCAAGAAGGCAGCTCGCCTTTATCTTCTCAAGGGACAGGCGATAAATACTAGCCCAGCCAGCGACCCCTGTCCCAAAAGTGAACAAAAGAAAAAGAGCAATTCAGTAGGAAGTAAAACACCCTGATGAAAGCCTGACTGAACGTCCCTCTCTTCCTGCCAGTTAAAGATGCTAAAGTCAACTATCTGTCTCATATGGTGTCCCTGCCCTCAAACAGAATGACAGAAATATTATGATGCAGAACGAGGCCATTCAGTCTATGTGACTGTTCAGATGAGCATCATTAACTGCTGCCAGTATCCTGCTTTCTCCTCTCCTCTTGCACATGATTTCTAACCAAATAATCTCTCTTGAACATCTCGATTACCACCACACTTCCAGGCAGTGCATTCCACAGACTAAACCGTGGAGCATTGAGCCATCCATCTCCTTTAGATCTTGGCAACATGGATAAAGAGATTAGGATAAATCTTCATAACACTATAAGATAAAAACATCACCATGCCGTTTGTATGGTAGATACATGTGTTTCCTACAGCTTTATTTAATGTGCGTATTGCATTGCTCAACTGCAAACATCGGGTCACTTTTCAACTTAGCGACAAAAAATAACTTGGGTCTTTTCAAAATTAATTGATATTTGTTCGAATTTTCTGCTTGCCATTTTGTGTGTTATTTATCCCTGCATTGATCGACCGAATCAAATTCCATTCTGGTGAAAAGTCATTGCCATCAGACATCAAGCATGGGCAGAATTTTCCCATTTCCAATTAAAACACTTTGTCGAGTGAGGCTCTGATGTTTCTCAGTCTGCCCTCTGCTCTCAATATTGGTGTGGCCAGGTCCCACGGTGCCTTTTGGGCCCAGAGGGGAGCAGGTATTTGCCAGGGCCAGTACCATTGGCTGCCGACGCCATGTTAAAAACTCAGCTGCAGACCACTTCAGGCACCATCAGCCAGGAATGAACATTCACACTGTGATGCTTGAGCCTCTCTACAATCACAAAATGGACCCAGAGGAAAAGGAAGCTTGCTGCCCTGCTTTGCTGACAGGGACCATGTTGTTGAACGGGGCTTTTGGGGGGGGACAACAGTCCGTTCTCCAGTTGATGGCCACAGGAGGTCATGCCAAGCCAGACCAGGGACTGATTCCAGCTCAGGTCGCTGCTGTGTGAAATGGGACACTCACTCCAGCAGAGCAGGAAGAAGTTCTGCTGCCTGCAAGGGTAGGTGCTACTATTATAAGGGCAACTAGGTACTGGCAATAAACGCTGGCCATCCAGGGACACTCACATCCCACTGAATTACAAAATACCTTCTCTGGGTATGCCCGAAACGTCGATTCTCCTGCTCTTTGGATACTGTCGGACCAGCTGTGCTTTCCAGCAGTACACTTTTTGTCTCTGGATTAATAGTCCAGCGATAACACCAGTAGACCATCACCTCCCCTGGCGTGCAGCATTCCAAATCAATGGCTCTCATCCTGCTCATCCTTCCAAACCATTAACCCCTTCCTGCCCTCACTCACTCACAAGGGTGACCTCCACACTGCTCCTGCTCACGCCTTACCACGAGCTGTTCTTTCGTCAGCCCCAACCATCCCTTTGTCTCTGCAGGGAAACTGGGCCCAACTCCAGCCTGATGTGTGGTGCTGGAAAAGCACAGCAGGTCAGGCAGCATCTGAGAAGCAGGAGAATTAACGTGTCGGGCAAAAGTCTTCCATTAGGAAAGGTGGGGGGAGGGGAAATGAGGAAACTGGTGGAATCCACATTGATACCATGGTGTTGGAGGGTCCCGAGACAGAAGGTGAGGTGCTCTTACTCCAGGCACCAGGTGGTAAGGGAGTGGTGATGGAGGAGGCCCAGGATGTGCATATCCTCAGCAGAGTGGGAGGGGGAGTTGAAGTGTTTGGTCACGGGGCGGTGGGGTTGGTTGGTGCGGGTGTCCCGGAGATGTTCTGTGAAGTACTCTGCGAGGAGGCGTCCTGTCTCCCCAATGTAGAGGAGACCACATCAGGAGCAATGGACACAGTAAATGACATGGGTGGATGTGCAGGTGAAACTTTGATGGATGTGGAAGGCTGGCCCACTCAAGTCCGTGCTTGACCTGTATGTGGAAGGGGGGAGGGGTGGGTGCAGGTTTTGTGATTCCTGTGGTGGCAAAGGAAGGTGCAGGGAGGGGAGGGTGGGTTGGTGGGGGACGTGGACCTGGCGAGGGAGTCGCGGAGGGAATGGTCTTTACAGAAAGCGGATAGGGTTGAGGAAGGAAATATATCTCTGGTGGTAGGGTCTGTTTGTAGGTGGTGGAAATGGCAGAGGATGATGTGATGTATATGGAAGTTGGTGATGTGGAAGGTGAGGACCTGAGGATTTCTGTCCTTGTTGTAGGGGTGGGGCTCGAGGGCAGAGGTGCAGAAAGTGGATGAGATGCACTGGAGGGCATCATCAACTACGTGAGAGGGGAAATCACTATCTTTAAAGAAGAAAGCTATCTGGTGTGTTCTATGGTGGAACAGTCCCCCTGGGAGCAGATGTGGCGGAGGCGGAGGAATTGGGAGTAAGGAATAGCGTTTTTGCAGAAGGCAGGGAGGGACAGGGTGTAGTCCAGGTAGTTGGTCACTGTTGATGGAGATGGAGACATCCAGGAAGGGGAAGGAGGTGTCTGAGATGGTCCAAGTAAATTTCAGGTTGGGGTGGAATATGTTGGTGAAGGTGATGAAGTGCTCAACCTCCTCGTGGGAGCACGAGGTGGAGCTAATGCAGTCATCAATGTAGCGCAGGAAAAGGTGGGGAGTGATATCAGTGTAACTACGGAAGATGGACTGTTCCATGTAGCTGACCAAGAGACAGTCATAGCTGGGGCCCATGTGGGTGCTTATGGCTACCCCTTTCATCTGGAGGAAGTGGGAGGATTCGAAGGAGAAACTGTTGGGGAGAAATTGAGGGTCTGGGAGCTAGGAGACATATAAGATAATCAGAGGGTTATATAGGTCGGACAGTGAGAGCCCTTTTCCTCAGATGGTGATGGCTAGCATGAGGGGACATAGCTTTAAGTTGAGGGATGATAGATATAGGACAGATGTCAGAGGTAGTTTCTTTACACAGAGAGTATTAGATGCATGGAACACACTGCTTGCAGTAGTAGTATACTTGCCAAATTTAAGGACATTTAAATGCTCATTGGATAGGCATATGGGCAAGAATGAAATAGTGTAGGTTAGATGGGCTTCAGATTGGTTTTACAGGTCGGTGCAACATTGAGGGCTGAAGGGCCTGTTATTTGCTGTAATGTTCTATGTTCTATGTTATAAGGATTACACCCAAAACGTTGACTTCTCCACTTCTGCTGCCTGGCTTGCTGTGTTCCTCCAACCTCCTGCCTGTCCAACTCAGAACCTGTAAAAACTGGACTTTGCTGAGGTGAGACTGTGGATGTGAATGCAAGCCAGTAAACATCTTGCTGCTCACTAGGTGAGAATCCCGTCTCACCGTGCAAGACTGTGGAAAGTAGGAATCCTTGCTCCTGACATTGGGAATTTCACACAATTCACTCAACTCTCTCACCAGTTGCGCACATTGTTCAGGGGCTGGGAAGGCCTTGACTTCTGCTTCTCTCTCCTCAGGTGCTGCCTGCGTACAGGTGCCCCTCACCCCATACCACGGGGGCTACATTCCAAGACATACCGCGGATGTCCAAATTCATGGAAAATTGTGGATCCATTCATTTAAATGGGAAATTTACCTCCCCGGCAGCCCCCGGGTTCCAGGTTCTGGAAATTTCCATGTAATATTTTCGGGCTGTGGCAAACTGTGGATAACTGAAACCTGGTAAGCCTATTCTGCAGATACAGTGGCTGCCCTATAATCTGTTTATTGCTGGAAAAGGATCAGCCTTCAGAATGAACTCGATTCATAGTTTCATTGGTGGCCACTTCTGAAGACAGTTGAGAGTTAACCATGTTGCTGCAGGTCCATAATACCATAAGATATAGGAGTGGGAGCAGGCCATTCAGCCCCTCCAGCCTGCTTCACCTTTCAAAAGGATCATGGCTGTTCTGCCACTTGTCAAGGCAACTTCCCTGCATTGACTGCATATCTGTCAGACTAGATAAGTATGACAGATTTTCTTGCCCTAAAAAACATGAGTAAATGGGTTTCAATAACACACAGTGGGGCCTCATGGTCAACATTTTACTGATACAAGGTTTTTAATTCATCATGGCTATCGTGGGACTTGAATTCACGTCTTTGGGTTCAATAACACAATGTTTATGAAGGTTTCTCACTGATTCTGCAGAGTTCTGTGATCGTTACTAACCAGTGATTGGAGATTGTATCACGGTGCCAGTAGTATTATAGGGTGGTGAGGGCAGATTGGGAGTAAGTGTGTTTCTCTGTGATATACATATGAACTGTTATCCACAGTTATCAGACACACTCAAAGTCACGACCATGACTGTGTTCAGTTCTGGTTTTGTTGCGAGGGTTTTCGGAGAACTGAAAACCAGCTCTTGAAACCGAGATATCAACAGCTTCAGGTTCATTTCCTCAGCTTCCCTTTTCCAGAATAATAAACAGGAAGTTGACTGGTCCATGTTGGTTTCTGCAAATTTACTTACATTGACAGAAAGAATTTAAAAATCCAGGCGATTGAACTGGTCCAATCCGAACAATTAACACCCCCATTATCTTTCCTCTTATGTCTTTGCTTTAAGTTAATAATTTAATAATTTAAATGAAAATTAAAGACTGAGAAAATTTGAAACAAAAAGATTTATTTTCTGTCTAAGGGCAATGGATACATGGAATAATTAACATAGTGAAAATTCAAGGTCACAATTTGAGCACATAAATTCCGTCTTGATTTGTGGCTTGCCTGGATGAGCTAAATCTACACAATAGATTGAGCCAAAATACTTTGCTGTGTGTTTGTTTTTCTCCCAGCAAAGTATCTTTACTTGATGTGGCAAAGTTTAACGTATGCCTCGTTAGCATTGGTAACTAGGAAGTGATATGGTTTTGAATAATCCAATAGGTGGTTATTACAGCTCACTAATATATACACGCATTGCATTCTGCAGCAATTTAATACCTGCACTAACACTAAGTTCATAAGTTCATAAGATATAGGAGCAGAATAAGACTATTCGGCCCATCAAGTCCACACTGCCATTCGATCGTGGCTGATATGTTCCTCACCCCCATTTTTCCACCTTCTCTGCATAACTCTTCAACCCATTACCAATTAAAGATCTGTCCAACACCTCCTCAAATTTACTCACTGTGCCAGCATCCACCGCACTTTGAGGCAGAGAATTCTACAGATTCACAACCCTTTAGGAGATGTTTCTCCTCAATTCTGTTTAAAATTTGCTACCCGTTATCCTAAGTTATTTAGCTAACAAGAGTAGTGTGCTTCTTTCAGCATGTCATGACTCAAGTGGCTTGTGTTAAGATGGAGTCTGAGACCTTTATTCCCTCAGCTCGCATACGATGTTTCAGAGATGAAAGCATGTCCTTTAAAGATACACTCTGTTTGTGAGCTATAATGCAACACAATCTTCTCATACTTTTCAATGATTCGATCTCCATAAATGAATGGTTCGAAAAAACTTGTAAAAGTGCATTCTGACACTATCTGATCAGTGGGTGATCCAATAGCATACACAGTAAAATTTGCCTGTGACGGTTAAACTGCCACATTACGTAATAGGAGTTATTTACAGAGGGTGACAGGAGTGTGACACAATGTTTACAGAAATAGCAGGAAACATTGTGTCTCTCTCAGAGGCTTGATATAATCACGAGGGAATCACACACTCACCTGGACAGAATAACAAGTAGGAAGTTGGCTGGTCCACATTGGTTTCTGCAGATTTACTGACGTTGGAAGAAGGAATTTAAAAATCCAGATCCAATCATTTAAATGTAACCTTATTGCCCAGTGGTATTATCACCAGACTACTAATCCAGAGACACATTTAATGGCCCAGAGACCTGGATTTGAATCCTGACACATCAGATGGCGGAATTTGAATCCAACAAAAATCTAAAACAGCCCCAACCCCTCCTATTTATCCCTTGCCCCTCATCACCCCCATTCCTGATGAAGAGCTTATATCTGAAACATCGATCCTCCTGCTCCTTGGATACTGCCTGATCTGCTGTGCTTTTCCAGTGCCACACTTTTTGACTCTGATCTCTAGCATCTGTAGTCCTCACTTTCTCCTCACCATGAACCCATTCTCAATTGTTGGGGGACAAACCCATCTGGTTCACCAATGTCCTTTTGGGAAGGAAACTGACATCCTTACCCCGTGTGACTCCATCCCCACGGGAATGTGTTTAACTCTTAACTACTCTATGGGCAATTAGGGATGGGCAATAAATGCTGGCTCATCCAGTGAATGAATAAAACAAATCTTACTGTGTCTATAAATGACAGTGTGGGTGATCAAGTGGAGTTTCTCCCAGGAGTCTGCCATTCCATGAATGGCCTGTAGATGTCCTCACCCAGCTGCTAGTTCCTCAGGCCTTTTATTGTTGAGAATAGCTCTGTGCTGTTCCATTCTGAACCCATATACCATTTCGTACAACAACAAGGGTGCATTGTTGCGACAAGTTCTCCACTGCTCATCAATCAGATCCAGTTTTATCTCAGCCCCAATCACAATGTCACCAGTGTACTGCCTGATAGCTAATGATTTCACATGATTTGGAGACGCCAGTGTTGTACTGGGGTGTACAAAGTTAAAAATCACACAACACCAGGTTATAGTCCAACAGGTTTAATTGGAAGCACACTAGGTACCACCTGATGAAGGAGCATCGCTCTGAAAGCTAGTGTGCTTCCAATTAAACCTGTTGGACTATAACCTGGTGTTGTGTGATTTTTAACTTAATGATTTCACAAGTGGTTAAAGGAGTGTTGCTTTATTTTGTCCACATCGAGAACGAGGGAGGGGTTAGCTAGGTAAAGAGGCTAGGTGAATGTGAATTAATATAAAAGTTGAAACAACTAAAATGTAAGACCGCTATGAGATGCTGCCAGACCTGCTGAGTTTCTCCATTGTTCTCTGCATTTGCTCAAAGTAATTATTGGCAAATTGGTCTGCTCAATATTAATATTTAAAAGACCAGACTGCTGTTTTTGGTGACAAATGGTGTTTAATCAAATTTTAATCAAAATGGGTGCAGCACAGGTGGCTCAATGGGTTAGTGTCAGGGACCCAGGTTCGATTCCTGCCTCGGGTGACTGTCTGGGTGAAGTTTGCACATTCTCCCCGTTTCTGCGTAGGTTTCCTCTGGTTGCTCTGGTTTCCTCCCGCAGTCCAAAGATACGTAGGTTAAGGTGGATTGGCCTTGGGAAATTGCCCATAGTGTCCAGGGATGTGCAGGCTAGCCAAGGGTAATGCAGAGTTACAAGGATAGGGTAGGGGGCTGGTTCTGGGTGAGATGTTTTTCAGAGGCTCTGTATGGAATCGATGGCCTCCTTCCACACTTTAGGGAGTCATTAGACAACAGGTCAGCTAAAACCTGAAAGGGTTGTGGGGAAATACAGGAAAGTGGAAATGAGGAATGGCAGTGCTTTCTTGAAAAGCCTACTCCTATTCGTATTACTTATGATCTCAGATAACTTTGTCACAAAGTTGCGTTCAGTAGTGCCTTTGTTTGAATGCTGTAGAAGAGGCTCTTATCTTAAACAACAAGGTAAGCTTTGTCACATAGAGTCAGAGAGTCATAGAGATGTACAGCACAGAAACAGACCCTTCAGTCCAACTCGTCCATGCCGACCAGATATCCCAACCTAATCTTGTCCCATTGCCAGCACTTGTCCCATATCCCTCTAAACCCTTCCTATTCATATACCCATCCAAATGCCTCTTAAATGTTCCAATTGTACCAGCCTCCACCACTTCCTCTGGCAGCTCATTCCATACACGTACCATCCTCTGTGTGAAAAAGTTGCCCCTTAGGTCTCTTTTATATCTTTCACCTCTCACCCTAAACCTATGCTCTCTAGAAACTTTGTCTATTTATCCTATTCATGCCCCTCATGATTTTATAAACCTCTATAAGGTCACCCCTCAGCATCCGACACTCCAGGGTAAACAGTATGAGCAAAATGCACTGCACCAGGAATTTCCACTTAAGGAAACATTTGTTTAGCCAATTATTACAGGCTTGAAATATAAATTATTTGGGACTAAACCTACAAGATTTAAATAATCATTTATTTCCAGTCCAAGGCACAGTTTAGTGCTCAGCCTGTAAAATGCATTACAAAGTACTGACTGAGAATTGAGAGATGCATGAATTCCTTAACAATAACAAAAGTGGAAAATAAAGGACAGCTACTAAAGAGGAAAATCATGCAATTGGCTCACAAAAGATTATTTCATGAGCTTTAATTTTGGCCTTAAGTAAAATCCACAATTGTCCTTCAAACCGAATTGTGTTGGTGCCACATTGATCTGCTCAGGTACAAATCCAATGAATTACAAAACTGATGATACCCTATTTTTTTTGAATATATATCTAATCCAGATGAGGAAAAAAAGTACCTGAAAATGGATCTTATTACTATCTACAGGTTAGATTATCCTGATGGTAACATAAGGAGCAGATGACATGATGGGTGTCTGACTGGAACTGCCCAGAACTCCCTGAGATTTTCTCAGACTTACCAAACACTTCCCATTTTCTCTGTTCTATTTCAGATTAAGCAGAGCTATAGAATTGCTTGTAGATTAACTCTTGCACATCCGTGCAAAATGGTGTCAGAAACATGGGTGAGCACATCCGCTCTGAATTGAGCCAGTTCTGTGAGGGAACTGACACATGAACTGCTAACGGATGCTGGAGATTTGGAGTGTGAGAGACTGATTTGACTCCAGAGATACCATTTTGACCTCAATACTTGAGCCAACAACCTCTGGGAATTTTTACCCCATGGCTGATGACTTTTAAGACAGGAGGTTGCAGACTATCTTCATCGATGACCTTGAAAACATGGCTTCAAGCTGTTTCATCTCAGTAAAACTGGCAGCGGCCTGGACTGGCAGGAAACAATGAAGATATTGTCAGCATGGCAGGGTTAGGCAGAAGAATACTACCATCCCCTTGGGTGGCATCTCCGCTATCCTGGTAATCTGTTGGATGACCTGTCTATTGAAGGTTTACCAGACTGATACCTGGGATGGAAGGACTGACGTATGAAGATGGGTTTGGAATGTATTCACTGGAGTTTAGAAGAGATGGGAGATGGGGCAGGATGGGGGATCTCATAGACACCTAGAAAATTGTACCAGGACTAGAAAGGACAAACGCAGGAAGATTGTTGAATCATCAAGTCATACAGATGTACAGCATGGAAACAGACCCTTCGGTCTAACTCGTCCAAGCTGACCATGTATCCTAACCTAACCTAATCTAGTCCTTTTCCTATTCATGTACCCATCCAGATGCCTTTTAAATGTTGTAGTTGTACCAGCCTCCACCACTTCCTCTGGCAGCTCATTCCATACAGGTACCACCCTCTGTGTGAGAAAGTTACCCTTTAGGTCCCTTTTATATCTTTCCCCTCTCACCCTTTACCTATGTCTTCTAGTTCTGGACTCCCTGACCCCAGGAAAAAATGTTCTCTATTTATCCTGTAATGAATAGATAAGGGGTACTGTACCTTGAAAAGAGTTAAAAGCTAGCAGAGCTACCTGTCAGCACTAAGTGTTCTGAACAAGATTTAGTGTAGCCTTTTGGTCCAGCAGCTAGATTAACTGGGTTGCCTGGAGACAAAAAAAAACACATTTGAATTCAACCAATCAGTTGAAATTATGTCCCAAAATACTAAATTCCAATCAAGTTTGAATTTGGTATTTTGACAACATTAACACCAATGAAACGATCCGATTATAAAAATGAAAAATATTGAACAGTTGGAGGAGAACTACCAAAAGACCAACAAATGTAAGCTGTTAGTGAGAGCTCTCCAAAGATCTGTCCAGAAAAGGAGTTTGCACAGAGAGGAAAACATCAACACCGACCTGGAGGGCAAATCGACAGAGGAAGATACAACAATTTCTAACATTTGGACTTTTGGTAAATCTTAATTGGGGGTTTTATCGGACTATTATTATGGAGGGGAAGGTAAAAGATAGGTTAGAGAAAGGAGTTGCAAATAGTTGCTAATTAATTATTCTCTGTTAGACTTTAGGAAATAAACTTGTTACTTTAACTAGTTCTTGGCCTCTGGAAGTTTCACAGATTAAATATTTTCTGTGTTGCTGGTTTAAAATTAACAGGTGGGGTTTACCTCATGTCATAATAATCGTATCCATGTCCCTCATGATTTTATAAACCTCTATAAGGTCACCCCTCAGCCTCCGATACTCCAGGGAAAACAGCCCCAGCCTGTTCAGCTTCTCCCTGTAGCTCAACTTCTCCAACCCTGGCAACATCCTTGTAAATCTTTTCTGAACGCTTTCAAGTTTCACAACATCCTTCCGATAGGAAGGAGACCAGAATTGCATGTAATATTCCAACAGTGGCCGAACCAATGACTTGTACAGCTGCAACATGACCTCCCAACTCCTGTACTCAATACTCTGACCAATAAAGGAAAGCATACCAAACGCCTTCTTCACTATCCTATCTACCTGCAACTCTACTTTCAAGAAGCTATGAACCTGCACTCCAAGGTCTCTTTGTTCAGCAACACTCCCTCGGACTTTATCATTAAGTATATAAGTCCTGCTCTGATTTGCCTTTCCAAAATGCAGCACCTCTAAATTAAACTCTATTTGCCACTACTCAGCCCATTGGCCCATTTGATTAAGATCCCTTTGTACTCTGAGGTAATCTTCTTCGTTGTCCACTACACCTCCAATTTTGGTCTCATCTGCAAACTTACTAACTATACCTCCTATGTTCACATCCCAATCATTTATATAAATGATGAAAAGTAGTGGACCCTGTACCGATCCTTGTGGCACTCCACTGGTCACAGGCCTCCAGTCTGAAAAACAACCCTCCACCACCACCCTCGGTGTTCTACTTTTGAGCCAATTCTGTATCCAAGTGGATAGTTCTTCCTGTATTCCATGAGATCTAACCTTGCTAATCAGTCTCCCATGGGGAACCTTATCGAACGCCTTGTTGAAGTCCATATAGATCATGTCTACCGCTCTGCCCTCATCAATGCTCTTCATTACTTCTTCAAAGAACTCAATCAAGTTAGTGAGACATGACTTCTCATGCAAAAAGCCATGTTGACTATCCCTCATCAGTCCTTTCCTTTCCAAATACATGTACATCCTGTCCCTCAGGATACCCTCCAACACTTGCCCACCACCGAGGTCAGGCTCACTGGTCTATAGTTCCCTGGCGTGACCTTACTACCTTTCTTTAACTGTGGCACCATGTTAGCCAACCTCCAGTCTTCCAGCACCTCACCTGTGACTATCAATGATACAAACATCTCAGCAAGAGGCCCAGCAATCACTTCCCTACCTTCCCACAGAGTTCTTGGGTACACTGATCGGGTGCTGGGGATTTATCCACTTTTATGCATTTCAAGGCATTCTACACCTCCTCCTCTGTAATATGGACATATTTCAAGATGTCATCATCTATTTCCCTACAGTCTATATCTTCCATGTCCTTTTCCACAGTAAATACTGATGCAAAATACTCGTTTAGTATCTCCCCCATCTCCTGCGGCTCCACACAAAGGCAGTTTTGCCCTATTCTCTCCCTTGTTACCCTTTTGTCCTTAATGTATTTATAAAAACCTTTTGGATTCTCCTTAACCCTATTTTCCAAAGCTATCTCATGTCCCCTTTTTCCCCTCCTGATTTCCCTCTTAAGTATAATCCTACTGCCTTTATACTCTTCTAAGGATTCACTCGATCTATCCTGTCTATACCTGTCATATGCTTCCTTCTTTTTAACCAAACCCTCAATTTCTTTAGTCATTCAGCATTCCCTACACCTACCAGCCTTCCCTTTCACTCTGACAGGAATATACTTTCTCTGGATTCTCGTTATCTCATTTCTGAAGGCTTCCCATTTTCCAGCCGTCCCTTTACTTGCAAACATCTGCCCCCAGTCAGCTTTTGAAAGTTCTTACCTAATACTGTCAAAATTAGCCTTCCTCCAATTTAGAACTTCAACTTTTAGATCTGGTCTATCCTTTTCCATCACTATTTTAAATCTAATAGAATTATGGTCGCTGGCCCCAAAGTGCTCCCCCACTGACATCTCAGTCATCTGTCCTGCCTTAATTACCTAAAGGTGTGTAAAGGTTTGCACCTTCTCTAGTAGGTACATCCACATACTGACTCAGAAAATGTTCTTGTACACACTTAACTCCATCTAAACCCTTAACATTATGGCAGTCCCAGTGAATGTTTGGAAAGTTAAAATCCCCTACCATAACCACACTATTATTCTTACAGATAGCTGAGATCTCCTTACAGATTTTTTTCTCAATTTCCCTCTGACTATTAGGGGGTCTATAATGCAATCCCAATAAGGTGATCATCCCTTTCTTATTTCTCAGTTACACCCAAGTAACTTCCCTGGATACATTCCCAGGAATATCCTCCCTCAGCACAGCTGTAATGCTATCCCTTATCAAAAATGCCACTCTCCCTCCTCTCTTGTCCCCCTTTCTGTCCTTCCTGTAGCATATGTATCCTGGAACATTAAGCTGCCAGTCCTGCTCATCCTTGAGCCATGTTTCTGTAATGGCTATGATATCCCAGTCCCTCATCTGCCTTCCCTGTTGGGCCTCTTTGCACTGAAATAAATGCAGTTTAATTTATCAGTCCTACCTTGTTCTCTGCTTTGTCCCTGCCTGCCCTGACTGTTTGACTCGCTCCCTTTCCTAACTGTACCAGTCTCAGATTGATCTCTTTCCTCACTATTTCCCTGGGCCCCACCCTCCCACCTTATTAGTCTAAATCCTCCCGTGGAGCTCTAGCAAATTTCCCTTCCAGTATATTAGTCCCGTTCCAATTCAGGTGCAATCCGTCCTTCTTGTACAGGTCACTCCTACCCAGAAAAGATTTCAATGATTCAAAAATGTGAATCCTTCTCCCATACACCAGCTCCCCAGCCATGCATTCAGCTGCTCTATCCTTCTATTCCTGCCCTAGCATAGGGAGTAATCCAGATATTACTACACTCGAGGACCGCCTTTTTAAATTCCTGCCTAACTCTCTATATTCTCCCTTCAGAATCTCATCCTTCCTATGTCATTGGTTCCAATGTGTACAATGACCTCTTGCTGGCCCCTCTCCCCTTTGAGAACATTCTGCACCCTCTCTAAGACATCTTTGATCCTGACACCAGGGAGGTAACACACCATTCTGCTTTTTCGCTGCTGGTCACGAAACATTTGTCTGTGCCTTGGACTAGAAAACCCCCTATCACAATCGATCGCTTGGAACCCGACATACCCCTCATAACATTAGAGCCTGTTTTGATACCAGAAACTTGGCTGTTTATGCTACATTCCCCTGAGAGTCCATCACCTCCTATATTTTCCAAAACATCATACTTATTTGAAATGGGGATAGCCATCGAAGACTCCTGCACTATCTGCCTACCTCTCTTACCTTTCCTGGAGCTAACCCATCTATATGACAGTATCTGCGGCTTTTCTCCATTCATATAACTGCCATCCATCACACACCCCTTTGCTCTTGTAAATTCCTCATTGCCTGTAACTTTAGCTCCAACCGATCCATTTCATCTGATGTGATTCATAACCAAAGAAGTTTTCTGAAGATATAATCTTCAGTAACATGTAAACCCTCCCTAAACTTCCACGTCTGACAAGATGAGCTTATCACTCTGCTAAAAACCATCTTTGCGTCTTCACAATCTACAGACCCAGGAAATAGCACTGTCTCATTACTCTAAAGGAAAACACTGCTCCAGGCTAACTTAATACTTATGGGTTATAGTTTTAAAAGTTAACCAAGAGACAGATCCCAATAAAACATATAATAAAGAAAGAACCCACTCTTGTAGATTTACAGCAAGGCTACACTTAAAAAAATGCACTTATCTGTTCCTGTGCTATCAGCTTTCCCACATAGGTTCCTCCAAGATTAGTTGTGAATTTCACTGTTTGTTAATTTTTCCAGATGCACTCCGATGTCCAGCGATACATGAATTCAAACGGCAAAGGCAGTAACTGTGCAGGTTCACTACTGTGTCAGTTAGCAGTGTGGGTTTCTTTCTCTCTCTCTCTCCTTTACTGACCATGTGTTGCATATTGTCTGTCCTTCTCTCTTTTAAAAGTGCCATTATTTTGACTTTTTTTCTTCAAAGTTCCAAAACAATGCAACAGCATATAAATCAGGAAATGCTGCTCCTGGAATTCGAGGAAATTACCTCCAACACCTGAAATACCTCAAAAAAGAGCAGCTCTTACTGCCACAATTTTTTCCCTGTCCTCCATGCTGGATTACCCAGAATCCTTTGCCATGTTCCTGATGACTTGGGAGTTCAGAGCCAGGGGGTCAGAGTCTGAGGATATAACGTAGGTCATTTAGCACACGGACGAGGAGACATGTTTTCAGCCAGAGAGTGGTGAGCCGGGGAATTCTTTGCCACAGAAAGTAGTTGAGACCAAAATGTTCAATGTTTTCAAGAAGGAGTTAGATTTGGTTCTTAGGGCTAAAGGGGTTAAGGTGTAGGTGGAGAAAACAGGAACAGGCACTGAGATGGATGGTCGGCCATGATCATATTGAATGGTGGAGCAGGCTTGAAGGGCTGAACGGCCTACTCCTGCTCCCATCTTCTATGTTCCTATGAACAGTATGGCACATTGCAGGTCATTGGCACATTGGGATCCCACATTCATGATGCCCACAGACTGACCTTGCATCCCAAAGGGGTTTGAGTTTCCATGACGACATCCATACAAATATCACATCGGCTGTCAGATACAGTCTCATGGTCCACAATTGTGTTGAGGTGGTTGGCCAGAAACGCTGACCTCTCAGCTCTAGGTCATGTTGGTGGTAGTTCCTCTGTGCATTTTACCGTGGGCCTTCCTTTCTATTGTGCAGATATATATGAGATTTCCTCTGTAGACCTTCTTATTTAAGCCCTCAGCTGCAGTTGACCTTGCGTGCAACCCTACACTCAGACAAGCCGAGTTGTCACAGCCAGCCCTGTCCAGAATGCACTCATGCCTGGTGTTAAGTCTGGCCTCAAATTATCGTTTGAACACAACGTCTAAGGTGGGGGTTCTGAATGGAATCCAATGATGTTTCTGAGTCTTCATCATCATTCATTAGATGGTTCTCCAATGTGTGGTCACTTCTTGGACATCTCAAAGGAAAAGCCAAAGGGATGAACTTGCAGGGGCTGATATAAGACATCTGAACTTAACCCATCCACAGCTTGTCAATCAGAAGGGAAATTCTGATGGGAGAATGCGATATGTGAATAAAACTCTTAGAGGATAGGGTGAATAGCCGAGGTCTTTTCCTCGGGGCAGGGAATCCAAAACTAGAGGGTGCAGGTTTAAGGTGAGAGTAAAAATTTAAAAGGAACCTAAGTGGCAGCTTTTTCACTCAGAGGGTGGTGTATGTTTGGAATTAACTGGCAGAAGACGTGGTGGAGACTGGTACAGTTGCAACACTTAAATGGCATCTGGATGGGTTTGGAGGGATATGGCCAAGTGCTTGCAAATGGGACTAGATTAGATTAGGATATCTGGTCGGCATGGATGAGTTGGACTGAAGGGTCTATTTCTGTGCTGTATGACTCACCTTTTATGGTACAATTCCAACAATAAACACAGTTTAAGGTGTTACTTGTATAAAAATAATTGAATCATCCGCAAGCACTGAACATTTTGTAAAGCCAGGTTTTTAAACTGACAATGTAACAATGAGATTAACATCACTGATAGCATTTGTGCTTATTGTGATTGTAGCTTTCAGACAAATAAATGAACAGAATTGTGATCTAGCTTCATACTGTGGTGTTTTCCTGCAATCACTACCAGTGGTTTAAGCATAATAGATATTAATAATGTTCAGTGGCTTAACCTAATCCCATTAATCTTAATTCTCCATTGCAAAAAGGAAATACAATTCATTTGCACTTGTGTGACAGAAGATAAAAGACCTTGTCTCACAAATCAAAAGTTCTGAAGAAGGGTCTCTGGAACCCAAGTGTTCACTCTGCTTTCTCTCCCCAGATGCCTCCTGACCTGTCGAGTTTCTCCAGCAATTTCTGATTTTGTTTCTTATCTCATTAATTCCCGACTTCCAGCTGAGAGTGAGTGAGGTGTAATACCATGGAGCCAAATCGTTAGTTGTTTGATGTTTGAGATTTGCCTCAGTTCACAAATAATGAATGATCAGCTGTGGGATTGTCCAGATCTCTGGCAACATCTGACAGTCACAGTGGACAGCGGGAGGAGTTTGAGGGCACAGCAGTCCCTGAGCATCTAACCAGCTTTCAAATACTTCACCCGCTCAGAAAATAGGGCATTTTGTCGCTCAACGTCAGACACAATCCACTGAATTGTTCACATTTTATCAGATCCCACAGGTGATGTAGATATGAAAAGGGTCTGATAACGTACGGGGATGCTTGTGGTCTAGTGGTAGTACCTCTGCGCCACTTGACCTGGCTTCAACTCCCATTTGCTTCAGAGTTTTGTAATAAAGTCGCTGGATAAGTAGGTTAGAAAATAAAAATTAAGCAGCTATGGTGTTCACACTGCTGAAGATATACTTGCTACGCTGTTCAACAGCTTGCATTTATGTGGAGTCTTATCTCTCAGAACATCCTAAAGCACTTTGCACAGAATAAATTTCTTCAAAGCGAAAGGGAAGGTGTAAGTTCAGATAGCACCTTTAACCAAAACTGAACACAGCAAGATATTTTGCAGCCTGCACCTCCTGATGCTGCCTGGCTTGCTGTGTTCATCCAGCCTCCTGCTTGTCTGCTTTGGATTCCAGCACCTGCAGTTTTTTTTGTCTCTAGCTTGTAGAACATGCAGCAGACAATGTGTGTACAGGAAGCTCCCACAGGCAGCCCTATCATAATGACTGTGTTTTTTTGTGATAGGAATTGTAGATTAAATATTGGCCTCAGAGGATAGGACCATTGTATCATCACACTGATCTTCAAAGGACACCAGCCCTTTAAGATAGTTGGTAGGCATCACGAGTTGTGGCACTCTAGTATAAGAAGTCTACTTCTCTACAATCGCATCAAGGATCCCTCTGTAATGAAGTATCTGCCTTGACTTTAGTGCTCAAGGTCCTGGAGTGGGACTTGAACTCACAACCTCTGCCTCTGGGCCAAAAGCACCAATTCCAGCAGCAAACAGCTGCAAATTTCAAAGGAGAGAATGTGCAACAGAGAAATGAAACAGCTGGATTTTAGCAGATTGGACTTGTGGTATAAATTACAGGTGGTAAATCATTGATGAAAGATTACAGCTAGATTTAACAGCAACTTGTATTTTTACGGTATCTTTTGCAAAATAAAATATATGTTGAAGTACTTCACAGGAGAATTACAAAATATAAAAAAAACACATGAGCCAAATAAGGAGTTATTAGGATAAGTGACTAAAAGTGTGACTAAAGGGGTAAGTACCTTAAAGTGAAAAAAAATGAGCCAAGGAGTTGTATTGAATCAATTCCTGAACGTAGGACCTTAGCAGCTGACAGTACAGAAACCGATGGTTGAATGATTAAAATTGCTGAAGAAGCCAGAATCAGACGAGCAAAGGTATTCCTAAAGGTTGTGGGGCTCGATGAACTTATAGAGAGAAGAAGGACTGTACATTTCCAAAACAGCCTGCTTCATTGCACCCCACTCATAACGTTATACATTCACTCCCGTCACCACCAGTGCCCAGTAACAACAGTGTGTATCATCTATAAAGTGCACTGCAGCAGGTCACCTTACCAACCCATGTCCACTGTCACTTGGAAGAACAAGGGTATCAGGTACATTGAAACATTGCCACTGATAATGTTCCCTCCAAGCTACACACCAAATGTCTCATCACTCCTTGATTAACACTTGGTCAATATCCCAGAATTCCCCCTTCAAACAGCACTGTGGGTGTAGTTGCCCCAGTGTGGACTGTCACGGTTCAAGAAAGGAGCTCACAACCAAGTTCTCAAGGGGTCATTAGGGATAAGCCTTGCTAGCAATACTCACGTCCCATTAAAGTGTATGAAAAAGAAGATTGACAGATATCAGAAAGAAGTACACCTTCTTGGATTTTCTTATTTCAAAAGGTTTTGACAATTCAAGGTACTTCTGGAAATAACATGCTAATATTTGATTTTTTTAGTGGACTAACTCAGGACTTTCCTCTCACAATTATTTTCTTTTATTCATTCATGGGATGAAGGCATTGCTGTCCAGGCCAGGAATTAGTACCCATTCTTAATTGCCCAGAGGTAGTTAGGAGTCCACCACATTGCTGTGGGCCTGGAGTCATATGTAGAGTCGAAAAGGGTGGCGCTGGAAAAGCACAGCATGTCAGGCAGCATCTGAGGAGCAGGAGAGCTGATGTTTCGGACATAATCCCTTCAACAGGATTCCCTTTTCCAGCACCCCCCCTTTTCGACTCTGACTCTCCAGCATCTGCTGCCCTCACTTTCTCCTGGAGTCATATGTAGGCCAGACCAGTAAAGATGGCAGCTTCCTTCCTTAAAGGATATTAGTGAACCAGATGGGTTTTTCTGACAATTGACAGTGGATTCACGGTCATCATTCAACTCTTAATTCCAGATTGTTTTTCAAATTGAATTCAAATTCCACCATTTATCTTACTGGGATTTGAACTCTGGTCCCCAGAACACTTCCTTGGTCTCTGGACTAAGAGTCCAGCGCAAGTACTATGAAGCCATCGCCTACCCCCTTATGCTTTGACTCTAGCTCCTTCTGCTAGGCCTGAAGCCTGATCTGTCTGATTGACTATTTTCAGTCTTTGTCAAGAGTGTGGTGCTGGGAAAGCACAGCAGGTCCAGCAGCATCCAAGGAGCAGGAGAATCGACTTTTCGGGCATAAGCCCTTCATCAGGAATGAGGCTTGTGCAGTCCTCATTTTCTCCATTCAGGACACAGCCAAACCAGTTAAGCATCAACTTGCAAATCCTTTCAGTGCACGCCAACAGAAGGCTGTAAGAGATGGAGAGATGGATAGGACGTTGGAGCCTCTCTGTCCGTGCCATTATTCCAGACTGTAACATGCATGCCACGGTGCATGTCTAACCATAACAACTCAGTTTCCTAGAAGTGCAACATCCCCTCAGCACTTTATCATACACAAAATTGTGAACTATATAGTAAATAGAAAGGTCCGGGGAAAATTGATGTACAGACAGATCTGGGTGCTCAGGTCCATTGTTCCCTGATGGTGGCAATGCAGGTCAGTAAAGTCAAGAAGGTATATGACATGCTTTCCTTCATCAGATGGGTATTAAGTACAAGAGTTGGCAGATCATGTTACAGTTGTATCGGACTTTGGTTCGGCCGCATTTGGAATACTGCGTACAGTTCTGGTTGCCACATTACACAAAGGATGTGGATGCTTTGGAGAGGGTGCAGAGGAGGTTCACCAGGATGTTGCCTGGTATAGAGGGTGCTAGCTATGAGGAGAAGTTGAGTAGATTGGGATTATTTTCATTAGAAAGACAGAGGTTGAGGGGGGACCTGATTGAGGTCTACAAAATCATGAGAGATATAGACAGGGTGTATAGCAAGAAGCTTTTTCCCAGAGTGCAGGACTCAATTACTAGGGGTCACAAGTTCAAAGTGAGACAGGAAAGATATACGTGGAAAGTTCTTTACTCAGAAGGTTGTGGGAGCCTGGAATGTGTTGCCAGTGGAGGTGGTAGAGGTGGGATCGATAGCATCATTTAAGATGTATCTAGACAGATACATGAATGGGCAGGGAGCAGAGGGATACAGACCTTAGAAAATAGGTGACGGGTTTAGATACAGGATCTGGATCAGCACAGGCTTGGAGGGCCGAAGGGCCGGTTCCTGTGCTGTGATTTTCTTTGTTCCTTGTTCTTTGAAAAAAATGCCTTAAAGATATTGGTACCTTTGGTGCTAGCAGAAAATGCTCAATTACAACAGTTACCATCATTGTTCTCAGTATGGAGTTGGCCTTTTAGTCCATTTAGTCTGTTCTATCATTTTAATCTTAACCCTTTCTACCTACCCTTTAATCCTTTTCCTTCCTAAATAAATATCTATCTTGGCTGTAAATACTTTAATTGATTCTTTCTTTTCACTAGTGCATTCCATATTCTCTTTTTACAAAGACATGTTTTCTCCCCCGAATTCTCTTTTAACTGGTTTAGATTTAATTTTAGATTATCTCCCCTTGTTCTTGATTCTCCTATAAGTGGAAATAATCACTCCTTGTCAGTTCTGTCAATTTCTTTCAGGACTCTAAACACTTCAATTAGATCAGTCCTTAACCCCTTCATCTCCAGAGCAATAACTCATGTTTCCGTAGTCCTACATCAGGCGGGATTCATCTTCACAGCTATCATTCAGGTGAATTGTCCTTCCCTCAAGGTCAGTCTATATTTCTCTTGAATCAGTTGAAATGAGGTGTGGCCAGCACTCTGTGTGACTGCCCAATCTCCTCACTTTGTATTCTTTATGGTTTGCAATTCTTTCTGTTGAAGAACCCAGTCACTTGGGTTGGGATTGACAAATAGATTCTATGGCGAATCAAACGGTGGCTTTGGAAGCTCATGGGTAGGCATTTGGAGCTGGGTATTGGGGTGGAAAATGGGAGGATGTTGTGTATCTGTGCCACAGAACTGAACAGAAACAAAGACAGCAAGAAGATGGCACAGGGAGTTCGGTTGAGGCTGGTCCCGGGTTTGTTATTTGCAGAACAGAATTTAGAAACTTCTCTCAGTCACAGTTGACTCTGTGATCACTGCCCACTGTAATGCAGTGCCAACACCATTGGGTGTGTTGGCTCAGGAACAGCAATGGAGACTCCCATGGACACAGCACTTTGGTATATGCATTACAAAACCATAGGACAGTCTATTACAGCCATGAGATGTGTTATCACATGTACTGCCTTGATATTGTCTCTCAAAGATCTTTAAAGCAGGCCGTATGCAAGGGAGAGAGGAGGTGGTGACGGAATAGTAATGTCAGTAGATGAGGATCTAGAAACTTAGGCTAATGTCCTGATGGTGAAAATCCTCCTCATGGTGACACTTGAATCCAATTATTTTTAACAATCTGGAATTACGAAGCTTGTCTAATGGTGTCCATGTGACCATTGTCAATTGATATAAAAACCCATCTGGTTCATGAACGTCCTTACTGAAGGAAATCTACCACCCTTACCTGGTCTGGCCTACATATAACTCCAGATCCACAGCAATGTGGTTGACCCTCAACTGTCCTCTGAGACGGTCTGGCCTGTCACTCAGTTCCAGGGTAATTTGAGATGGGGCAATAAATGCTGGTGTAAAAAGTGACACCCACACCCCATGAATGAATATTTTTTAAAAACGTAGGTCTACAGCATGTAAACCTCACAGACACACTGCATACAACAAAAGGTGAACTGTGTCAATAAAATGGCCAGCTGTTCTGTTTTTGTTAGCATTGATTGAGATAAAAAGGTGCTCAATGTCTGTGAGGATGGAGGGAGTGAGGAAGGTTGGGAGCACTGGGAAAGTGCAGGATCTCTGTAAATGGTATCAAGAGGTTTTTGACCATTCTTACAAACTTAAATAAAAACAGCAAGCACTCATAGCTTTGAAGAAGCCAATTAAATCCTGATGTATACACAGTCATAGAGACATAGAGTCACAGAGTCATAGAGACATAGAGACATAGAGTCATAGAGTCATAGAGTCATAGAGACATCTAGTCATAGAGTCATAGAGTCATAGAGTCATAGAGACATAGAGACATAGAGTCATAGAGTCATAGAGTCATAGAGTCATGGAGTCATGGAGTCATGGAGTCATGGAGTCATGGAGTCATGGAGTCATGGAGTCATGGAGTCATCGAGTCATCGAGTCATCGAGTCATCGAGTCATCGAGTCATCGAGTCATCGAGTCATCGAGTCTTAGAGACATCGAGTCTTAGAGACATCGAGTCATAGAGACATCGAGTCATAGAGTCATGGAGACATAGAGTCATAGAGACATAGAGTCATAGAGACATAAAGTCATAGACACAACGAGACATAAAGTCATCGAGTCATCGAGCCATAGAGACATAGAGACATAGAGACATAGAAACATAGAGACATCGAGTCATCGAGTCATCGAGACATCGAGACATCGAGTCATAGAGACATAGAGACATAGAGACATCGAGTTATCGAGTCATAGAGACATAGAGTCACATAATCATAAAGTCATAGACACATCGAGACAAAGAGTCATAGAGGTATAGAGCCATCGAGTTATAGTCATAGTCATAGAGACATAGAGACACAGAGTCATAGAGACATAGAGACATCAAATCATAGAATCATAGATTCGTAGAGTCAGAGTCATAGAGTCTTGTAGACACAGAGTCAGAGTCATGGAGTCAAAGAATCATAGAGACATAGAGTAAGAGAGTCATCAAGTCACAAAGTCATAGAGATGTACAGCACAGAAACACACCCTTCGATCCAACTTGTCCAAGCCGACCAAATATCCTAATCCAATCTAGTTCCATTTGCCAGCACTTGGCCCATATTCCTCTAAACCCTTCCTATACCCATCCAGATGCCATTTAAATGTTGTAATTGTACCAGCCTCCATCACATCCTCTGGCAGCTCATTCTACACACGTACCACCCTCTGCATGAAAACGTTGCCCCTTAGGTCCCTTTTTTATCTTTCCTCTCTCACCCTAAATCTATGTCCTCTCGTTCTGGAGTCCCCCACTGCAGGGAAAAAACCTTGTCTATTTACACTGTCTATGCCCCTCATGATTTTTTAAACCTCTATAAGGTCACCCCTCAGCCTCCGACTCTCCAGGGGAAAACAGCCCCAGCCTATTCAATCTCTTCCTGTAGCTCAAACTCTCCAATGCGGCAACATCCTTGTAAATCTTTTCTGAACCCTTGCAAATTTCACAACAACTTTCAGATAGGAGGCCTGATTCTCAATCTCTGAACACAGCACTGCTTAATGGTGAACAGACAAATTAAATTTTGAAACAAAATCAGAAATTGCTGGAGAAACTCAGCAGGTCAAACAGTGACTGCAGAGAGAAACAGAGTCAATGTTTCGAGTTCTACATGTAAAAAGCTACATGTAAAAATAATTAATCTTATTAAAACATGAGTATAATTATATTCCTGGGCTAGCAATCAAGAAAGCTAAATATGTTCTCTGTTGATGTATGTTCAAATTCAATGTGGCAGAAGGGAATTTAAGTTCAGTTAATTAAATAAATCAGAAATTAAAAAGCAGTCATAAAATCCCAATTGCTTCATTTACCCTTTAAGACCAGAACATTAGATTAGATTCCCTACAATGTGGAAACAGGCCCCTCGACTCAACCAGTCCACACCAACCCTCCGAAGAGTATCCCACCTCTGACTAATGCATCTAACACTACGGGCAATTTAGCATGGTCAATTCACCTGATCTGCACATCTTTGGACTGTGGGAGGAAATCGGAGCACCCGGAGGAAACCCACGCAGACGCAGGGAGAATGTGCAAACTCCACATAGACAGTTGCTTGAGGCTGGAATTGAAACTGGGATCCTGGTGCTGTGAGGCAGCAGTGCTAACCACTGAGCCACCATGCCACCCTTTATTAGGCCAGTTGGCCATTAGTGGATATGGATATAATTACAGCATTTAAAAGATATTTGGATGGATACAGCGAATATAAAAGGTTTGGTGGGATATAAGCAGGCAGCTGGGACAAGTTCATTTTGGGATTATGATCAGCATGGTCTGGTTGGATGGAAGGGTCTGTTTCCGTGATGTATGACTCTATGACTTTAGTCTATCATTCAATCATGGCTGATACGTTTCTAAACCCTATTCTCCTGCCTTCTCCCATTACCCTGATCCCCTTATTAATCAAGAACCAATCTGAGTCTTCAAGCCACTCAAAGAGTTCCACAGATTCGCAACCCTGTGACTGAAGAAATTTCTCCTCATCTCAATTCTTAAGGAAAGGAAATGTGCTACCTTGACTAAAGTCTGGCTTCATGGGACTCCAGGCCTACAGTAGTGTGGTTTACTCTGAACCACCCCCAAAATGGCTGATTAAAAATATTCAGCTGTCAAAGAGACAGCTCATCATCACCTTCCCAAGGATACTTAAAGGAGGGCAGTAAATTCTATTGTTACAGGTGCTCAAATCTTGAACAAATACGGAAAGAAAAGGTTTTACTCGGTTAAGAACATAAAAGTGCAACACTCCTCATCAGGACTTAAGAAATATATTAAATGCAGTATCAGGTTTATTCCGAAGAACAGTGAACTGGACAGGAAAAGGCCCTTCTGTCCACGATGTTGTGCCAAACATTAAATTAAACTAGTGCCTTCTGCCTGCCCTTGGTCCATATCCCTCCAATCCTTGCATGTTCATGTGCTTATCTAAAAGTCTCTAAAACACGCCTGTCATATCTGCCTCCACCACTACCCCTGACAGTGCATTCTAGACCTTGCCACTTTCTGTGTAAAAAACTTACCCCTCACATCTCCTTTGAACTTGCACCCCCCCAGCA
>NC_057732.1:50130637-50139653 GCF_004010195.1 Chiloscyllium plagiosum | reverse complement strand
ACCCCCTCCACCCCACTTCATCTCAAATGCTTGCCCCCTAATATTAGATATTTCAACTCTGGGGAAAAGATTCTGACCATCAACCTTATCTGTGCATCTTAATTTTTCGGACTTCTATCAAGTCTCCCCTCAGCCTTTGTCATTCCAGAGAAAACTCCTGAGTTTTTCTGGTCTCTCCTTATAGCTCCTACCCATGTTAATATAAAGTGCACTTTGCATTACCAGATTTAAACGTTGCTGCAACACAATCTGAACATGCAAAACACGGGATCCATTTCCTAATAAAATCAATGCTATGCCTCACTTTCAAAAAAGCTTTGTCATTTTGCGACTATTTGTGAACTTGACATCTGCTATATTTCAGGCTTTAAACTCAAAACGGTTTGCGAAGATTGCAACTGTTGACATATTCAAGTGAAACATTCACATCAGGTTATAATGGATACTTGATTTCTAGACCATTAAAAGCTTGTGTGTGTGTTATCATGCCATCTGAGTTCTGCCCAAAGTTGGTCCTTGGCTCACTGTCTACTGATGCCTCAAACAGAGCTGCTTTCTTCACAGATTTTGTTGGTGGGACCTTGCCATTTCCTTTCACTCACTGAGGCAGAGTGAAAACTCAGGTCCAGAGTCCACCTCGGTCAGAATGGGAATCAAAGACACACTGTTGGCATTATTCAAAACTATATGCTAGCTACCTGACTCAAACCCAGTCTGAGTATAGCAGTTCGATATGGATATGTAGGTACTGCTGAATAATATGCTAATGGGATGTAGCATTATCTATAACTTAATAATGACTTGGATGTAAGTATTTATATTTGAGTGCAAATAACATTTTGGATAAAGCACAAAAGGAAATCATTGATAAATAGACAAAGCCTTTTCCCTGGGGTGGGGGAGTCCAGAGCTAGAGGGCATAGGTTTAGGGTGGGAGTGGAAACATTTTAAAGGGACCTAAGGGGCAACTTTTTCATGCAGAGGGTGGTGCATGTCTGCCAGAGGAAATAGTGGGGGCTAGTACAATTACAACATTTAAAAGGCATGTGGATGGGTATAAGAATAGGGAGGGCTTAGAGGGATATGGGCCAAGTGCTGAAAAATGGGACTAGATTAGGTTAGAATGTCTGGTCAGCATGGACGAGTTGGACCGAAGCGTCTGTTTCCATGCTGTACATTTCCATGACACTATCTTGTTTCCGGCACTGACCTGTCATGCAAGGAAATGTCTAAAACATTTTACATTAAAAGGAATATAAGTGGACAGCTGCAGTTCAAGAAGATAGCTCGCCACTATCTTCTCAAGGGCAGCTGGAGATGGGCGAGAAATTCTGGACCCAGCCAGCAACACTACCTTCCCTTGAAGGAATAAAGAAATATAATAATTAATGAAAAAGTTGTGAAATGAAAAGTAAAATGTCTTGCGAATCAGTCTCAACATGAGAACAGATAAAGTTTGGTAATGGATGTCACGTATCCAAGGCAACATGGCCTTTCTTCTGAGAGGAAAGCTCTCTGTTATTTTTCTTTGGCAGTGAAATACTGTAGATGTTCATTAATACACTTTGTTTCATGAAATTTCTATCTTAGCCAATGTATTTCATTTTATTGAACTCGTTAACTTTTCACAAAGTTACTGAGGACAAGCTCCCCTTCTATTATTGCTTTCCTGGTCAATATTACTTCCACTAATCATTACCATGAGCATGGATTATTTGGTTATTATCATGCTGCTGCCTGTTGAGAGGTTGCTGTTCCTAAATTGACTCCTACATTGTCCATATCACAAAAAGCCTCCACACTTCAGAAGACTCCTGTCGCTATACAAAGGGACACTCTAAGACTGTGAAAGTTGCTACAGAAATGCAAATCACTCCTTCTTTCTTTCCCTACAGTCAAGTTTTGTGAATTTCGATTAACCTGAAGAAGCTCACTCAGCTTCTTCGAGATAACTTTGAAATATGTATCCCTCCACTGTGGTCTTTATTCCCAGGGAGATCAAACAATTGATCCATAAGGCATTTTTCCTTTCTTTCTGCGAACATTCAGAATGGATAATCAAAATATCCGAACTTCTCAAGTGACACTGTGTTCAATTCTGATCTCCGTGCGATAAGAAAGATGTTCTTAAACATGAAAGGGTTTAGAAAAGATTTACAAGGATGTTGCTGCCATTGATTGTTACAGGGAGTGGTTGGATGGGTTGGGCCTATTTTTCCTGGAGCACTGGAGGCTGATGGGTGACCTTACAGAGGTTGATAAAATCATGAGGGGCATGGATGGAGTGAATACTCAAGGTTTTTTTCCCATGGGGAGGGGAGTCCAAATTTAGAGGGCATAGACTTAAGGTGAGAGGGGATGAATTTAAAAGGAGCCTAAGGGGCAACATTTTCACGCAGAGGGTGGTACGTGTGTGGAATCAGCTGCCAGAGGAAGTGGTGGAGACCGGTACAGTTACAACATTTAAATGGCACCTGGATGGATATATGAATAGGAAGTGTTCAGAGGGATATGGGCCAATTGCTGGCCACTGGGATTTGATTAATTTAGGATATCTGGTTGGCATGGGCAAGTTTGACTGAAGCGTCTGTGTAATTCTATGACTATGATAAGCCTAGGGGAACAAATTGGAGATATCTGTGTATTGCATACTGTTAAATCTAGCTTCCTGAAATTGTCCTGTTAAGACCAATATGAGGCAGAGGGTGCTGATTCTTCCAGGAAAACTAAAAGCTGATAATGATTTGGGACATTGGAAGCAGTTGTGTGATGAAAGATATAGTAAATATAAATGTATTATTATAAAATTTCTGGGATTTGGATTTCAAAATACAGACAATTGAATGTGGGTCAGTGCTGTGAAGATTTTTTAAATTTTGTCAGAAAGTTCTTTGGAAAGTAAGCTAAGTGCATTAGCCCATATACTACAGTCAACTGCCTGAGAGAATCGTTGTGATTTTAATGTTAAAATGTTAATAAAGGTGGCTTTATGATAGGCAGAATAAATACATTAAAGCAGTTCATTTAAATTTGATTTCAATTAAGAGAAATCAAAACTTTTAGTTCAGAAGAAACCAGAGTTCAGTTCAGAAGGTAAAATATTTTCTCCTAGCAAGAGAGTCAAGTTTTATCCAATTCCATTCAGGGGAACCAGTCACTTCAGCAGAAGCGATTTCTACTCTGTGTAGTTTCCAAGCCGAGAAAGCTTGGATAGAAATCTTCAAGTTGTTAGAACTGAGAAAGTTTAGGTCATCAGAACTATGAAATGTTCATGCCATCATACTCGGTGAAAATATTTGTTCAAGACATGTCTTCAGAAATACAAGGTAAAGAGAATGAAAAGTGTCATTAAGAAAAGACTGAAAAAGTAGAGATAGGAATGATATTTCTCTGGGATTGAGTAGCTGTAAGGAATGATGTTGGGAACAGGCTGAAACAATGTTTTGATTTTTCTGGTGAGATATTTCTAATTATAGTGTCTATAAATGTGTATAGATTTGTGTGTGCAATCTCTTTTGTGAAATAAACTTTTGCTCTAATGTTAAATTATATCTGCAGCTAGTGTGAATATGTTTCATTGACTAACTACAATGATAGCCAAAGGTGAAAAAGTAAAAATATGAAGCCAAATTTTATTCAGGTATCTGACTTGACCCATAGCGACATCACCTGGGATCATAACAATTCTACAGGAAGGCTGGCATTGGACAGTGACTTTACACAGGGAGTGCAGAACAAATGGTCTCTTCCAAAATCACAAATGCCTAAGGTGCATTTGTAGAAGAATTTCACCAGGTTTGCAGATGAAGTCATAGAGTCATAGGCATACAGCATAGAAGCGGACCCTTCAGCCCAACCTGTCCATGCTGACCAAGTTTTCGAAACTGAACTAGTCCCATTTGCCTGTATTTGGCCCATATCCCTCTACACCGTTCCTAGTCATGTACCTGTCCAAATGTAATTTAAATGTTGTAATTGTACTTGCCTATACCATCCTCTTGTTCCATGCATGTACCACTCTGGGTGAAAAAGTTGTCCCTCAAGTCCCTTTTAAATCTTTCCCCTCTCACCTTGAACCTAGGCCCTCTAGAACATAAAAACTAGGAGCAGGAATAGACCATCGGCCTTAGTTTTGGACTCCCCTACCCCGGGGAAAAGACCTTTGCCGTTCACCTCATCTATGCTGCTCATGATTTTACAAACCTTTACAAAGTCACCCTCAGTCTCCTACACACCAGGGAAGAAAGTCCTTCTAACTCAACCTCTCCAGTCTCAGCGTAGAGTAGAATAGCTTTTTATTTGTCATTTCTCCCATATGTAACTGATACAGTAAAAACGAGACAGTGTTCCTCCAGAACCGAGGGTGCTACATGGACAGCACAAACTATTCAATCGAACATGGCATAAAGTGCATGAGAAGTGAAAAACATGCAAGTTACAGTGAAATGGAGGAATGATAACTAATAGACATTGTTCTAGCAGCAATTCGAAGTTGTGCAAAGAATTCCAGATGCGAAAGAGTCTGATCATACTGTGGTACGGAGCCTGATGGTTTGGGGGAAGAAACTGTTGCACAGTCTGGCCACAAGAGATCGAATGTTCCGGTATCTTCTGCCAGATGGCAGGAGGGAGGAGAGTTTGAGTGAGGGATGTGTGGGGTCTTCCACAATGCTCTTAGCCTTTTGGATGCAGCATGTGGTGTAAATGTCTGTAATGGAGGGCAGAGAGAGACCCCGATGATCTTCTCAGCTGTCCTCACTATCCGTCGTAGGGTCTTATGATCCGAGACGGAGTAATTCCCGAACCAGGCAGTGATGCAGCAGCTCAGGTACTCTCAATGATCCCTCTGTAGAATGTGGTGAGGATGAGGTCTGGGAGGTGGGTTTCCTCAGCCAGCACAGAAAGTAGAGACACTGCTAGGCTTTCTTGGCTATTGAGCTGGTGTTGAGAGTCCAGGTGAGATTCTCCACCAGGTGGATGTCAAGAAATTTGGTGCTCTTCACGATCTCCGGGGGGAGCTGTTGATGTTCAGTGGAGAGTGGTCGCTCTGTGCCCTCCTGAAGTCAACAACCACCCCTTTTGTCTTGTCCATGTTCAGTAAATCTTTTTTTGCATCCTTTCCAGTATCCTTCCTATAGCCGGGTGACCAGAATTGTTTGCAATACCTCAAATTTTGCCTTACCAATATCTTTGTTTGTGATTAGGTAATTGATTTTTCAAAGAATTTCCTAATGGTCAAATAAAAGGTATCTGACAGAGAGTAAGAAGAATGATCTCTCACTTTAGCTCATCAATTATATAACTGAAAGTTCAGTCTATTGATTGATCTGGTCCGGCAGGAAACTTTGGATAAAGCACATTCAAAAATATCCTGGTGCTTAAAAATGTTACCATCTTTTCCAATCCTGCTAGATGTTTTCATCAAAGTATTTACATTTTTGTAAAACAAGCAAGGGTCAGGTTTATACAAACAAAAGTAAGGCCTTGGCGAGTGTTGTAGAACAAAGAGACCTAGATGTTCCGGTACATAATTCTTTGAAGTTTGCCTCACAGGTAGACAGGGTGATTAAGAAGATGGTTAACCCAGTTGTCTTCATTCCTCAGCTCAGACCTTTGAGTATAAGAGTTAGGAAGTCATCTCCAGGTTGTACAGGACATTGGTGAGGCCACTTTTGGAGTACTGTGTACAGTTCTGGTTGCCCTTTTATGGAAAGGCTATTATTAAACTGGAGAGGGTTCAGAAAATATTTACCAGGACGTTGCCGGGAATGGAAGCCTTGAGCTACAAAGATAGGCTGGATAGACTGGGACTTTTTCACTGGAGTGTAGAAAGTAGAGGGGTGACCTTACTGAGGTTTATAAAATCATGAGGGGCATACATAAGGTGAATAACAATGTTCTCTTACCTAACGTGGGAGATTTCAAAACTAGGGGGCTGTTTTTCAGGTGAGAGGAGAGAGCTTTAAAAAGGATATGAGGGGCAACATTTTTTTACACAGAGAGTGGTTCATGTGTGGAATGAACTTCCAGAGGAAGTGGTGAATGTGGGTCCAGTTACAGTGTTTAAAAGACATTTGGATAAGTGCATGAATAGGAAAGGTTTGGAGAGATATGGGCCAAGCGCACGCAGGTGGGACTGGTTTAGTTTGGGATTATGTTCGACATGGACTGGTTGGACCAAAGGGCTTGTTTCCATGCTGTATGAATCTATGATTCTGTCAGAAGCGTGCACAAGTGCTGATGGGAAAATGAAAACACAAGATGTCCTTACAGATTAGAATGAATAACTGAGGCACGTCAGCAAAATGCCTTGGTAAGGGGACTGGGAAAAACATCTGCATCCTTTTAAAACAGACTTAGTTCAAAAACATTTTAAACCTTCAAAGTTTCATTTTTCTCTGACAGGAGTATTCTAAACTCTAGTTAAGCCAATTACACATGACCAACATATACAGCCATTTTCTTGCATTCAAATGAATAAAGTTCTTTCGAGTATGTCTTCCTAGATTGTAAAACTACAAGGTCACCATTGATCTTCCCACATTTAAATTACAAATGCATTACCTGGTGAGAAAACAAAAAAATGCTGGAGATCACAGCGGGTCAGCCTGACCACTGTGATCTCCAGCATTTCTTTGTTTTTAGTACAGGTTCCAGCATCTGCAGTAATTCGTCCCTTTATCTGGCACAAAGTTCTTGTAAAGGCATTTTCAAACACAGGACACAAAATGACACGTCGAAGGCAAACCGACCTTGCGATCTGCTCAAAGACAAAGCCACATTTCCCCCATCAATATTCCAAGCTGCACTGATGCAACAGCAGAACACAGGAAAATGGAAATGAAACCTAAAATGCTGGAAGCCTCCTGTAGGATTCCCTCCATCTGAAAGAAATAGAGTTTACATTTCAGTTCTGATGAAAGGTTACTGGCCTGAAACGTTAACTCTGTTTCTCTCTGTATATTTACTGCCTGATGTGTTGAGTGTTTCTATTTTAATTTTCACTTCATTAGAAACTGTGGAATGTGGTGAGCCACAGTCAAACAGTCGATTTTTAGGGATCTTTATTGACCGTGTGGATCCAGGCCATGTTGGATTTGTGGAGCAGGGAGGACAATGAGCTTATAGAAACTGTGTTTCTGTGAAATGGATATCACTGACAAGGCTGAGTTTATTCCCAGTGGAAAATAAAGTAGTAAAATAAAACGGTATGACTTGGGATTAAATGTACTGGGGCTCCATTCTGTGATACGCAAGATGAGTTAAACCATTATCAGTCACTTATAGGCTTTACTGGTTATTCCTTCTTGCCTGTCTACCCTTAGCTAACCTTAGATTCCTGCATCTACAAGGCATATGCTGAGGGAGCTCCCACAGTCCATGCAAAGATTACTTACGGACATACAGAATTTTGTAAAGCCGAGGAGGAAGAGGAAAGAGAAATGATGATCTAATGATCCGGTGAAGTTTATCTGAAGTGTTTCAGCTCACTTTGAATGAGTCATTTAGGACCTTTGTTAAACTCTGAAGTCTGGCATTTAGACAAACACGTCTTTAGGACAAAGCATTACAGCTAGAATTACTGGAGACAAGAATGGAAATACAATAAACATTTTCTTTAATTGCCGACCTGCCATTTAATGTTGCTGTTGCCTTCAAACAACTTGCCTCAGATTATGTTGAAGCACAAGTGCATTGAAAAGATGCAGTGTATCCCAATTGGAAGCACATTTCTGAATTTGGTTATGAAGATGCAAAGTGAAATCTGAGCTTGAGTGAGTAGAAAGAGTTAAACCCAACTCCATTCATCTCCTGCTAATGACTCTTCAACTGTTTTCATTTTGAAGCATTGGTTGTAAGAGGGCTCAGTTTAATGACAAAGAATAACAAAAGGATTACAAAGGTTGTGTTTAGAGATTAAAGTATAATTAGAACGCAATTTGAGACAGCGCTGTTCTATAAATATGGACTTTGTTCCAGTTCATGAATGAACCCTATAAATAGATACCTATAACAGCTCTTTTGGAAATTATACCAAATGAGTACAGCATTTACTCAGTGAAAAAAAACTTAATGCAACATACTGCAAGGAGGCCAGTTGTGAGTTGAATAATTTCATGTGTTTAGAAACAGCTAACATTTGGAAAGACAGAATAGCGCTCACACAGCCAATTAACAATGAGAAGGTGCATTGACTTATCCATTGACTTCGATAAGCTATTCAGTTGGGTGGCACTGAATTGCCCCATTCCATTTTTAACTATCCAGCTGTGACTAGTGAAACTAAGCTTCTATTGTCACCTGGTTTTCGAACATAGAGTTGAATTTTACATGCATCAGGACAAATGCAAGAATGCCAAATTTCAAATGATTACAGCAACTTGTACTGTAGAAGAGTAAGGTTGGAAAGTTGACCCTGATTGGCTGAAGTGTTACCATTGTCACAATACTAGTACTTTTTACAAGGTTACTATGCTTTTGAGTTTTTATCCAGGGTGGGGGAGGGGGTAAGTGGCCAGACTCCAACTAAGCAGGGTTTGAAAGTTTTATTGAGGCCCTTTGTTTACCCCTAATAGATAGTGATTCAGGCCAAAAGCTTTCATGTCTTTAAAAGGGGAATGGCCAGCTAACTGCATAGCTAGCCTTCATTTAGATTAGAGATTTTTGATTCAGTTTAGTTACAGCAGGGGATGTGTGAAACAGGGTGCTGACATCTCTCTCTAACTTCAAACATGTAAGGTCTAGTACTACTTTCATTTTTACTGTTTGTGCTAAGGGATGTGTGTGTTGGGACTGTTGCAAGTATTTTCGGAACAGCATCATCAACTAGCCACGAAACGACATGACCAGCTATCCTTAGTAGCCACACACGCAGAAGACAAGCAACATGAATTCGACTGGGACAACACTACCATTATTGGGCAAGCCAAACAGAGAACAGCCAGGGAATTCCTAGAGGCATGGCACTCATCCACAGACTCTATCAACAAACACATCGACCTGGACCCAATATACC
>NC_057732.1:50117217-50128024 GCF_004010195.1 Chiloscyllium plagiosum | reverse complement strand
AGCCACGAAACGACACGACCAGCTATCCTTAGTAGCCACACACGCAGATGACAAGCAACATTAATTCGACTGGAACAACACTACTATTATAGGACAAGCCAAACAGAGAACAGCCAGGGAATTCCTAGAGACATGGCACTCATCCACAGACTCTATCAACAAACACATCGACCTGGACCACTGCAGCGGACAGCTGAAACTGACAACCGGAAGCGGCAGAGACAGGCCACTATAAATGCCAGAGGAAAGATCACAGAAGTGCTTCACAGGAGGCTCCTAAGCACTGAGGATGTCACCTAGACAGGGGACAAAACGTTTGAAAGACAAATTCCCCGCTCGGCGAACAGAACCACAACAACGAGCACCCGAGCTACAAATCTTCTCCCAAACGTTGAGCATCATCAAGTAGGAAAAGTTATCTGGTACTCGGTTTTTTTGTACTTAGTGTTTCATTCCATAATTTTGTAAATAAATTTTGTTTGTTTAATACTTGGCAGTTGAATCAGCTATCTACTCCAGGAATATCCATTATAGACCTAGCTAAAACAAATAGCAAAGTTATGGTCTGGGCTACCTGCTTATAACTGTTTTGAGGGGTCTGGCCTAGTCAATAACACCAAGGTGGAAGTAACAGAGAGCTATAGACTACCCAAGCTCCTGCACAATTTAACATATTATTTTTGTGTGCAGAGAACGGTTCCCTGCATTTGAATATGTGCTGGCTCTGCAAAAATAAAGGAGCCAAATTATGAACCTGAATGATTATCTCAAAATTATTTCTGAATTAGCTTTTGAGGATTGATCACTTGGGATTGATCAACAGGTGTTACCCAATTGCAGAATCTCAGCTAACAGTAGATTATATGTTGTTGTATTTTGGATGCATGGGCTGGTTGTGCTGTGCCTATTATGAGCAATCAAAGGGACATATTGTTTGACTCAATCTATCAGTATATTAGGATTACAGTGGTGCTGGAAAAACACAGCAGGTCAAACAGCATTTGAGGAGCAGGAAAATTGATGTTTCGGGCCACAGCCCTTCATCAGGAATGGCTTTTGTCCGAAATGCCATTTTCCTGCTCCTCGGATGCTGCCTGACCTGCTGTGCTTTTCCAGCACCACTCTAATCTTGACTCTAATCTCCAGCATCTGCAGTCCTCACTTTTGCCCAGTCAGCATATCAGCTTGTTCCTGCAGGTGTTTGCAATAAACTGACAGATTGCTTGCCCGACGTACTTGATGAGCAGAAATCTTCATCAACTCCAGAGACATTATGATGAGTTCCCACAACAAACTGGTTCTGCAGCAAGGATACAGTTTGAAATTGTTGAACTCAGAGTTGAATCCTGAAGGCTGCTGACATGAAATTGACAAATGAGTTGCTGTTTCTGAAGCATGCACTGAGTGGAACAGAGGTTAATTGTTAGACCGGAGATTGTTTTGGGAAATTATTACGGGTCGTAAGCTAAGTGTCCATTTTGTTTCCTCTTCTTTCAGTTTTGAGTTTTCTCTTTCTTATTTATCTTGCAGACAGCAGCAGAGTGAATGATGAAAGAGCATCATTTTAAGGTGAAGGGCAAAAAACTTTTACTTTGGATGCACTGCCTGGGTGTCCAGTTGAGACAGAAAGCCTCACAACCTTAAAATATGTAAATGTGAAATGCCATAATATTTAAGGTTATGGGCCTAGTGCTGGAAAGTGGGAATAGTGTAGATAGGTCAATGGGCTGAAGGGCCTCTTATCTGCTCCATGAATCTATGGGCAAGACGTTGGCTCTAAGACATTCCTTTTCTTGTTTCCAATTCTATTCCTTTTGGCCTTGGAAGACTAATTCTTCTCTTATTAAATCTCTACGTTTAACCTTAAAAACTGAAACAACTGCAGATGCTGGACATCAGAAATAAAAAACAGAAATTGCTGGAAAAGCTCAGCAGCATTTGTGTAGAGCAATTGGAGTTAACGCTTCTGTCCAATGACCCTTCCTCAAAAGCTGATGGAAGGTTGAAAAAAGTTGTTTTTTATGCAGGTGATAGGGTGAGGGGGAGGGGGTACGGAGTAAACAATTAGCTGCAGATCGATTCTAGATAGAGAGAGAGAGAGACAGAGAGAGAGAGAGAGAGAGAAGAGAATAGTTGGACAGATAAAAGAGTGGACAATGATCAGCCGGGGAGAATGTTTAGCTGTGAATGGGGACTGTTAGTGGCTAACAATGGAATGTGTGTAATAGCAGCCCATGTGATAACAAGGCCTGATGTGTGGGGATTGAGGTAAGGACATGGGAGAAAGTGCTTCAAGCCCTAAAATTGTTGAATTTAATATTGAAACTAGAAGGTTGTAGAGTTCTCAAGTGGAAAATGAGGTGCTGTTCTTTCACCACTGATGTAAAGCTCACTGGTCTATCGTTCCTTGACTTATCCTTACCACCTTTCTTAAATAATGGCACCACATTAACCACCCTCCAGTCTTCCAATGCCTCACCCCTGGCTGTTGATAGTACAAATATTTCAGTAAAGGCCCACTAATCACTTCCCTGGCTTCCTGCAAAGTTCTGGGATCCCCGGGAGTTACCCATCTTTATACATTTTAAGATGTCCAGTACCACCTCCTCTGTTAAGTCAACACTTTTCAAGATGTCACTGTTAATATTTCTCTAAGTTCTCTAGCTTCCATATTGTTCTCCACAGTAAACACTGACGTGAAATACTCGTTTAGTATCTCACCCATCTCCTGTGGTTCTACATGTAGACAGCCTTCTTGATCTTTAAGGGGCCTTATTCTCTCCCTACTTACTCTTTTATCCTTGATGTATTTGTAGAATCTGTTTGGATTCTCCTTAGCCCTACTTGCCAAAGGTATTTCATGTCCCCTTTTTGCCTTCCTGATACCCTCTTGGATAGACTCCTACTGCCCTTATATGCCTTGAGGGATTCACTTGATCCCAGCTGTCTATACCTGCCAGTGCATCCTTCTTATTCTTGACCAGACTGTCAATTTCTCTTGTCATGCTGCATTCCCTACACCACAGTCTTGCCTTTCACAGGAATGTACTGCCTCCAGACTCTCACTGTGAGGAAGGACCACTGAAATGTTAATTCTGATTCCTCTCCACTGATGCTGTCAGACCTGTTGAGCTTTCCTAGCAACTTTTGTTCTCGTTTTCTGATTTCCAGCAGTTTTTAAGGTCTGTATAAGATTGGTATGTTTAAGGCAAGGAGAAGAAGAGTGGAACAAACATTTGATGGTATTGCCTCTGGCTGTGTGAGGAGGAACGTGACCTCGGCCATGTTGTCAAGCCCCCTGGAAACTCCAAGGGAAAGGAGGTTCTTGGAGCTGGGTATGTTCCGAAGGCTTTTGTTGAGGAACGGTTACAGGCCATGAGATCAGTCAGAACAGCACAATCTGCTGCAGAGCCAAGAGAGCACGGAGACTCAAGAGAGTAAACCAGTAGAACCAGCTTGCATTGGGTTGCTGCCCAGCAACTGCAGCATTCCACACCTTCAATGCAAGTCAATGCACATACACCCTGGCCCTCACATTGGTAATTGAGTATTTAATCTGCAAGTGTCAGTGTAGCCCTTCCAAGCTGGTTCAAGTCATTGCAATCAACAATTCGGCTCAAAATTGTGTGCTGAATCCAACACTTCCAACTGCCTTATCTGAGCACTGCACCCATTCAAGATCCAGTTTTACCTTGGGGTCAAAGTAACCTCAGAGTGTCCGCATATCGGACACATCAATGGGTGGGATAATACCATTTGTCTTTAAATTATAATGAGGGAATGCAACACATCAACACTTAGGGAATGAAATATTTGGTTACAGAGTACACTGATTAGCTGGGAAGGCAAGGGGAATGAATAATAATGTGGGAGAGAGGCAGAGTTGGCAGGTGCCTGTCTCATAGTGGACCATGCTATGCGAGAGTCATAGCATAGTGTTTACATTCGACAACCACCCCCTCCCATGAGTCCATAACAAAGTGGCTACCTCTTAGTTGCCCTCTGACATGACCCAGCAAGCTGTGCAGTTATGTGAGGGTCAGCTATAAATGCTGTATGCCAGCCATGTTCACATCCCATGAGAGGATCATGCCAGTTAGGTAAGTGTTCCCTCTCAGAAGTACAGATTTTTGGGCTCTGTCATGTGGGAATTGTTCTCAATGCACTTCAGTGGGTTGGTGAGAATTATAGCAGCTAAGTTGACTTGCTGAATCATTGGGCAAAAGTGAGGACTGCAGATGCTGGAAACCAGATTGAGCTTTGACAAAGAGTCAGTTAGACTCGAAATGTCAGCTCTTTTCTCTCCTTACTGATGCTGCCAGACCTGCTGAGATTTTCCAGCATTTTCTCTTTTAGTTTCAGATTCCAGCATCTGCAGTAATTTGCTTTTATCCTAGGTTAAAGTGGTGCTGGAAAAGCACAGCAGGTCAGGCAACATTTGAGGAGCAGGAAAATCGACGTTTCGGGCAAAAACCCTTCATCAGGAATGGGTGATGAAGGACTTTTGCCTGAAATGCTGATTTTCCTGCTCCTTGGATGCTGCCTGATCTGCTGTGCTTTTCCAGCACCTCTCTAACCTAGACACTTGCTGAATCATTGGTATAGATTAAATTGTTGCCTAGGTCATTGTTCTCAAATGGACTGATTGCCTTTTCAATGCTGCTCTTTTGCACCCCTTGGATAAAGAGGTAAATATTTGGAGGTTTGCTCCTTGCCCCGTTATGGCCAACGGTTGTCTGAATGGGATGGTGCTATACCGGGTTGTTCTTTGCAATGGTTTCTGGAGAGGTACTGACCATCCGGTCTAACTATAATGGGCAGAATTTCACCGCAAATCAGCCAAGAATAAATTTTGGTGAGTTTTTGTGGAAAGTTTCTCTTGCTCCCTATGAGCCCTAGTGAGGTTTACAATGCTGTTCTCCAAAGCTCGCATCCTTAGCAACGTAGAAGTATCGCTTCTGCCGGGAGGTCTCAGGTTTCTGTCACACCATGATTGTTAAAGTCCGGCCGTATATTTGGTTAAGAGCTGAGTCATGAATTCTCCTTCTTCATGTACCTAGTGGCAGGAGAACTGAACTGAACTGAATGCACTTCATTGCAAATGCATGTGTACATTTGTAAATATATTGTTACTTCAGAACCAAGCTACGTAGGGTACGTGTCTTTAGCCTTATTCTGTTATCGAACCCTGACTAATGGAGTGCCAATCTTCCCCAGAGCCCATTGTAACCCACAGCTTAGTCACACCAGTCATTACACTGCACTGTCCCACTGACGTAGCAAGGCTGGTTCTGTCCATCAGTGACCTCGCTCTCATAGCAAGGCCTGTACTCCAACGCACTTAGATGTTGAGCTTTGCCACACCTTCAGCATTATTGTCCCTCCCACTTTCAAACATACTGCTTCCAATTGCCAGGATCGATTCCCCCAACTTCCATGTGACAGTATTAGCCCATGATAACCCTCCTACCCTTTCACTGAATTGAGCACCAGCACTGACTGTGGCCCCTGGCCTTGACTGACATGTACAGACAGCCCTGGCAGATGAGTGACCAGATGCCTGACTGAGGTCTGACTGGATAGAAGACAGGAGCTGGAGTAGGCCATTCAGCCCTTTGAGCCTGCTCCTTCAGTCATTATGACCATGGCTGATCATTCAAATGTTCCCGCTTTCTCCAATATGCTCTGTTCCTTTCAGCCCCTAAGGACCATCACTAACTCCTTCATGAAAACATTCAAAGTTTTGACCTCAACTACTTTCTGGTGTAGGGAATCGCACAGGCTCACCACTCACTGGGTGTAGACATTTCTCCTCATATAATCGCTACAGAGTGGAAGCAGGCCATTCAGAACATTACATCCACACTGACTCTCCAAAAGGCATCCCAATCAGTCACCACCCCAACCCTATAACCTTACATTTGCCATGCTAACCCACCTAACCTGTCCTTGGACATACCAGCCTTGCCCACAGCCTCATGGCAGACCTACAACTCACTTCGAGTACAGCTCTGCATTTCAGCACTGTACTGTGTAGTACCACAACTTTATCGTAACGTTATTGCAAGAACTATTTGAAAACTGGAACAGGATTCCCAACTGTTGGGATCGGCCAGGATGCACCTCAGGGCTCCTCACCATTTTGATTCTGGGATGGCAAGACTGACATATGAAGAGGGACTGAATCAGCTAGGATGATATTCCCTGGAGAACAAAGGATGATCTTGTAGGAACCTGTAAAATTCCAACAGGACTAGACCAGGTAAATGCAGGAAGGATGTTCCTATTAACTGGGGAGTCCAAAACCAGGGGTCATAGTTTAAGGATAAATGGTAGGCCATTTAGGACTGAGATGAGGCCATTTAGTGTGGTACTGTGGCTCAGTGGTTAGCACTGCAGCCTCACAGCGCCAAGGACCTGGGTTCAATACCACCCTCAGGTGACTTACTGTGTGGAGCTTGGATTATCTACACTAGAAAGTAGTTGAGAAACTTTGAATGTTTTCATTCAACAGACTGTGCTGTTGGTGACTACTGTTCAAGATGGAGGGCCGGAGAAGCAAGCAGTGAACTGGAGTTAACCAAAACCAGAAATTGCTGGAGAAACTCCAGCGGTATGGTGGCACAATGGTTAGCACTGTTGTCTCACAGCACCAGAGACCTAAGTTCAATTCCTGCCTCAGGCAACTGTCTGTGTGGTGTTTGCACATTCTCCCTGTGTCTGCATGGGTTTCCTCTGGGTGCTCCAGTTTCCTCCCACAGTCCAAAAATGTGCAGGTTAGGTGAATTGGCCATGCTAAATTGCCCGTAGTGTTAGGTGAAGGGGTAAATGTAGGGGAATGGGTCTGGGCAGGTTGTGCTTCGGAGGGTCGGTGTGGATTCGTTGGGCCGAAGGGCCTGTTTCCACACTGTAAGTAATCTAATCTAAAAAAAAACTCAGCAAGTCTGGCAGCATCTGTGAAGACAGAAACAGAGTTAATGTTTTGAGTCCAGTGACTCTTCTTCAGAACTGCAGTTGCTAGGTTACCATGGAAGTAATCCCTTTTTCAGTTCTGAGGATGGGTCACCAGACCCAAAACGTCAACTCTTTTTCTTCACAGACCAGCTGAGCTTTTCCAGCAACTTCTGTTTTTGTTACCAGATTAAGGGTTTGACTTTCACGTTGGGAATGTTTGGATCTCGATTCTATTGTGGGGACAGGAGAATGAGAAACTGTGTGTCAATGAGGCGACATTGGGTAACAACAAAGTGTTAATACCTGTAAATGGGTCTCCCGCATGAGATTCTCACCTTGTCACTCCTCACTGAGTTGGAGAGTCAAACATTTTCCTCTGAAAGTTGAGAATTTCCTCACTGCCACAATCTCACCCTATTTTACCAAATTTGTCACTAAATGCCTATGTGGTTCAGAGGCTGGAAAGTTTCTACCCCCCACCCCCATCTCTGTAATTTGGGGTGTAATCTTAATGTTTTTGACTGAAGGCAGTCAGGAGCAGACACCCGGGTAAATCAGGTTCCACACAATGTGTTTGGCTGAAATCACTCTCCTCTATTTGTGCAGAGCTGCAGGCAACTCTGACCTACATAAAATAACCAGCGAGAGCTTGGGCCAAACATTTCAAAGATATTATCCCAGAATATTGTTTGAAGGGCAGAGTTATACCACCGTTAGCAGTGATACTGGGTTAACATTCTCAATTACCAGTCCAAAAAAAAGCTGCGATTACATAGGAGTGTTGATCTCCACTTACTGTACTGACATTCAAAAGCTCATAAAAATTTAACATTATCAGAGTCACTTTTCTGCTAACATGAGACGGATTTTTCAATTTCATTTTAACAGGCCTGCAAACTCTATAAACATTACTTTGGACTGATTGCATTTATCCTGCGTGACTATCTGCTCAAGGCAGTCCAACACTCAGAACTAAATCAGTTTAGGAAACTTCACACCCAATTATAATGGCAATCTTCATTTATATAGCGTCTTTAACACGGAAAACATGTTCCAAAACGCTTCACAGAGATGTAATATAGAAATACACCAATAAAAATGACCCACAGCAGCTTCGTATCAGCACACACTGTGTTATGTGACTGGCCTGTAAATGAACCTGTGCCACTTCACAAACTGCTTCTCAACATGTTTAAATCAGTTCTAAAATGGATACAATTAGTTTGAGCCACAGTTGTTTTTTAAACCTGCTTTTGGCACTTTTTGACAATGACTTCACTTTAGCAGAATGTGACTTTCTGGGAGAATAAACAGAATTTTTCTTATTGCAGTATTGAGCTCAGTTAAATGTAAGAACTGAATTAAAGTGCACAGTTGAATTGACAATAATGCATTGCACCCTGAGCTAATGGTGTCTCAGCAGATATTAATCAGTTCCCTTATGCAAGCAGTTTTTCAGACCTATGGGCTGATAAATATATTAAAAACTAGACAGAAGAAAACAAGCTGAAGTCAATCCCAGTTTTCACACTGGGATTCTGGCATCTCTATATTTGATATAAATTTTAATAATATTTTTACTTGCTGCAAAGAAACAGGACTCACATCAGTGACTGCTTATTACCTTTTGCCTATGTCACACATCTCTGCATTCTAAAAATATTCAGTTTGCCTGCTGCATAACAATCAGGGAAAAAAAATCAGGCTATGTTTTCTAAAATCAGCCATTCAATTTCTATTACACACAATGATAAATAGCTGGCAACTAGTTGCAAGCTGTAATTTATCCCTGTTATTCTGTTGTATGCAACATTCTAGCTGCGCTGTCATTGGTTTATGATCTCATCAGAAGTGCTCGATTGAATTACAAACTTGTAACTCACTGCTGGCCATATATCACGGCACATGCAGGCAATCTATAACTGGTTTCAATCAGAGTCTGTAACAGATTAAGGAATCATTTACCATAATGCATTGGCAAAGTAAAATGAAGAGACTGTGCAATGATTTAGAAACAGGTACTACAGTGAGCTGAGTTCTCTGATTGATGGTACTTTGCAGTTTACAGAATAATAAAGTGTAATGAGAATTAGACCCTGCTCAGGATGAAGAGATAAGCAACAGAGCATGGCAGATGCTTGAAAATCTTTAATAACCTCTAGTTTATTACAAATTAACAGCATGTTATACAGTATTACTGAGCATTTATGAACTGGCTGTAGATTTGTGTTTAGCTTGGTGGACTTATTATGAACAGAGCAATCTTGTTTATGTGTGAGAGTTCAGAACAGATGGAAATACTGCATGTAGCCACGTCTGTGTGTAACTGAACTAAGGACATTGGTGCTGACTATGAAAGCTAAACAATTTACACTTAACAGAACCTTGCCAGAAAGATATTTACATTAGGCTTCTAAAGATATAAAACAAACACCTGAATGGTGGAAATTGGAAATGAAAATGGAATATGCAAGGATACTCAATATCTGAAACACTGAACCATTTTTCTTGAAGACTCAAATAGGAATCTTCATCAGAACTCAAGGATATTTATTCTTTGTTGTGACAAAGTATTATCTTCCTTCGGTTAGCCTGACTCAACTGATTCCATTCTCACCTATAAATCACTCAGGTTTTGAAGTCCTATCCCACAGACACATCCACCATAGAGTCATAGAGATGTACAGCATGGAAACAGACCCTTCGGTCCAACCTGTCCATGCCGACCAGATATCCCAACCCAATCTAGTCTCACCTGCCAGCACCCGGCCCATAGCGCTCCAAACTCTTCCTATTCATATACCCATCCAAATGCCTTTCAAATGCTGCAAATGTACCAGCCCCCACCACATCCTCTGGCAGCTATCTCTGCTTGTTTCTGCTTGTTCAGGAGAGACTGAGGAATCTCAGGGTGTGAGCTGAACAGTATGGTTTGCTATGACTGACCATGAAATGGAATAGAAGTGGTCTACTCGAACCCCTGGTCTGCTCTGCTCCACAAAAGGAGCATTTGTGTTTTTGGAGTTGCACCTATTCCTGATAATCTTTCATTTCCTTGTCCAGCAACAATTATCTATCTCCATCTTAAAAATATTCAGTGACTCTGCCTCCAATACTTTCACAATCAGAGAGTTCCACAGTCACACAACTCTCTGACATAGAAATAATTTCTTCTCTTCTCTATCCTGACAGGGTGACCTCTAATTATAACACAGGACCATCTCATCTTAGATTTATTCACAACAGGAAACATCATTTCCACATCTACTTTGTCAAGACCATTTATGTTCTTAAACACATCATTCCAGTCAGCCTTCCATCTTCTAAACTCAGTGGAAAGAAGCCCCAGCTTGTCTCAGTTTTCATTTTAAGATTACCTAGTCACTTCAGATACTAAACATCCTCTAAACTACCTCCAATCCAGCCTTATCAACCAAGGAATGATGTTATATGTTGCTATTTGTGAGATTTAGGGTGTAGGTTTGCTCGCTGAGCTGGAAGGTTTAGGGTGTAGGCTTGCTCGCTGAGCTGTAGGTTTGATATCCAGATGTTTTATTACCTGGCTAGGTAACATCATCAGTGGCGACCTCCAAGTGAAGCGAAGCTGTTGTCTCCTGCTTTCTATTTATATCTTTCTCCTGGATGGGGTTCCTGGGGTTTGTGGCTTAGCCTGTCCCAGGATAGATGTGTTGTCCCAGTCGAAATGGTGGGTTGTTTTCATCCGTGTGTAGGGTTACAAGGGAGAGAGGGTCGTGTCTTTTTATGGCTAGTTGGTATTTGTGTATCCTGGTGGCTAACTTTCTTCCTGTTTGTCCTACGTAGTGTTTGTGGCAGTGCTTGCATGGAATTTTGT
>NC_057732.1:50080397-50116423 GCF_004010195.1 Chiloscyllium plagiosum | reverse complement strand
TCCTACGTGGTGTTTGTGGCAGTCCTTGCATGGAATTTTGTAGACGACGTTGGTTTTGTCCATGGTTGTACTGGGTCTTTTAGGTTTGTTAGTTTTTGTTTGAGAGTGTTGGTGGGTTTGTGTGCTACTAGGATTCCGAGGGGTCTTAGTAGTCTGGCTGTCATTTCTGAAACTTCTTTGATGTATGGTAAGGTGGTTAGGGTTTCTGGCTGTGTTTGGTCTGCTTGTCGTGGTTTGTTCTTGAGGAATCTGCGCACTGTATTTTTTGAGTATCCGTTCTTCTGGAATCCGTTGTGTAGGTGGTTCTCCTCTGTTTTCCGAAGTTCATCTGTGCTGCAGTGTGTGGTGGCTCATTGGAATAGTGTTCTGATACAGCTTTGTTTGTGTGTGTTGGGATGGTTGCTGGTGTAGTTAAGTATTTGGTCAGTGTTTGTCGGTTTTCTGTATACGCAGGTGAGATCTATGTAATGCTGTCATTTTATTTTCTTCCAGGACACAACTGCACCATTCCACAGAAATACAAAAAATAAAATTGAGATAGTAACAGTATAAGACCATAAGACATAGGAGTAGAACTTAGGCCATTCAGCCAATCAAGTCTGCTCCACCATGGCTGATAGGTTTCTCAACCTGATTCTCCCACTTTCTCCCTGTAACTCTTGATCCTGTTGACAATTAAGAACCTATCTATCTCTGACTTAAATATACACAATGACCCGACCTCCACAGCCTTCTGTGGCAATGAATTCCATAGATTCCCCACTCTCTGGCTGAAGAAGTTTCTCCTTATCTCCATTCCAAAAGGCCTGCCCTTTACTCTAAGTCTGCACCCTCGGGTCCTAGTCTCTCCTACCAATGGAAACATCTTCCCAACATCCACTCTGTCCAGGCCATTCTGTAAGTTTCAATTAGATCCCCCCACACCCTTCTAACTCCATCGAGTATAGACCCAGAGTCCTCAAACATTCCTCATATGTTAAGCTGTTCATTCCTGGGACCATTCTTGAGAACCTCCTCTGAACATGCTCCAGGGCCAGTACATCCTTCCTGAGATATAGGGCCCAAAACCACACACCATACTCTAAATGTGGCCTGACCAGAGCCTGACAGAGCCTCAGAAGCTTTTATATTCAAATTCTCTCAAAATAAATACCATTGTTGCATTTGCCTTTCTAACTACTGACTCAACCTGCAAGTTTACCCTGAGAGAATCCTGGACTAGAACTCTCAAGTCTCTTTGCACTTCAGACTTCTGAGTTTTCTCCCCATTTAGAAAATAGTCCATGCCTGTATTCGTCCTACCAAAGTGCATGACCTCACACTTTCCCACATTTTGAACTCCATCTGCCACTTCTTTACCCACTCTCTTAACCTGTCCAAATCTTTCTGCAGCCTCCCACCTCCTCAATGCTACCTGTCCCTTTACCTAAGTTAGTTCTAATTGGGGGCCAATGTGTATTTTACAAAGTGCAGAGGTGGCTTGGTGCTTGTGGATTGGTGAAAGCACTTGAAGGAAAATTAATGAGACGTCAGAGGGGGGCATTCAAACATCAGATTCTACAGATACAGTGTAGACTTGTCAGTGTAAAGATTAAGGGTGGTACTGCCAGGTCTAGGGCTCTAGTCACTGATTGGACTAGTCAGCATGATCGTATTATGGGAAAGTTGTATCTTATAACGTCATTATTTTCTTGAGGAATTAACAAGGAGGATGGATGTGAGTAGAGTATTGGATGTTGTCTGCATACTATTTGGTACTTAACACGTGGTAGACTGGTCTTCCACGTGGTAGACTGGTCAGAAAGTTAAAGGCCCCTGGGCTACAGGGGAGTATGCTTGGGTCCAAAGTTGGCACAGTGATAGGAAACAATGGTGTACAGATGGTTTTTGTGAAAGGTGAACTATTTTCTCGGCATTTCACAGAATTCATAATTGGCTCCTTTCTGCTTGTTGCACATACAACAAACTTTTTATTAACAAACACCTATGGGACCAAGAGGCTCACTTTATCAATGTAGAATCACACACTAAGAAATAGAAATGTGATGCAGCAGATGTACACATCACTGTTATATTTTATTTACAACATCAATCACTTAACTAATAACACAACTTTGCCTTGAATAAAACTCACTGGCAGAGAGCTGTCTCACTCACACCCTCAACTAAATACTCGGACATCATGATAGATTGTGGTATTTGAGGAGAAATTGACTCGAGATTGAATCAACTGTTGATATTTCACATGGCCATTCAATTGAGCAACAAGTACATTTACATTGAGGCAAATTAATTAATAAACTATAATAATTGGATGGAATCACATTGTAAACATCAGTAACATACGATAGATTGCAGGTATATAATTTTTGCCAGTTGCTGGTTCATAAGATGCAGGTTAAAATAAAGTTTGCTGCATTAGTGATTTGGATTTAAATGTGAGAGGCATAATTGGAAAATTTGCAGGTGAGACAATAATTGGCAGGCCATGGAGAGGATGGCTATCAACTGCAAGACGATATTAATGTTTGGTCGAGTGGGTGAAAAAGTTGCAAATGGAATTCAATCCAGAGAATTGCAAGGTTATGCGTTTGGGGGGGCAGTGAAAGAAAAAAAGCAAAGAAAAGGCAATAAATGGGGGGAATGGCGGGGGGGGGGGGGGGAACCGGGAAAGGGGGGGGGGGGGGCTGGGGGATAAATGGGAGGGGGCTGGGGCTGGGAGGAGGCTGCCTTCACATTTATCTCTCAGCCCATCCCCCCAACCCTCCCATTTATCTCTCAGCTCCCCCCCGGCCCACAAGTAGATAAGGTAGTAAAGAAAGCACATGGAATGTTTACCTTCATCAGATGGTTTTGATTTTGATTTAATTTCATTTCACTTATTGTTGTCACATGTATCTAAGTACAGTGAAGTTTTACCCTGCGAACAGTACAGACAGATCGTAGCAAACAAGGGCATATGGATCATAGGGTGCTAACACAGAGTGAGGCAAAAAGGGTTCCAGCAGCACAAGAGGTGTGCAAAGCAAGATCAATATTATTTGAAGTTAGAGAGTTTATTCAACAGCCTGATATCGGCCGGGAAGATGCTGTTCTTTAGCCTGCTGGTGTGTGTGTTCTAGCATTTGTATCTCCTGCCTGATGGAAGAGGCTATTGGAGAGCATTACCAGGGTGGAAGAGATCGCTCTCTGTGGCAACAAGAAGCATAAATGTAGTCCACGGATGGGAGGTTGGCTTCTGTGATGGTCAGGGCTGTGCACATAACTTGCTGTAGTTTCTTATGGTCCATGCACTGAGGTAGTATGCTCTCTGAAGTATGGAATACAAAAATAGGGATGTAATGCTGGAACTAGATAAAACGCTTTTGTTTTCAAAATAGTCCCAACTTTATTAGAAAACTAAGCATACTCCTTCTCACCGTATTCAGAGCTTGAAGTTTGCAATACTTCCCAAGTATCTTGTAGATTTGCACAGCCACACACATTCTGTCTGTCTGTCTCTGTGGGACTGTGATGTTGCCTTCTCTGTTTCTTTCTCTCTCTCTCCACCTCTCTCTCTCTCTCCCTCTCTCTCTGGAGAGTCAGCAGGTCTTTGCTTTTAGCATTTTTTTTTACGGAATAGCTAGAATTTTATGCACAGTTCTGGATACCACTTTGCAGGAAGACCATAAGGCATAGAAGCAGAAATTAGGCCATTCAGCCCATCAAGTCTGCTCTGCCATTTAATCATAGCTGATAAATTCCTCAACCCATTTCTCCCAGGTCTGGCAGCGTTTCTGGAGAGAGAAACAGTATTTGTGTTTTGAGGTGAATATGACTGTTCTTCACAACAGTTCAGCACATCACCTTGGTGGGTGACACAGCTGCAACTGTTATCTCTTAGATGTGACGCTCAGTTATAGAGTCACAGAGACATAGAGTCATACAGCACAGAAACAGACCCCTTGGTCCAACCAGTCCATGCCAATCAGAATCCCAAATTAACCTCGTCCCATTGCCTGCTCCTGGCCCATATCCCTCCAAACCTTTCCTATTCATGTACTTATCCAAATGTCTTTTAGACGCTGTAACTGTACCCACATCCAGGAAGTTCATTCCACAGACAAACCACCTTCTGTGTAAAAACTTTATCTCTTATTTCTTTTTCTAAATCTCTCTCCTCTCACCTTAAAAATGTGCCCCCTAGTCTTGAAATTCCCCATTTGGGGAAAGACAACTACCATCAGCACTATCCAAACCTCTCTTTATTTTATAAACTTCTCTCAGGTCACATCTCAACCTCCAACACTCCAGTGAAAAAAGTCCTAGCCTATCCAGCCTTTCTTTATAACTCAAACCTTCCACACTGGCAACATCCTGGTAAATCTCTTCTGAGCCCGCTCCAGCTTGATAATATCCTTCCTATAACAGGGTGACCAGAACTGGAGACAGTATTCCAGAAGGAGCCTCACCAATGTCCTGTACAGCCTCAACATAACGTCCCAACTCCTATACTCAAAGGACTGAGCAATGAAGGCATGTTTGACATCATGGGTGGATATAAAAGGTTGTGCTGGGGTTACAGTTATGTTTAGGGTCAGGGAACTTATCATAAGAACAGAAACCTTTCAGATAGTGAGTAGTTAAGGTATTGAATGCACTGCCTGGAAATATGGTAGAGGCCGGTTCAATTAACATTTAAACATAGAAACAGGAGTAAGCCATTCAGCCCCTCCAGCCTGTTCTATCATTCAATGAGATCATGGCTGATGTGTGGCCTAACTGTATGTATCTGTCTTTGGCCCATGTCTCTTAATATCTTTGCTTAACAAAACTTTATCTCTGTTTTAAAATTAATGACTGATCCAGCATCCACTGCTGTTTGTGGAAGAGAGTTCCAAACATCTCCCACCCTGTGTGTGTAGAAATGCTTCCTAACATCTCTTCTGAACGGTCTGGCCCTAATTCACAGAGCATGCCTCTAGTTCGAGAATCTCCAACCAGTGGAATTAGTTTCTGTTTATCTATCCTGTCTTTTCCTATTAAAGTCTTGAAGACTTCGATCAGTTCACTCCTTAATCTTTTAAATTCTGGAGAAAACTGGCTTAATTTGTATAATCTCTCCTCATAACTTAACCCCCGAAGTCCAGGTATCATTCTTGCAAGTCTATATTGTACTCCCTCCAGGGCCAATCTATCCTTCCAAGGTGTGATGTTCTGATCTGCTTTCAGTACTCCAAGTGTGGTCTAACTAGGGCTTTGTATAGCTGCAGGCACCTTGCCTCTATTCCTGATGAAGGGCTTTTGTCCGAAACGTCGATTTTCCTGCTCCTCGGATGCTGCCCGACCTGCTGTGCTTTTCCAGCACAACTCTGATGTAAACTCTGGTTTCCAGCATCTGCAGTCCTTGTTTTTACCTTTGTACAGCTGGAGCATAACTTCTGCATTCTTATATTCCAGTACTCTAGATATAAAGGGCAGCATTCCATTACCTTTCTTGATTATTTCCTGCACCTGTTTATGGCATTTTAAAGATCTATGAACCTGAACCCACAAGTCTGTTTGGACACCCACTGTATTTAACTTCATTCCATCTGGAAAGTATCCCGATCTCTCCATTCCCAGTCCAAAATCGAGAATGTCACTCTTTCCCACAGCTTTGCCCATTCACTTAGTTTAACAATATTCCTTTTGTAATTTTGTGCTATCATCTACGCTGTCTGCAATGTTTACAACTGAGGCATTCAAGAGGGAATTGGATGATTATTTGGGATATGGTGAAGGATAGGAGGTCAGCACGAGGTAGCACTTGTTTGCAGAGCTAATGCAGGTAAGATCAAATGAATGGCTTTCTTCTGCTCCCTAACAATTCCATGATTCTGTGAAAACTTCTCCCTACTGCTCCCTGTTTTAGTGTGGCTCAGTGGTTAGCACTGTTGCCTCACAGCACTAGGGACCTGGATTCAATTCTACCCTTGGATGAATGTCGACATGGAGTTTACACATTCTCCCCATGTCTGCATGTGTTTCTCACAATCCAAAAATGTGCAGATTAGGTGGATTGGCCAAGTTAAGTTGCCTCATAGTGTCCAGGGATGAACAGGTTAGGTAGATTGTCCCAGTTCCAACCTTCCAGCTCAGCACGCCCTCATAACTTGACCTACCTATCCACCTTCCTTCCCACCTATTGACTCCACCCTCCTCTCTGACTTATCACCATTACCTCCACCTCCATCCACCTATTGCACTCTCAGTTACCTTCCCCCCCCCAGCCCGGCCCCCTCCCATTTATCTCTCCACTCCCAAGGGTCCCAGCCTCATTGATGATGAAGGGCTTGAAACATCGATTTTCCTGCTCCTCGGATGCTGTCTGACCTGCTGTGCTTTTCCAGCACCTCACTCTTGTCTCTGATCTCCAGCATCTACAGTCCTTGCTTTCGCCTAGGTGGATTAGCCATGGGAAATGTGTGGTTATGGGTAGAGGGCTGAGTCTGGGTAGGATACTCTTCAGAAGTCAATGCGGGCTTGATGGGCCAAATGGCCTCTTTTCACACTGTACAGATTCTATTCTATGATATTTATCCCTCAGTCAACATCACATCTGAGGCCACTCTTCAAAAGGACAACATAGGGTGGCACGGTGGCTCAGTGGTTAGCACTGCCGCCTCACAGCACCAGGGTCCCAGGTTCAATTCCACCCTCAGGCGACTGTCTGTGTGGGTTTCCTCTAGGTACTCCAGTTTCCTCCCACAGCCCAAAGATGTGCAGGTCAGATGAATTGATCATGTTAAATTGCCCATAGTATTAGGTGCATTAGTCAGAGGGAAATGGGTCTGGGGGGTTACTCTTCGGAGGGTCGGTTGGGCCGAAGGGCCTGTTTCCACACTGTAGGGAGTCTAAAAAATAATCTAACTTGCTGTAAACCACTTTGGGATATCCTGAGATTTAGGAAGGTATTATATAAATGGAATTATTGCTTTCTCATTTCAATAAAACTCATTATCTGCAAAGTGCTTTGGGATGTCCTGAGTGATAAAGTTTTATATAAATATCAATTCTCTCTTTGTTAAAAAAAAATTTTCCTGTTCAAATTCAAATCAAACAAAATTATGGCCAGATTTAATACCTTTTAGTTGATCTTCTAGCCCTTGTACTTAAACAATGATCAGTGACAGTCTCATGAGGAACCTTGTTGAAGTCAGTTTCTGAACCCTACTGTGTGAAAGATTAACATTGGCAGTTCCTGGCATTAACATAGAAAGCACTTCAGTGATTTCAACTGTGCGGCTTACACAATTGTCTTACTCACTTTAACAATATCACCAACAATCACAATGAAAATAAATGAAACTCTTTGAAAAATGATGAAAATTATTGTTTAAGGGCAAGTTTTGGATGGAATAGTGGTGGTAGGAATCTCACAATTTAGATGCACATTACAAACAACTCTGTGACGAATTAGCAATTAGTTAATTTGCGATGGTGTTTGTTTAAAGGTTATTGTTGGTCAGGACTCCTTGCGACTGTTTCATCGCTACCATGGAACATACACAGCCCTTATCAACAGATAGCCAGCTCATTTAACATCTCACGTATTGGACTTCACTTGTTATAGTACAACATGCCTTCCCTATTGTAGCAGACAGTATGTTCACAATGGTTGAGTTGAATAGCTATTGTTCATATATATCAATCTACCCCTGTGATCTACTGTATGGTTTAATGCAGTTCTGGGCAAGAAAGATAAAGACTTTCATCTGGTGCTTTTACAGATGACAAGACTTTACAGCCAATGAGATGCAATAACTATTTTAATGTGGGAAACATAGCCAAACTGCACATAGCAAACTCCTATAAAGCGCAATATAATAATAAGCAGATGATTTGTCTATTGTGTGGATTTTGATCACAAAATAAGTATTAGCCTATGTTCTAGTTTTGGTCTGCTCTGAGTTGGTTCAAAGTTGAGTGCACCACACTCACTACTCTAGAAGAGATGGTAGTGTACTGGTAATGTAACTGGACCAGTAATCCTGACCTGCATCACTGCTGATGTGGGTTCAAATCCCACTCCAGTAGATTAGATTACTTACAGTGTGGAAACAGGCCCTTCGGCCCAACAAGTCCACACCAACCCGCAACCCACCCAGATCCATTCCCCTACGTTTACCCCTTCACCTAACACTACAGGCAATTTAGCATGGCCAATTCACCTAACCTGCACATTTTTGGACTGTGGGAGGAAACCGGAGCGCCTGGAGGAAACCCACGCAGACACGGGGAGAATGTGCAAACTCTATACAGTCAGTCGCCTAAGGCAGGAATTGAACCCGGGTCTCTGGCGCTGTGAGGCAGCAGTGCTAACCACTGTGCCACTGCACTGCCCACAGTTGGTGGAGTTTGAATTCAATGAATACCTTGGAGCTAGTCTCGATGGTGACAACTCCAATTGTGGGTTATGTGACGATTCTGTCACTTGAAGAAGTTATTTTGTCCTTTTTATTTGGAAGAGAGGTTCTCAGGTTATTTTGTCCTTTTTATTTGGAAGAGAGGTTCTCAGGTAGAGGTGCTGAGCTGTTTCTAAGAAAACAAACAACTTGTGAGGCCTTGGCATTTTTTTTAGAAGTTGGAACAATGGAAGCAGCCTGGGTGTGGCTAGCTCTTCCAGACAAGGGGCTCTATGTTTAGTTTCAGTTTTTCAGATTAGTTTTGAGCAGAAGCCTTTGGGGTTGCAAAAGAACTGGAAGCCTCAATGAATGTCTCCCAGCTGCTACTCTGAATCTTCTCTTGATGTTTTTTTCCTCCTGGATTGGAGAACTGCATGTGAGAATCTGTGTCTGAATTTGTCTTTTTAACAAAGATGTTACTATATTGAAACATTTAATTAGTAATAGGCATTGTATGTATTATTCAGTTAAGTTTTCCAATATTTGTTATTCTATATTCCTCTTCCTTTTGTTTGTATTGTATATAATTATAGAGTTTAAAGAAATTTTGTTTTGCTTAACATCAAGTTTGGCCAGTCATCTTGAATGTGGAATGTGAAAATAAGAAAAAGTTAGGTCTAGGCTACCTTCTTAAAATATTTTATGGGGGTCTTGATCCATAATCCATGATCCATAACAGTTATCGTTTAAAACCCATCTGGCTCACTAACAGCCCTGTAGGGAATGAAATCTGCCATCCTTATCCAGTCTGGCCGACATGTGACTCTAGACCCACAGCAATGTGGTTGGTTGCAAAATGCCCCTTATCAAAACACTCAGTTTAAGGGCAATTAAGGATGGATCATGAGTGCTGGCCCTGTCAGTGACACTGAAGTCGCATGAAAGAAGGAAAAGCTAATTAAACCACAGCTGTCAATTAAGTAGCGCTTTCAATCACTCGACAAAGCTTTTGTTCAGGAATGAAAGAGATCGGACCTTGTTCCAATACAAACAGCCTAGTGCCCAGAAGTCAATTACACTCAGCTTACATTAACTCTTCGTCTTCCTAAATTATTTGGTCCAGGCTTTGCTCAGACCACGCTGTAAATCCACCCCACGGAATTCCCATTGAGGTGCTGTGATTTATTCCAAGCCAGGATTTAGTAATAACATGTGTTATGAGCTACCTAATGAAAGTGTTATTTAAAGTAGACACTTGTACACGGGAAATGATGATCAGTGAAATGAAGTTGGACTCATCTATTAGGGGCTTTGCTTTGGAATCTGAATTAATTCATAAGATGCTTAATTATCCTTAGCAGGTGTTGATTAATCTGATAACTAATGAAGCTTTTATGAGCATATGATGGAGATCATCCCGGAAACCAATTATAGTCATAAAATGTATCTCGATTCAAATTAGTGTAATGATTGCAGATTACAGGTGTTTATGATTATCAGTCATAATTACTTCCTGTATAAGTAATTGGTAACATCCTCATCTAAGTTCCAATTGTTTTCATATTGTAAATTAGCGATATGCATGGCTGGAAATGTAATATCACTGCCTTTGTAAATGCCAGGCATAATTCTTATCCAAGGACCATCTCTTTGAGACTGATAGATTGATTGTGTTGGACTGTATTTAGCTCAACTAATGATTTTTTCCTCCTTTTCTGTTCACAAGCATTCAGCCTGGCAATTATAATATCTGTGTTCAAATGATTAGCACACTTTTATGGCTGCTATTTTAAAAGTGCCATTAAATGCATTTAAAAAATAATTTAATGCTTCTTTTAAAATAGCAGATAAAGTCACATAAATATTTTAAGTGTTCGGCTACTCTTATTGCCAAATGTCATTTCTCAATATAAATATTTACCATTTTCTGTTTGGTTACTGTACGTTCTTAGCTCTTTGACATTTTGAAAGTTTCTCCTTTTGTTTTTAATCACTCTTTCCTGATTTTTCTGAGCAGTGGTCCTGCAGGAGTCAATGATTTCCCTACTGGCCCTTCCTTTTGCCTGACCACAGAATGGACTGTCTGCAGGCTCTTTGTGCAATTGTTCAATTGAATTATTCATCTTCCTCCTTGTCCTCATCATGAAATGAACATTTGAAAATGACGCGTTGGAGAAAGCCATCTGCCCCTCTCCGTCCTGTAGCTGAAACTATTATTAATGGGCATAGCGCACCAACCAGCTGACAGTGTGTAATCCTCTGGGAGAGAAAAAATAATCAGATCTAAATTTCATGCCAATTAGAGGGAATGAATCTGAAAAACAAAATCCTCGCCCAATCTCTTTAGGTAGTTGAAACAAATGAAGGAGGTCGCTGTCATATTACCTGTTGTTTCATTTGTCTCTTTTAAGACTCTGGTCCAGTGAAGGATTGTTGTCCAGCTCTCTCGAAAGTTTGCCCTCAGCCAGAAGCATGTTCTATCGATCTACTATCATCTGGAAAAGGATGGAATTCGAAACATCGATGTCTTCGGTGTTGGTTGGGTCTGGTGTTGGTGGTGGGGAAGCGATGGCAGAATGGGCATTATGGTGATGGAATCAGAGATGCTGGATTTGGCTACGGCAATGCGGTTTTTCACTGGTCTGGAGAAAACAGCAAATCTTGGCATTAAAAAAGTCTGGTTCATTAGCATCAACGGAAGGCAATGGCCTAGTGGTATTAAAATGGACTATTAATCCAGAGACCCAGGTAATGTTGTCGGGACCTGGGTTTGAATCCTGCCCTTTTTAGATCAGATTAGATTAGATTAGATTAGATTACTTACAGTGTGGAAACAGGCCCTTCGGCCCACAAGTCCACACCGACCCGCCGAAGCGCAACCGACCCAGACCCATTCCCCTACATTACCCCTTCACCTAACACTACGGGCAATTTAGTATGGCCAATTCACATAACCTGCACATTTTTGGATTGTGGGAGGAAACCGGAGCACCCGGAGGAAACCCACGCAGACACTGGGAGAGTGTGCAAACTCCACACAGACAGTCGCTTGAGGCGGGAATTGAATCCAGGTTTCTGACGCTGTGAGGCAGACAGATGATAGAATCTGAGTTCAATAAAATTCTGGAATTAAGAATCTAATGACTAATAAAAATCCATTGTCGATTGTCAGGAAACACCCATCTCTCTCAAGAATGCCCTTTAGGGAAGGAAACTGCCATCCTTACTTGGTCTGGCCTACATTTGACTTCAGACCCACCGCAATGTTGTCGATTCTTAACTGCCCTCTGGTCAATTAAGGATGGGCAATAAATGCTGGCCTAGCTAGTGATGTCTACATCCCATGAATGAATTAATGAGCTTTGAGAAGATTTGTAGCTCAGGTTGAGGTTCTGCATGTAGGTTTGCTCACTGAGCTGGAAGGTTCGCTTCCAGACATTTCGTCACGCTTCTAGGTAACATCTTCAGTGGGCCTCCGGGCGAAGCACTGCTGATAATTTCTGGTTTCTATTCAGATGTTTGGGTTTCTTTGGGTTGATGATGTCATTTCTTGTGGTGATGTTATTTCCTGTAGGTGATGTCATTTCCTGTTTTTTCTCCTCAGAGGGTGGTAGATGGGGTCTAATTCGATGTGTTTGTTGATAGAGTTCCAAAATGACAGCACCACAGGAAATGACATCACCACAGGAAATGACATCACCACAGTAAATGATATCACCAACCCAAAGAAATGTCTGGAAATGAACCTTCCAGCTCAGTGAGCAAAGCTACATCCATGAATGAATTAAATTGAGGGAATGGAAATCTGCCAACCTTACCAAGTCTGGTCTATTCATGACTCCAGACCCATAAGACAGCAGAATGGAAGTATCTATTCAGTTCTTCCAAACAATTCTTAACTACACTCTGGGCAATTGTAATGAACAAATAAAGAGAACCTAACTTAATCAGTGCCATACCATATCCTGGGAAAATAGTGGAAATACTGGAAGGCTGGTATAGGCTAATAGCAGGCACAATGGACTGAATGACATCCTGCCCCAGGTTGCCCTCCCACTTATCCCCAATCTGTCCATAAACAGGTGCAGGGGAGAGTAAGGCCTGGTGTGACTCACCTGCCCTTTTAGCCAAATATTATCACCAGAGAATACTGAGGCTGGCAGGAGGAATTCAGGGGGAGGGGTGGGGAATAGGGTAAGGAGGTGGCAGCCCTCCCCAACAGATGACCTTGGATGGAAAGCAAAACGGGTGGGACCTCCCTCAACAGCCCCCTTTCTAGATCAGGTGACCCCTCCCTGGAGTGATGCTGGTTCCTTCCCCCTACTCCCAGCGGCTCTTTGTCAAAACCCTCCAACCATTGGCCTCAGCTCCACACTGCACATACCCCCACCCTTCCAAAACCCCAACCTTAATTTGATTTTTTTAATGTCCCATGTACCGAGCTACAGTGAAAAGAGTTGCCTTATGTTCGACACAGACAGCTTGCAACATGCAAAGTCATCAGGGTAAGAGGACAGAGTGCAGAATACAGCCTTATAGCCACAGAGAAGGTGCAGAGTGAGATCAACATTAACATTTGAGAGGTCCAAGGTGCAGTTCTTGAATCTGTTTGCAAGTGTATTCAAATTTTTATATCTTCTGCCCGAGAGAAGAGCTTGGACATGAGTATAACTGGAGTGGGAGGGGTCTTTGATGGTGTTGGCTGCTTTCCCGAGGCAGTGGGAAGTACAGATGGAGTCAATAGATGGAAGGCTGGTTTGCGTGATGAACTGGGCTGTGTAAATCTGTGACACGGAATATGGACACTGCTCCTAATTCCCATCCTGACCTGCTGTGTGTCCTGGCACACTGTTGGGTGAACAGAGCTCATCAGGTCATAGCGGCATAGAGTTGTACAGCAGTGAAAAAGGCCCTTCAGCCCATTGCATCCACACCAGTCAGAAAAATACCCACCTAACTCCCAACTTATCAGATTGGCTGCCCACTCTGGGATTCAAAATACCCAACCAGTTTCTTTTTCTTTGTTCATTCATGGGATGAGGGCACTAGCTCAGCATATATTGACCATCCATAATTGCCCAGGGGGCAGTTAAGAGTCAACCACATTGCTGTGGGTCTGGAGTCACATGTAGGTCAGACCAGGTAAGGATGGAAGTTTCCTTGCTCAGAGAATATTAGTGACCCAGATTGGATTTTCCAATAATCGATAATGAATTCATGGTCATCATTAAATTCTTAATTCCATATTTCATTTTAAATGAATTTAAATTCCTCCCTATTGGGAGATGATAGCTTAGTGGTATTATCGCTGGACTGTTAGTCCAGAGACCCACGTAATGTTCTGGGGACCTGGATTCGAATCCCGCTATGACAGACAGTGGAATTTGAATTCAATAAAAACCTGTAAATAAGAGTCTGATAAAGACCATGAATCCGTTGTCAGAAAAACCCATCTGGTTCACTAACGTCCTTTAGGGAAAGAAACTGCCATCCTTACCTGGTCTGGCCTACATGTGACTCCAGACCCACAGCAATGGGGTTGACTCTTAACTGCCCATTGGGCAATAAATGCTGCCTGGGCCAGTGGCCCCTCATCCCATGAATGATTTAAAAAAAAAGAATAAAATCTGCCGTGGCAGGTTTTGACTCCAGGTCCCCAGAACATTACCAGCATTGACTCCATTATCTCCAAACAAATTGATCAATTTTATATTGTGCTGTACACTTACTAAGAATAACCATCTTTGACAAATGGCTTTATTTATTCATGGGAAGCGAGTATCACTAACAAGCATTGTCCATCACTAATTGCCCCTTGAAACGGTGGTGCTGAACTGTCTTCTTGAACTGCTCAGTCCGCGTGGTGGAGGGACACCCATTGTGCTGTTTGGGAACATTTTTGCATGGTGAAAGAACAGTGATGTAATCAGGACCAACCCATCAGAGCTCTCAGCTCTCCCATATTTCAAACATCTGTCTCCCTCCTCTTGAAATACTTCCCGTGATCTAGTGATGGTGCTGCCCTTGTCCTTTTAGATGGTAAAAGTTGTAAAATTGGAAGGTGCTGTTGTAGGAACTAAGAAGACTAGCATATGCTATCGGGTAATAACATGGCTCAAACATGAATAGATGAAGGGAAGGATAACAAACTGATTAATAATAGCCTCATAACCAGATTTAAATTGTTTCATTGGATTAAAATAATAATCAGCATACATCTGCTGCTGTATTTCTGTAGTACATAAATCCCATTTAAAACCACTCTGTGGTTATGGGATATTAATTATTGTCATTTTCCAGGTGTCATTTAGAAGCAGCTATTATTATGGGAACTGTGCAAAATTGTTTCAGACCTTCTCCATCCATTTGTAGAAATTATGGAAATAGCGGAGTCATTACAGCAGAAAAGGGCCTTGCAGTACTTGGAATAAAAGGCACTGAGTCCAGAGACTGCATGATTAAAAAGAGGAGACAAGTGTGGTGGTTATTTTGCTGGAGTGGTGTGCAGAGGCCTCTATGATAAATACACAAGTTCAAATGACACCTGGGGAATTTTAATTTAGTTAATTTAATATACCTGGAATTAAAAATGGCTATCAATTACAGTGATTATGAATGTTGTCTAACTGCACATCCAACACATTGTAAATGCTGGTTACTGTTAGAACCATCTGGGATGTCTTGAATAGATTCCCCGTCACCAATTCTTATTGCTGGTATTAGTCAAGCAAGTGATACTGTGTGGGGAAGGATATCCGCATGGTGCCTTTAGAGAAAGGTATCCTCTGTCTTGATTAATCAGCAAAGGCTTATTGTATAGTAACTAGTTACATCACATCTCAGATACATGATTCTCTCTTGTGAGACATGAGGCTCAACTTAAAGAGTAAATATTGAACCTTATTTAACAACAGGCTTTTTAACACTGAAATATCAATCAGGTACCCTCTTGCAACTCTGGTGAACACATGGAGAACTCATATGAGACACACACATGCACAGACGCATATACTCACATGCATACATAAACACACACACATTCGCGCTCTGACACACACACATACACATGCACAAACACATACATTCACACATACACATATATATACACACACATATACTCACACACACTCACTCACATTCTTACATACACACACATATTCAGTCACACACACAAATACATATATGTTCACACACATACATTAACACACACACACTCTCTCTCTCTCACATGCACACACATTCTCACACATCCACATACACACTCTCATATACTCACACACAACTCTGGTTAGGTCCTTCCAGAAACATATCCTGATGGGTGGAGTTTCCCTTGTGATGCCAGTTAACTCCTTCCAGGTACTAATCATTGGTGTAACAATGGTGACTGTGACGATACAGGATTGTTAATATAACCCACCTGCTTCACTCATGTCCTACACGTGACTCCAAACAAGTGCAGAGATGTGACGCCTGTGAATGTAGTGATTGTAACGATGTCAGCCAGGTGGACCTCATAGAAAATGAGTTCCCTGCTTGGGGATGTTAACCTGGAGCAATCAGGGAGCCCTGGCTGACAGGTACAAACAGAGGTCTCAGAGGTTCTGTCTCCTCTGAGAGCTGACTGAGGGAGCTGGATCAGTCTCAAGGACTCTCCACAGGAAATAAAGTGTGACTTGGTGATGGACACCAGCCTCTCTGGAGTTATTTCAGGGGCTCCACAAATTCAGCATCAACCAACTTAAGAGAATGGCTCACCACTACTAATTTCTCAAGAGACGGGAGATAAATGTTGCCCTTACCAGTGAAACCCACACCCTGTGACTGAACAACATTGAAAAGAAAAAGACAGATTGGCATTATTGTAGCTCCTTTCATAATCTAGGATGCCCTGAAAATACATTCCCTGCAATGGAATGTGGTCACTGTTGCATGGCAACCAGCTTGTGCACGGCAAGCTCCCACAACCTGCTATACTGACCAGCTTGTTAGCTTCAGTGATGTCAATTAAGATATAAATAATGACTGGGACCCTGGGGAGTATAACCGTGTTCCTCCACAAGGCAGCGAGCCAGGATCTGACAGTTCTGAGGAAAGGTCACTGGACCTAGAAAGTCAACTTTGATTTCTCTTCATAGATGCTGACAGACCTGCTGAGCTTTTCAAGCAAGTTTTGTTATTGTTTAGGATATGACAGGGCCTGGGATGAGACCTTCTGTTGATGTTTCATCCTCAGTCATATGGCCAGACATAAGTAAATTTTCCTGTCAGAGAGTCAGTGCTGAGGGAGTGCCGCACTGTCGGAGGGTCAGTTGCTGGAAAAGCTCAGCGAGTCTAGTAGCATCTGTGGAGAGAAATCAAAGTTAACGTTTTGGGTCAAGGGACCCTTTCTCAGAACCCTTTCCTCAGAATTGATTTCCTGAAGCTGTTTGTTAGATCCAGAGCCAGCCAATATGAGTCAGCTCAAAGGCCAGTAGCAACGTAATTCTGAGAAGGAATGTGGAATCTCACTCCCTCAGAGGGGAGCGATTCAGGGAGATGGTGAGCTCAGTTATCTTCTACCTGCATCCAAAAGATTAACCCAGCCTCTCTCTTAGCAGACGCTGATTCTCCCAAAACGTCCATTGCTCCTGAAAGCTCTCACCGTATTGGAACTTGAAGATCTGTATGACTTCAGCATTAGCACCCTGTCAGTATTAGCTGACAGTCAGTCATCTGCTGCATGTGGAAAAAAAAGAACCAAACTGTTGTGCGTTGATACAGAAAGAGATTGAAAAACCTATAGCTGAACTGTTCTTAACCGAGATGTGGAGGTGCCAGTGTTGAATTGGAGTGGACAAAGTCAGAAAACACACAACACCCGATGATAGTGGTCCTTCATCAGGTGATTTGAAATAAATCTTTTGGAAGATAACCTTATGTCATGTGACTTCTGCCTTTATAAATACATTAAACTGAATTGATTTAAATAATTTTTAGTCCCATGATTTAGCATTGTAGTTGCTTGGTCCTCATTAAAGGTTGAAGTGTGTTCTGACCATTAAAACTCAATTTTCATTAATAACTTTATAAAATATCATTTCACCTGATGAAGGAACAGCGGTCCAAAAGCTTGTGATTTCAAATGAACCTGTTGGACTATAACCTGGCATCATGTGACTTCTGACTTTGTTGTTAACCTAATCTTCATTTATTTCTAGAAGTCATTCTTATTGAAGCCACTTTACTTGCAAATACTAACTGAGGACTTGAGGTTTGAGGTGCACTATAGATGGCAATAGGAATTGTCCATTTATGTAAGAATTACCGTGGAGCCATATTTTATTCGTAGCATTTTGTGGAGAATTGGGTTTATGCCACAGCCACTGTCACCAACCTAATATGCTAACGATGATTGATTCTTATGTCCCTCTTTTCGCAGTCAGGTAAGGGTTAAGCCACTGGTTTATGTCAATGGGTTGTTAGCATTTGTTTTTGGGAATGGCACCCACATCGACTCTTTGCAGATGTGTTATCACAGAACATGCCAGGACATTGAGTCATCTAAATTGTATAATAAAACTGACACATTCAAAGTTTGTGAGAAGATTTGTAGCTCGGGTGCTCGTTGTTGTGGTTCTGTTCGCCGAGCTGGGGATTTGTGTTGCAGACTGTCGTCCCCTGTCTAGGTGACATCCTCAGTGCTTGGGAGCCTCCTGTGAAGCGCTTCTGTGGTGTTTCCTCCGGCATTTATAGTGGCCTGTCCCTGCCGCTTCCGGTTGTCAGTTTCAGCTGTCCGCTGTAGTGGCCGGTATATTGGGTCCAGGTCGATGTATTTGTTGATGGAGTTCATCCACTCATCCACAAACTCCATCAACAAACACATCGACCTGGACCCAATATACCGGCCACTACAGCAGACAGCTGAAACTGACAACCGGAAGCGGCAGGGACAGGCCACTATAAATGCCGGAGGAAACACCACAGAAGCGCTTCACAGGAGGCTCCCAAGCACTGAGGATGTCACCTAGACAGGGGACGAAACTTTTGCAACAAAAACTTCCAGCTCGGCGAACAACCACAGCAGAAAACTGACACATATTGCACCTTAAGGGTAACTTAAATGTAAGAATTTCTTACCATCAATTTACATCAACTCAGTGTGATTAAAAAGTCAGAAGATTCCCATGAGGGATGATTAATCCACTTTGCGTGGTCAATCCCATGTGTGTGAAGGTAGGACTATACTCTTGTGTCATTTGAAAGTCACCAGACATGTGTCTTTCAGAACACGATGATGGCAGGAGAGTCCCAGGAGGCTGAGAGGAATGCTTTAGGGATATCTTCAGAACAACTGAAGACAGCAAACCTTTTGCTGGCTCTGGAGGGTCCTTGGCTTCTGGCTGATCAATATGGAAAATGTTCAACCGGGAAGGCATGAAATGCATCAAGAGTCATCACATCAGGAATGTGCACAACCTCCCAATAAGCTTCCTACCTGACTCTCCAATCACCACCTGCTGCAGGTGGCAAACTCTGAATTGGACCTCATCAACCACCTCCATACCCATCAAACCCCAGTGGGAGCGAGTCACTCTCAATCTCAAAGGACAGCCGAAAAGGAGAAGCCCTCATGTATTCCAAAAGCCACACACTGTTGCAAATGCACTTATTTTCAGGAGACACCATGGCCTAGTGGTATTCTTGCCAGACTGCTAATCCAGAGACCCAGATAATGTTCTGGGGGCCTAGGTTTGAATCTTGCCACAGGCGATGGTGAAATTTGAAGAAAGAAAATCTGGAATTAAAAATGGAATGACGATTGGGAAAAACCCATTTGGTACACTGATGCCCTTTAAGAAAGGACTGTCATCCTTACTTCGTCTGGCCTACACGTGACTCCAGAACCACAGCAACAGAGGTGGTACTTAACTGCCTTCTGGGCAATTAGGGATGGGCAATAAATGCTGGCCTAGCCAATGATGCCCTCAGCCTGTGAACGACGGAAGGATGTCGTGAAACTTGAACAGGTTCAGAAAAGATTTACAAGGATGTTGCCAGGGTTGGAGGATTTGAGCTACAGGGAGAGGCTGAATATGCTGGGGCTATTTTCCCTGGAGTGTCGGAGGCTGAGGGGTGGTGGAGTCCAGAACTAGAGGGCATAGGTTTAGGGTGAGAGAGGAAAGATTTAACAGGGACCTAAAGGACAACTTTTCATGCAGAGGGTGGTGTATGTATGAAATGAACTACCAGAGGAAGTGGTGGAGGCTGATACAATTACGTGATGGGCACATGAGTAGAAAGAGTTTAGAGGGATATGGGCCAAGTGCTGGCAAATGGGACTAGATTAGGTTAGGATATCTGGTCGGAATGGACGAGTTGGACCGAAGGGTCTGTTTCCGTGGTGAACATCTCTATGACTCTCTGACTCTATGAATACATAAAAAAGAAGAAAAATTTAAACTATGTCACTTTCTATGACCTGGAACCTATGACCTTAGTTCTGTTTTATAGAATTAACTTGGATTCAGAGCATTAAATACAGAGTTAATTGACAGGGCCTCAGATTTAGACTGGGATCGTTACTTTGTACCAGTTGCAATAAAAGTTGGTGATAGCGTTGATGGGGGTATAATGAGAATATTTTGGTAACTATCTCATCTGATGTACTCTGAATGAAAGTGTGGGAGAATTAATGTTTCAGCCATTCATCAAGAAGTGTTTATGCCCGAAACGTCGATTCTCCTGCTCCTTGGATGCTGCCTGATCTGCTGTGCTTTTTCAGCACCACACTTTCGACTCTGATCTCGAGCATCTGCAGTCCTCACTTTCTCTTCCTGAATGAAAATGTGGCCTGTGCCAGGTCAAGAGATCACAATTCAGCTTCCAGTTGTGAAATTGCCAACACCCACCATCCAATTGAAATATGAACACTAGAGTGAGGTCCTCCTGGGAGGCTTTTGTTGCAATTGAGTTCTGCAATTGAGAGCAGTTGTTTCAGATGTCTGGTGTCTTCTGATGACAAGGGGATGTAGTCCTTCCTTCATGCATAGTGCGTTATCATTAGAGATCCTTATAATGTTCTGGAGTCCCTGGGCTCAAATCCCATCTTGGCAAGTGATGAAATTTGAATTCAATAGAGATCTGGAATTAAGAATCGAGTGATGATCATAAAACCATTATCAATTATTGGGAAAGCCCATCTGGTTTACTAAAGCCCTTAAGGGAAGAAAATTTGCCATCCTTATCTGGTCTGGCCTACATGTGACTGCAGACCCACAGCAATGCCATTGACTCTTAACTGCCCTCTGGGCAATTAGGGATGTCCAATAAATGCTGGCCTAGCCAGTGATGCTCACATCCCGTAAATACTTTGAAAAAACATCTGGCGAGCTATTAGTGTCCGTGCATAAGAATAGGAATAGGCCATTCAGCCCCTCAAGCCTACTCAATCATCCAATAAAATCCATACTAAGGTCTTTTTCCTAGGTGGCTGAGTCCAGAACTAGATGGCATGGCTTAAAATGAGAGAGGAAAGATTTGAAAAAGACCTGAGGTGTAACATTTACACACAGAGGGTGTGTCTCTGGAATGAGCTGCCTGAGGAAGTGGTGGAGGCTGGTACAATTACAACATTTAAAAGGCATTTGGATGGATATATGAATAGGAAAGGTTTAGAGGGATATGGGCTGGGTGCTGGTTCTCGATTTGGCTGGAATGTCTGGTCAGGGTGGACGAGGTAGACAAAGGGGTCTGTTTCCCTGTTGTATGAGTCTATGAGGAAAAGTTAGAGCAAATTGGATAGGAGGGAAATCATTTTTTAAAACATAAAATATTTCAGCTATAGAGCTATCTTAACGAGAAGGTTTACAACATTTCAAACTCAGCTAGATTTGGTCAAGGTGTGCAATAATATGACAGGCTTAAAAACGGAAGAACAAGAAAAACTGCTTCCATGAGTTGATTGTGCCAGGATTACAGAAACAAGTTTAATGTTCGGGGAAAGAAATGTAGCAGGGATGTGAGGATGTACATTTTTACACAAGTGGTTGCAATCTGGAACTGACTGCCTCTGAGAGTTGGTGAAATAGGGAGTGAGATCAACTCGTTTGCACCAAAGGAAGCTATCATGGACTCATGATTTGGAGATGCCAGTGTTGGACTGGGGTGTACAATCACCTGATGAAGGAGCGTCGCTCCGAAAGCTAGTGTGCTTCCAATTAAACCTGCTGGACTATAACCTGGTGTTGTGTGATTTTTATCATGGACTTGATTGGTCAAATGGCCTTGTCTGTGACTCTAAACACTTACAATAATACAGCTTGGGACATCATGTTGACATTGTACAGGATGTTGGTGAAGCCTCTTCTGGAGTACTGTGTGCAGTTCTGGTCGCCCTGTTATCGGAAGGATTTTATTAAACTGGAAAGGGTTCAGTAAACGTTTACTAGGATTTTGCTGGGATTGGAGTGTTTGAGATATCAGAGTAGACTGGAAAGACTGGGATTTTTTTCACTGGCGTGTAGGAGGTTGAGGTTTATAAAATCCATAAGAGGTTTAGCTAAGGTGAATGACAAGGATCTTTTCCATATGGTAGGGGATTTCACAACTGGGAAGCATATGTTTAAGATGGGAGGACAAAGACTGAAAAAGGACATGAGGGGCAATGTTTTTACATAGAGAGTGGTTTGTGTCTGGAATGAACTGCCAGAAAAAGTGATGGATGCAGGTACAGTTACAACTTTTAAAAATATTTGGATAAGTGTATGAACAGGAAAGGTTTGGAGAGATACAGGGCAAGTGCAGGCAGGTGGAACTAGTTTATTTTGAGAAAATGTTTGGAATCGACTGGTTGGACTGGAGGGTCTGTATCCATGCTGTCTGACTCTATTTAGCATCAAGTAATAGAATCATAGTCAAAATCGGACTGGTAATAATTTTTAAAAATTAAAAGTAAACATTCATATTTCAATATTTTTAAATTAATATATTCTGGTGTATATTACCCACTCAGTAGTATTTCACTCTGATGATAATTATATCTTCAGCATCTTTCAGAGCAATAGCTCATGTGAAAATAGGGAAGCAACAATCTTTTTTGACAACAGGATTTAGTAGATACGCTCAGGGCTCAGTAATTCTGTAGGACGACATTTAGAAAGAAATATGTTTTGGGGAAACCTTTGTATAGAGACACAATGCACTGATGAAAATCTCACAGTATAGCATGCCACAGGATCCCCGCAGAGCATGAAGCATTCAGTATATGAAAGGCTGCGATTGACAGCCATCTGATTGTCAGAGATTCAAAGGTTATGAGGGCAGGCAGGAAAGCAAAGTTGACCACAGTAAGGTCAGCCACAATCTTACTGAAGGGCCGAGTAGATTTGAGGGGCTGAATGGCCTTCCTCTGCTCCCAGTCTGTATAACCCTGTGGGAGTATTTCCAGCTGGGAATTGTTTATGGTCCACTGCAGAGGCGTTCGGTAACGACGTTAATTAATTTAAAATGTTTTCTCTAAGAAAAATATTGAAGTGAAATGAAACCAGTACACATTGTCACAATAATAAAAGCAGCACAGCAAGATGTAATTGCTATTCTTCATTCTCAAGATGTGAGCATCGCTGTCTGAGTCATAAGATCATAAGATAAAGGAGCAGAATTAGGCCATTTAGTCCTTCGAGTGTGCTCTACCATTCGATCGGGGCTTGATTCTCTTACTAATCATGAATGTATCTATCTCTGTCTGAAATACACTCAATGACTTGACCTCCTTTGCTTTCTGTGCAATGAGTTCCACAGATTCATCCTGAGACTTTGCCCTTGAGTCCTAGTCTCTCCTACGAATGGTAACAGCTTTCCCCATGTCTACCTTAGCCAGGCCTGTCAGTATTCTGTAAGTTTCAATCAGATGCCCCCTCATTCTTCGAAACTCCATCAAGTGCACACCCAGAGTCCTCAACCGTGGCTCAAATGACAAGCCCTTCATCCCTGCGATCATTAATGTATAACATGAATAGATTTCACATCATCTTCAAATGATGTCTCTTTGTCCTCAATTCCTCCACGAGAGGAAATAGTTTGTATATCTATCCCCTGCAGAACTCCACTAATCACTGGCTGCCCATCCTGAACAAGACCCCTTTATCCCTGCTTTCTGCCTTCTGCCTGTCAGCCAATCCTCTATCCATGCCAGAACCTTGCCCCAAACACCATGGGGTCACCTTATTTAGCAGCCTCCTGTGAGGCATCTTGTCAAAGGCCTTGAGGAATGAAAATGACAACATTGTATTAAATGTATTGCCTAGGAGAAAGTGAGGACTGCAGATGCTGGAGATCAGAGCTGAAAAATGTGTTGCTGGAAAAGCGCAGCAGGTCAGGCAGCATCAAAGGAGCAGGAGTCGAAGTTTCGGGCATAAGCCCTTCTTCAGGAGAAGATTCCTGAAGAAGGGCTTATGCCCGAAACGTCAATTCTCCTGCTCCTTTGATGCTGCCTGACCTGCTGCGCTTTTCCAGAAACACATTTTTCAGCTTAAATGTATTGCCCACCATTTCAACAAAGATCTCACTCTACACTGTTAAAATGAAGGAATTAAGATAAAGTTAATGTAACAGCTCCAAGGGGCACTGCAACTATCAACAGAGTGTCAAAGCAAGCTTCTCAAATTTAATCTAATAATGATGCAGCTCAGCCCCCGTCATGCTCACTGCTTGCAGTTGGCCTGTACTGAACACGTGCTCCCTATCCAAGGTCAGACACAACCACAGAAACCAAATTAATGTTTCAAATCGGGTATGACTCTTTTTTAGAACTGAAGTCATATTGGACTTGAACCGTTAACACCGTTTCTCTCTCCAGAGATGCTGCCAGACCTGCTGAGTTTCTCCAGCACTCTCTATTGGGTGCAACTGCACCTCCACAGCCCCGTTCCTGGTCTGGCTCATCATCATCACATTCCTAATGAAGGCCTTATGCCCAAAACATCGAATATCCTGCTCCCCGGATGATGCCTGACCTGCTGTGCTTTTCCAGCACCAGATTCCCGACTCTGACCTCCAGCATCTGCAGTCCTCACTTTCTCCTCATGGTCACCATGGCCTGGCCCAGGATCAGACACAGAGGAACGTCCTCCAATCCACCTGCCCATCTCCACATCAAGTAGCCAAAGACCTGGAGAAGATCTCAGTCCAACAGGAAGGATGGCAAGACGCTATTAAAGCTCGCTGACCTGTAAGCCGACAAACTGGGATTTGATGAAGCTGTTATGACCTGGAGAGTAGGATCATTTGAGAGAAATGAAAATCCTTCAGGATTTGTATTAACAGAAAGACTTCAAAGGATGAATGATTGAGAATGCTGGAGTGGGGGAATAGGTCACCACTTCAAGAGGAATGGGGGATGGGAGCTAAAGTACAGCTTTTCATTGTTTCATGAAATTAAAATCCCTTAGACATTTAAATCATTTTGAGGATCTGAAAGGCTTGTAAGAATTTTCTCACAATGACACACAGCCTTGTTGATTGTGTTCTCCCTTCAGTGGGAGCTTTGTTTTGAAATGCTGTGAGAAAGTGAAAGGTTTACTGCTATTCTGAGACCACAGAGTCTTTAAATCAAACCTTTATTATCCACATTGCATCCAGCAACTAATCTGCAACTATTGAAATTGGAATCAATATGTAATGAATATCAAATTATTAGCTGTATGGATCCATAAAGCAACTTTATGTTCACCATACCAAACAGCACTTCAACCTAGTCATTGCTCTGTGATAACATCTTATGAATCCTTAATACATTCATTTCATGTTCCTCAATTGATATTTTAAGAGCAGTTAATCCACTTAAAGAAGTGAGGTTTTCCAATTGAATTAATTGTTAATCTCTCTCTTAACAGCAAATTGTGGAGCTTTTGGCAAATACACTGTATCACGATCTTGTAAAAATATTTGTTCCTCAATTATTATTTCGACTCTAATGGAGTGAATGCTGTACAATTGCCATGACCACAGAGGATGAGTCAACTACTAAGTAATAGCAAAGCTTCGGTCTGACTGCATGGGTTCACCATTCTAGGAGGAAAAGCAAGAAATGCAGAATAAACAATATTCAAATCCTTTCAGTGATCCACTCCACCTGCAGAAGAACAGTACAAAAACATAAAAGAATACGATTCTAAGAAGTTCTGTTTGTATGGGGACAACGTGGGTGATTTACTTGAATTACTTACTAATACTTACTGAGAAATTCCTCTTTTGATGTGAAAAGATTTACAAGGCTGTTGCCAGGGTTGGAGGTTTTGAGCTATAGGGAAAGGCTGAACAGGATGGGGCTATTTTCCTTGCAGCGTTAGAGGCTGAGGGGTGACCTTATTTAGGTCTTTAAAATCATGAGGGGCATGGATAGGATAAATAGACAAGGTCTTTTCCCTGGGGTGGGGGGGAGTCCAAAACCAGATGGCAAAGGTTTAAGGTAAGAAGGGAGAAATTTAAAAGGGATCTAAAGGGCAACTTTTTCATGCACAGGGTGGTGCGTGTATGGAATGAGCTGCCAAAGGAAGTGGTGGAGGCTGGTACAATTACAAAATTTAAAAGGCATCTGGATGGTTTTATGAATAGGAAAGGTTAGAGGGATATTGGCCAAGTGGTGGCAAATGGGACTAGATTTATTTAGAATATCTGGTCGGCATGGACGGGTGGGACCAAAGGGTCTGTTTTCGTGCTGTACATCTCTATGACTTGATAACTCTAAATGGGAAAGTGCCAGTTGTACTTAAAGATGCAGGAACAGAATCACACTCACAGAAGTTAGATTTTTTTAAAATTAAAATGTCAATCTTATAGATCTTGAAGTGTCTCAGTAATTAAGGGAGTTTGGGTGGGGGGGGGGGGTGCGGTGGGTGAATTCTGATGTTCTCCTGTTTGGCACGAGGAAAGAAATTTCACCTCATAATGTACAATGAAACAGAACCGATAAAACAACTGAAGCTGATTGCAATGTTCTGCTATTAATTCTTCCTTAATTAGGTCCCTGTCCATGAGATCATTGCATAATCACATATTTTAATCTGGTTTACTGTAATAAAATAAACAATCATTCTAACTATGGGACATCATAAATGTTTCAAAAATTCCAGCTTTGGAAATCTTTATTCTTCTGTGGGACTGAGATTTTCATACAAGCAATTGGTGTTCTTTGCTGCTTAAGTGGAAAATCCCTGAGGACTTTATTCCCCTCAGGACTGCAGTCCAGCTGCTGCTGAAATAAGCCACATATTGTGACTAAAGCAACTTCAGTACTCATGAAGTTTCCCAAGATCACACACACTCGCTCAGGGTGCTCAATAAAATGTTGCAGTAATATAGTTCAAACATTAGGATGGGAGACAGCAGAGGCAATGTCTTCCACAGAGCATCCTTTAATAATCCAAGACAATGACAATTTGTTAAAGCTTCAGAGTCTTCCTTTAAATACCTGACCCCTGTTCTCGTAAACCCTCATGACTGCCGTCTCCACCAACTTCACTGAAGGCAGCTTCTTCCAGTTTCAGTACAGATTTCTTAAAGCTGGCAGTCGGTGAGATTATTCTTCAGGCACTGATTTGATTTCTGAGTGCTGGCCCCCAAAAAATTGCATACAGAAGAAACAAACACATTATAGAATCCCTACAGTGTGGAAGCAGGCCACTTGACCCATTGAGTCCATAATGACCCTCTGAACAGCATCTCACCCAGACCCACGCCCCTACCCTATCCCTGTAACTCTACATTTTGCACAGCTAAGCTATCTAACCTACACATCCCTGGACAATTCAGCACAGACAATCCTCCCTGACCTGCACATCTTTGGATTGTGTGAGGAAACTGGAGCACCCAGAGGAAACCCATGCAGACACGGGGAGAATGTGCAAACTCCACACCGACAGTCACCGGAAGGTGGAATCGAACCCAGATTCCTGGCACTGTGAGGCAGCAGTGCTGAGTCATCGTGCTGCTCCTCTGAAAGGTGCTAACCCCCACCCCCCCCCCTCACTATTTTTCTGGAGCATTTCTCTCACTGACCTTTAAGCCAATCAGCCCAAATCAGAAACTGTTGGAAAAACTCAACAGGTCTCGCAGCCTGTCACCAGAAATATTTGGTGACCCCCTTTCTCAACTTTGAGAGAAACCCATTCGTCTTTAATCGGAGTCCCCGACATTGATACGATTCTCTCTCAGAAGCAGTGAGCTGTGGAATTATTTCTTGTTGGAGAAAGTGAGGACTGCAGATGCTGGAGATCAGAGTCGAGAGTGTGGTGCTGGAAAAGCACAGCAGGTCAGGATCCTCTGCTGATAGAGAGTGGGGAGCCCAACGTTGAGCAGGCTAACACTTCTCTTGCCTCTTTCTGACCCACTGCGGGCTGTTTTCTCCTGAGATGAGAGAAAGAGAGACATTGACAGAGGTAAAATTCACTGACACAGCTGCAATTGCTATAGGAGGAGGAACGGTGTCCCAAACAAGTACATTCTCAATGCAGGGGGCTTGCCATGTTAGTGATGTGGGAGTACTGGGCGAATGAGAGTGGGAGAGGGAGAATGATGCAAGCAATAATGAGAGTGGTGGGGTATGGTGCTTGCCAGTAACTGGGTGCAGAGATAGAATGAGTGTGGGATATCAGAGAGCAGACGTTGACACTAATGCTGGTGGAGTGGAGAACATCATCAAGCGTCTTCCTACATCGATGGGCATTCTTCCAGATGAGTGAGATTGCACTGTCTTGACTGACAATCTTGGACCAGGCTGGAAGGATGTAATGGTGTAATGTTCTCTGCCTGTCCTGAGTGATGTGGATATTCCCTTCTCTGCACCACTTGCCCATCAGGATCTCCAAAAGCTTGTCCACCAGGCAGTAAACCAATCCCCTTCATGGGAGATGTCTGGGGTGAATGCGCAGGGCAGCTCTGGGTTCACAGTGATTGCCTGGGTGCAGAATGACCATCTAAACATGGTACCTGTGCCAGTCAGTTTAGCTTCTGGCAGTACAGATTTCCTCCGGGTACAGCGAGTGGTAGAATCCAGCTAACATCAGATGAGAGGAGTGCCAGAATGGGTGAGGTTGGTGGTGAATGCGGTGTTGAAAAATGTGGTGCTGGAAAAACACAGCAGGCCAGGCAGCATCCGAGGAGCAGGAAAATCGAAGTTTCGGGCATAAGCCCTTCTTCAGGAATACTCCAGCATCTGCATTCCTCACTTTCTCCTAGGTGAATGCAGTGTTTTTGCTGATAGCATGAGAAAGCCCAATGGGACTCACTGAGAGAAGCCCCTGTGAAACTCAAGGAAACTGATGTTCTGCCTAAATATGACAAAGTTTGGCCCTATTTGTTAACTTCAAATTAATAATTGTTTTGTTCAGGTATACTAAACTACAGGAAAGGGAAATCATTTTTGCTTGAATTTAATCCTGTTTTCATCATTACGATTGATCGCCATAGGCTCTATCCATCAGCTGAGATTCCAAGTCTTTATTGTTCTATACTTGAAGGTAACTGTATATAAATAGAATCCAATTTGACACTTTTAGTGAGAGTTTTATTTCAGTTAGTCACATTCCATAAAATTCATACCCCACTGATTACTAACTCGCCATATTTATACAATTTGTTTTTTAATATATCCATCATCTGTTCCCTCATTCCATTAGGTCTCAGGCCTCCTTTCAGAACATATTAGATGATATTACACCTAGAACTCTTAGAACAGGACAGGTCCAGACACAATATATTTTAAAAACAATGTAACCTCCACTTGACAACTATTTGTAGATGTAAGTCAAAATATTCATACTTGGTTTTGATAATGCTAAAATGTTGCCTTAATTTGCAGATGGCTAATGGATAACAGCTTGTGGAAGTTAATTCAACAAATTAAAAAATAGGTAGTGGATGTTAACTATATTGTTTAGATGCATAAGTGAGTGCATTATTTACTTAAGTACATGGGGCACTTATTCAGAGAGATTGCTATGACTGTGACTTGGTAAATGTAATGTTGCATTCTGAAAAACTCCACTTTCAGGAAAAGAACTGGTGTCTAGTTTCATAATTCAACAAGCAGTTTAATATTGGATTGAAAATATCCTTTTGTCTTTTTTAATGGTGTTTAAAGCTAGCTAGGAATGAAGGGGTGGCATTTTGTTTTTCCTAATAGTTGTGAGGCTCCTGACTGATACAAAATTGGGGTGATCCAATCCAATTCCTAATCAGTCAGGGTCACAGAACTGATTAAGCCATCTTACTTGGACAGACCACATCCATAGACCAGAGGTTCCCCCGTCTTTATACTGGGGGCGAGGTCGGGAGGGAGATGAAGTCACTGGAGAAGTTGGAGTTATGTCTATGTTGGAAACAATATTGGATGTTGGTCTGTTTAGGAAAATACTGATTGGCAAAGCAGACCTTTTAGCAGCTATCTTCGAGCCAGTGGAATATTTATATCAACACGAGGGACAGGATTTGTAAGAGTTCGGTGCAAGCTGTCTGTCTTCATGACAATGACATCAGGTTGGTCGAGATGAAAGCAGAGTTTCTATACTGAGTGTTGAAGAAGGATAACTAAAGAAAGATAAAGAATATGACAACACTGCAGCGGACAAGTATGATGGCCAACTCAGAGAAAGCAGGACTAAAGTTATATGCCATGAAGAGCCATTGCACGAGTAAATCTGAAGACTGTGACTGAGCTGAAATGGAAGTTGGACAAGATCCATTGCTATTTGAATGAAGAGCCTCAGTGGGAATTCTAATGGGTAAACTACACTCATGTGGTGATAATTTTCAGCCAAAGCAGAAGAACAGGTCCGATGAAAAGAAACAATGGAAACGAGATAAAACCTTTCAAAAGAAGCCTGAGCCTGAAGATCCTGACCTTGTCTTCACATTGATCAGTCTGTTCTGAATCCAAACTCCTGAATGTGGACAACAAAGCATAGGCTTGAATAGGAAGACACTATGATATAGCGACGTCTGAGCACATGGGTCAGGAGTCAGAGGCAGTATGGTCCTAAAAGGTGTCCTCTCTCACTGTGCCATGTTATGTTCTGTGACGGAGTGGCTCATAAGGAGTTGACTGTGAATGGGTAATGATAAGGAGTGGAAGTGAGTGGTGAACTGGAGGAACCTAGTCAGGTTCCTTCTCAAATTTCACCCAGTTTCACATTAACCAGTGACAGACAAATGTTCAATTACAAATTTCACCAAACACAATGCCACAATGGGAAAATGGCACTCCCAGCCCAATTTATTTTTTAACTAAAAAGAAACTGCAGATGCTGGAAATCAGAACAAAAACAGAAATTGTTGGAATAAACTCAATGGATCTCGCAGCATCCATTGAGAGAAAGCAGAGTTCCAGTTTTGGGTCCAGTGACACTGCTTCAGGACTGTTCTAATGTTCTGAAGAAGTGTCACTGGACCTGAAATGGTTACTCTGCTTTCTCTCCATGGATGCTGCAAGATCCGTTCAGTTTTTTCCAGCGATCTCTGTTTGCATAGGATGTGAGCTTTGCTGGCAAAGCCAGTTTATGTTGCCCAGACGGAGTGACCCTTCAACTGGTTGTATCTATAGACCATTTCTGAGGACAATTAGAGCAAACCGCATTGCTATGGGATCGAGAGTGACATAATGGCCAGACCAGATCATAGACTCACAGAGTTGTATACCACAGTAACAGACCCTTCAGTCTAACGCACCCAGGCCCACCAAATATCCCAAATTAATTTAGTTCCATTTGCCAATATTTGGCCCATATCCCTCTAAACCCTTCCTATTCATGTACCCATCCAGATGCCTTTTAAATGTTATAACTGTACAGCCTCCACCACTTCCTCTGGCATCTCATTCCATACACACACCACCCTTTGTGTGAAATAGCTGCCCCTTAAGTACCTTTTATACCTTCCCCCCCTCACCTTAAACCTGTGTCCTCTACTTTTGGGCTCACTTACCCTGGAAAAAAAATACCTTGGCTATTCTCCCTCTCCATGCCCCTCATGATTTTATGAACTCCTATAAGGTCACCCTTCAGCCTCCAATACTCCAGGGAAAACAGCCCCAGCCTATTCAGCCTCTCACTATAGCTCAAACCCTCCAACCCTGGCAACATCCTTGTAAATATTTTCTACTCCCTTTCAAGTTTCACAACATCTTTCCTATAGAAGGGAGACCAGAACTATATACAATGTTCCCAAAGTGGCTTAACCAATGTCTTGTACAGCCGCAATGTGACATCCCAACTTCTGTCTTCAATGTAAGGCAGATTTCCTTTCCTAAAGGACAGTGGAGAAGCAGAATTTTTTTTTAAATGACCATCACGTGTAGTTGCATATTCATCATTAGGATATCTTTTAATTCCAATTTTTTTAATTGAATTAAAAGTTTAGTATTTGCCACAGTGAGACTCAAACACATCCCCCCAGAGCATTAGCCATGAGATCTCGATTATCAGGCCAGAGATATTACAATTATGCCACAGCTGCCTCATAGATGCTAAACAATGTATACAAATATTAGTTCATATCATGTTATAAAAGACTTTACATATATTGTGTCTGAACCTGTCCTGTTCTAAGAGTTCTAGGTGTAATATCATCTAATATGTTCTGAAAGGAGGCCTGAGACCTAATAGAATGAGGGAACAGATGATGGATATATTAAAGAACAAATTGTATAAATATGGCGAGTTAGTAATCAGTGGGGTATGAATTTTATGGAATGTGACTAACTGAAATAAAACTCTCACTAAAAGTGTCAAATTGGATTCTATTTAAATTCTTTTAGATTGCAGACTGAAACCAGGAAAAACGGTTGTTGTTTTGAAGAAGGAAATGGTGCAAGGAGTTTGATTGAGATTTGTAAAACATTAAAGCTAAGTGATAATGTACATTTTGGAGACAGTGTGTCCAGAAGAAATTGGCACCATCTGTTGTGGGTTCAGGAGAGCGGAGCATAGTAACAGTGCTCTAATTGGTCCAGCTCCAGCTGAACACAGATCCTGTGAGTGAAATGCAGACAGAAACCTCCAGGATCTGGTTACATCACCATTTCAGTCCCCTTTCTCCGTAATGTGCCCTGTCCCACTCATAAAAAGATCAGGGAAAACTATATTCAGAGACACTGAAAGAAAGAATTCTGTAATAGAAAGAGAAAGAAAATCTCCCATGTTCCACAGATCAGCAAATGAAGTAAAGCCTGCCCACTTTGTAAACAAATTTGCATCATCGTTGACAAGACTGAGGGGATTGTGACAACAACCTTTTCTACTTTGTGATGTGTTAATTATATAATTAATTCCCCCACCCATTGTATTTGCGTTAACTGTCTGACTTCCGTGTTATTTGTGATTTAGTACATAATTGAGGAAAAAAGGATCTTGCTTAAGCTTAATAGTAGTAGTTCAGTAATTAATCGTCCATCATTTGGTTAAAATTGATATGTTTATAATAAACAGATATGTTTCCCGTTCACGATGAAATCAGGTATGTATAATGGTTACATTCCGAATTGCAGTCAGTGAGAGAAGTAAAGCGAATTCTATGGTTTAATTAAATTCAGACACATTTGACACAGTTTGTGAAATCATGGGGCTTCAGTGTCAGTGACTCTTTCCAATTCAATCTTGATATAGTTTCATTCGCATCTCTATTAAACATTGATTTGGATTAAACAAAGGAGCCACTGGAGTGCACAATTTTCTCTGTTCACTAATCTTAATTTAAACAGAAAGCATGAGAGAACAAGGATGAGGAGTGTCTGAAAATTGCACCAATTAAAAATGTCTCTCTATTTTGAGCTATTCAGAACATCTTACTCCCTGCAAATTGCAATAAAATGCATTTGTGACCCAATTTCTGATCATCTGCTCTAAATTTATTTAACAGTTAATCCTGTGATGTGCCGGAGACCTAAGGGTACAGTCTTAGAGGGGGTAAGGAAAATCTTTTAGAGCTAAGATGAACAGGACTACTATGGTGGCTCAGTGGTTAGCACTGCTGCCTCACAGCAGCAGGGACCCAGATTCGATTCCACCCTCGGGCGACTGTCTGAGTGGAGCTTGCACGTTCTCCCTGTGTCCGCTGGGGTTTCCTCCCATAGTCCAAAGATGTGCAAGTTAGGTGGATTGGCCATGGGAAATATAGGGTTATGGGCTCTAAATAGGATGTCCTTTGGAAGGTTGGTGTAGGCTTGTTGGACTAAATGGTTTCTTACCACACTGTAGGGATTCTAGACGGACATTGCAGGTGCTCTACATGTACTTGCTGTTGTAGTAAGAAAGATGAAAAAGACAAAAATACATGCGAGCCTATAAAAGGTGAGTAAACATGGAGATATGCTTAGCTTTCAAGCCAAATCAGACCTGATTTTATTGAGATTAATCAAGAGAAAGATTCTGAAGTTGTACTGAGAAAGGTGAACAGTACAAAGGAAAATGGTGTCCATTTACAAGATTACCGCAGGCAACAAATAAAGTAGCAGAAAGTGAGACACTGAAAGAAAGAACCCTAAACCCTCAAGAGAAAGGAAAGCCCCTATTTCCAACCAATCTGCCAGTGATGTAATGATGAACCATCATTTTGTGAACAACATTGTGTTGTTATTGACACGAATAAGGAGGAATTGAGAATAATGTTACATTTTGGCGACATGGTCTCCAGAGAAAATTGGGTGCCATCTGTTGTGGGTTCAAGAGAACTCAGCACAGCAACAGCCTTCTCATTGGAACGTTGTGGCCTGAACTTGTGACACAAGTTTTCAGTGTGAAGCTTAAAAGTCATCGCTGCTCTGAATTCAGTCAGTGGGCAACACTCCATCAGTCATTGTTAGAAAAATGGTTAATTTAATGGTTTCTATTTTCCAAATAGAAATGATTTATGATCTCTTCCAGTCAGCCTGTTCAGAAATATACTGTACGGCTCTGGACTAGGTGAGACTTGAACCTGAACTTTCTGGTTCAGAAGCAGCAATACTGTACAATCGACTCTCTAAATCATCTGAACTTGCTACAGCCTCACATTTGCAAATAGGTTCAGTTCTCAGATCACCTTTACCTGGCTGGAGGAGAGGGGGTATTTGTTGAAGAGGCTGTGACGGAGACATACCAGAAGCAGTCACATGTCTGTGCATTACATGACATGAAAGTTAACTCTATCCTCAATCTTTACAGCACAGAAACTGTTCCTAGCACTCAGGTTGGATATTGTGCATCAGACACTTTACGCTAATCCACGCCATTAAGGTGGTAATGGAAATGTGCTCTACCAGGGTTCCCATATCTCAACAAAACTTCAAACATCCAAGCCACTCTAGGCACAGAGACAGGACATATCTGTAACTGGAGATATCCTTGATGTATGTCCTTTGTTTTCAGGATAAGGGGCAACTTTTTCATGCAGAGGGTGGTCCGTGTACAGAAAGAGTTGCCGGAGGAAGCGGTGGAGATGGCTACAGTTACTGCATTTAAAAGGCATCTGGATGGGTACATGAATAGGAAGGGTTTAGAAGAATATGGGCCAAATGCTGGCAAATGGGACTAGATTAATCTAGGATATTTGGTTGGCATGGGAGAGTTAGACTGAAGGGTCTGTTTTCAGTCTGTACATCTCTATGACTCTATAAACTCTCCTCAGGCTCATGAATTCCTGTTATGGATCTTCATGTAAGTCTAATTGTTCAATCTTTGGGCTCAATCAGCAAGATAGTGAGGGGCTTGCTGTCTTTTCTATCTTCCTCTGCAAATATCTGTTCTCTCTAAGAAGTGTTTGTAGTTGGAGTACATTATTTTCAACTGGGCATACTAGCATTGTGGATCAGAAGTTGGCCAGTAATCTTCATTCATTGTTGTGCATTGTATATATTTAAAACAATATTAAATAACTGATTCCTTATTTTTTGCACAATTAAATAATGGTGCGACAACATATTAAAAGGAAATTAATTCTGGATTTCACTGCTATCTTTGCCCTTCTATTTCTTAAAGCGGGTGATGGTTGCACCTTACTACTGAGTGGCCTTATTGTTGAAAGAATTGTACTGGCAGATGGTGACTCAAGCAACCGGAGCTGTAGGGTATATTGAGGTTTTCAGTATCACACATGATGCAGCAGCACATAAATAACACCACCATATTCTAAGGTGAGATCTAGTAAATGGGCCCATTCATGAACTGCACAGTTACTTACACCATCTCCTCAATCGTGCAGCTGTTGTCTCAGAACCGAAAGCTAACTTCACTCTTCTTCTATTGCAATCCATTTGCAATTTGGTGTAACACTTACTTTCTCAATAATGATACTATTTGATGGGTGAATTGTCTTGGCATAAAAGTAAAGCTTAATGTACAAATGTTTTATTAAAATGCATTTTAAACAGTTGAGTCCTGTCTAGTCTGGAGGCTACATGGAACAAAATGGTCAATGTTTTAAAGCAAGGATCTTCCTCAGTTTGTAGTGCTCCACTTCGTGTCAGTAATAGTCAGTAATGTTACACTGTCAGTGTTATTATAGTCAGTAATGTTGCGGATGTTTTAATGCAGTAAATAGTCGGTAATGTTACATTGTCAGTGTTATTATCGTCAGTAATGTTACACTGTCATTGCTGTTACAGTCAGTAATGTTACAGATGTTGTTAATGTAGTAACAGTCAGTAATGTTACA
>NC_057732.1:50053211-50079107 GCF_004010195.1 Chiloscyllium plagiosum | reverse complement strand
CTGTCAGTGTTATTACAGTCAGTAATGTTATAGAAGTTGTTAATGTAGTAACAGTCAGTAATGTTACACTGTCAGTGTTATTATCGTCAGTAATGTTATGCTGTCAGTGTTATTACAGTCAGTAATGTTATAGAAGTTGTTAATGTAGTAACAGTCAGTAATGTTACACTGTCAGTGTTATTATCGTCAGTACTGTTACGCTGTCAGTGTTATTACAGTCAGTAATGTTACACTGTCAGTGTTATTATCATCAATAATGTTACACTATCAATGTTATTAGACTCAGTAATGTTACACTGTCAGTGTTATTGTAGTCAGTAATGTTACACTGTCAGTGTTATTACAGTGAGTAATGTTACACTGTCAGTGTTATTATGGTCAGTAATGTTACAGATGTTGTTAATATAGTAACAGTCAGTAATGTTACACTGTCAGTATTATTGTAGTCAGTAATGTAACACTGTCAGTGTTATTTTAGTCAGTAATGTTATAGAAGTTGTTAATCTAGTAACAGTCAGTAATGTTACACTGTCAAAGTTATTATAGTCAGTAATGTTACACTGTCAGTGTTATTATAGTCAGTAATGTTACAGATGTTGTTAATGGAGTAACAGTCAGTAATGTTACACTGTCAGTGTTATTATCGTCAGTAATGTTACACAGCCGGTGTTATTATAGTCAGTAATGTTACACTGTCAGTGTTATTGTAGTCAGTAATGTTACAGATGTTGTTAATGTAGTAACAGTCAGTAATGTTACACTGTCAGTGTTATTAGAGTCAGTAATGTTACACTGTCAGTGTTATTGTAGTCAGTAATGTTACCGATGTTGTTAATGTAGTAACAGTCAGTAATGTTACACTGTCAATGTTATTATAGTCAGTAATGTTACACTGTCAGTGCTGTTACAGTCAGTAATGTTACAGATGTTGTTAATGTTGTAACAGTCAGTAATGTTACACTGTCAGTGCTGTTACAGTCAGTAATGTTACCCTGTCAGTGTTATTTCAGTCAGTAATGTTACACTGTCAGTGTTATTACAGTCAGTAATGTTACACTGTCAATGTTATTACAGTCAGTAATGTTAGACTGTCAATGTTATTATAGTCAGTAATGTTACAGATGTTGTTAATGTAGTAACAGTCAGTAATGTTATACTGTCAGTGTTATTATAGTCAGTAATATTATACTGTCAGTGTTATTTCAGTCAGTAATGTTACACTGTCAGTGTTATTACAATCAGTAATGTTACACTGTCAATGTTATTATAGTCAGTAATGTTACAGATGTTGTTAATGTAGTAACAGTCAGTAATGTTTCACTGTCAGCGTTATTATCGTCAGTAATGTTATACTGTCAGTGTTATTTCAGTCAGTAATGTTACACTGTCAGTGTTATTATCGTCAGTAATGTTACAGATGTTGTTAATGTTGTAACAGTCAGTAATGTTACACTGTCAGTGTTTTTATCGTCAGTAACGTTATACTGTCAGTGTTATTGTAATCAGTAATGTTACAGATTTTATTAATGTAGTAAGTCAGTAATGTTACACTGTCAGTGTTTTTATAGTCAGTAATGTTATACTGTCAGTGTTAGTATAGTCAGTAATGTTACACTGTCAGTGCTGTTACAGTCAGTAATGTTACAGATGTTGTTAATGCACCAGTCAGTAATGTTACACTGTCAGTGTTATTATCGTCAGCAATGTTATACTGTCAGTGTTATTATAGTCAGTAATGTTACAGATGTTATTAAAGTAGTACGTCAGTAATGTTAAACTGTCAGTGTTATTATAGTCAGTAATGTTATACTGTCAGTGTTATTATAGTCAGTAATATTACAGATGTTGTTAATGTTGTAACAGTCAGTAATGTTACACTGTCAGTATTATTATCTTCAGTAATGTTACACTGTCAGTGTTATTACAGTCAGTAATGTTACACTGTCAGTGCTGTTACAGCCAGTAATGTTACAGATGTTGTTAATGTAGTAACAGTCAGTAATGTTACGCCGTCAGTGTTATTATCGTCAGTAATGCTACACTGTCAGTGTTATTATAGTCAGTAATGTTACAGATGTTGTTAATGCAGTAACAGTCAGTAATGTTACACTGTCAGCATTATTATCGTCAGTAATGTTACACTGTCAGTGTTATTATCGTCTGTAATGTTACACTGTCAGTGCTGTTACAGTCAGTAATGTTACAGATGTTGTTAATGTAGTAACAGTCAGTAATGTTACACTGTCAGTGTTATTATAGTCAGTAATGTTACACTGTCAGTGCTGTTACAGCCAGTAATGTTACAAATGTTGTTAATGTAGTAACAGTCAGTAATATTACACCGTCAGTGTTATTATCGTCAGAAATGTTACAGACTTTGTTAATGCAGTAAACTGTCAGTAATTTGCACTGTCAGTGCCGTTACAGTCAGTAATGTTAGACATTGTTAATGCGGTTACAGTCAGTAATGTTCCAACTGTTGTTAATGCAGTTAATAGCCAGTAATGCTCTCTATCAGTGCTATTTAAGTCATGTTAAAAATACATTGCTGAAGTGGTGTCATTACAATTAGAGGCAACTCCAACATATTTAGTCCTGATGCAGTCAATAGGGAGTTGTTCCCTCTTGTGAATTATAGATTAGTCCATGCTGTGTCAGTTAGTTATGTTATATTTGCAAATCTTTGTTTCTTTGTCCTGGAGAATCAGCTGAAATCATATTGTGTCATCTTAAGAATCAACACATTGTATTGTCCCATGTCTTATTAACAAATTATATCCCATCAATGTAAAAACATCTCTGTGCTTTGTTCAAGAATTGATCATTTTTGAAGAGGCGATGTCTCAGGTCAGTCCTGATGAAAGTTCCCATCTGAAACATTGATTCTCCTGCTCCTCTGATGCTGCTTGATCTGAGATTAGGACCTATTTGCAAATGTGAGGCTGGGTTGGAGGAAATCGTACACAGGGTTATTGTGGTGCAACATTGCTGCTTCAGAACCAGGTTCAAATCACACCTATTCCAGAGCTGTATAATAGTATTTGTAAGTAGGCTGATTGGAAGAGATCATAAATCACTTCTATTTGGAAAATAATCTTCAATGTTTCAGTTAACCATATATCTAATAATGACTGTCATGCTATTAGTCTAATAATCAATTGCTTGTCAGGGATTGATTAATTCAATGGGTTTGTTTATTTAAAACACACTATAATTTGTGAAGCAGACATTTGTAACAAGGAGGAGTCAGGATAGAGACACATTTCAGTAGTGATGAAAGGTGACAGGAATTGGATAGCTAAAATGAAACAATGAATGTTTACAATGTGTTGCAGATGTGACTCTTAATATCATGCACTGTCCTAAATAGAAGAGCAAAATCTTTGAAAAGGTGCCCAACATGGCAGGTTCAGAAGCCAAGGTGGAGAGACTGACCTGACAGAAGGAATTGAAAATGTGTTGCTGGAAAAGCGCAGCAGGTCAGGCAGCATCCAAGGAACAGGAGAATCGACGTTTCGGGCTTATGCCCGAATCGTCGATTCTCCTGTTCCTTGGATGCTGCCTGACCTGCTGCGCTTTTCCAGCAATACATTTTCAGCTCTGATCTCCAGCATCTGCAGCCCTCACTTTCTCTGACAGAAGGAATTGCCCTAGTTACAAGAATCTTCAGCCCAATAATAAATGTTCCTGCTAATGCCACACACATTGGAGATTCATACAGTCCCATACACTATAAGATCAATCCTAAAGACAACCTTGTGAATAGGGTCCTAACTATCTCCTCACTGTATAAACTTGATGTTGAGATAGGGCATTGAGAAACTATCCTTCATGATAACAGACATCCTGATCAAATCTTCATGTAGATGGCAAAAACTCACAGAAGAGTGTACATCCGTCACTTGCTGATACACACTCTATCTCAGATTACCCAGGAGGAGGGAGGGGTCTAAGACATTTGAAAAAGTTGAAGCAAGTTGTTTCATGCTGCAGTAAATCCAGGAGTGATTTTCTTCATGAACAAGATGTTGCTGTCAAACCAAAAAAATGTTGTGTTTTCCACATAAATGAGTAACGTGACATATGAGTTTCAGTGCCAGTGAGGTGCGGAATTTTCAAATATTTTTATGTTAGAGGTGGATAGATTCTTGATTGCTGAGGGGATGAAACGAATGACCGGGGTATATAGAAATGTAGAGTTAGGGTTAAAATCAAATCAGCCATGATTGTATTCAATAGTGGAACAGCCCGGAAGGGCTGAGTGGCCTACTCTTGTTTTGTGCTTGCGTGTAGGCCATTCCTAATGAATGGAAGACCGTGTCAAACTACACACCCTGTTTACTATGCGCAGTGAACAACATACTGATCATACTGAACCAGACTCTGTTTGCAAGTCTCAGAGAAGTACATCCCTGATTAGATGTGATTCTACTGTTGAAAATCACTTGGCAAATGATCCAGAATGTGCTGAATTTTACATTGGAAACCTATTTAAGATCTCAGTCAGGCTCACTGTGTGACGCACTCACACATGCTTGAAACTGCATTTATAAATACACAGGACTCTGTTTTATGTGGGCAAAAGGAATTTGTACACACAATGCATCTTTCTAAAACAAAAGAGGGGTCATAGAGACAGCCAATCACTGCTGTATTACCATAGCAACAGCCTGACCAATCAGAATCTACCTACCTGATCTAAGAAGTAAGAGTGACAGATAACTGTTCTTGCCGCATCTCCACACCAGTGATGGTCCAGCTAATCAGAACCCTCCTCTGCTACTGTAGAAAATTGTGTCCCTTTGTTCAAGTCTGTTTCTTGCATCATAGTTTTGATGAGTGCAAGACAAAAAGCTTCAACATCTTGTCTCCTGTTAGCAATGTTTAATGTTCCAACCTCAAAATAATTTTAATTGCATTATGGGTACACTATGGTCATATATTAATCTTGCAAACCACAAGTTCCTATTTCAATGACACATTCAGTACTGAAAGATAATATGAATGATTACTGATTTGATTTATTCTTGTCACATGGTACAGTGAAAAGTATTGTTTTACATGCTAACCAGATAAATCGTCTCTTACATAAGTGCATCAGTGCAATAGAACAGAATGTAGAATATAGTGTTATAGCTGCAGTTGAAACTTTATTGCTGGAACAGCACAGCAGGTCAGGCAGCATCCAGGGAACAGGAGATTCGACGTTTCGGGCACAGGCCCTTCTTCAGGAAACAAATCCGCAGCCTCCAGCAACGGACCTCCCTCCGGATCCTCCACTCCACGCTTGCAGCCATGCGCCGGTACCTACATTCCCTGCAACTCGACCTACCCCAGCTCAGGACAACTCTCTCACAGACCTGTAAAGGACCTCTACTGTTCTTCATTTACAGAAGAATCCATAGACTGAACAAACAATTCTTTCTAATAGATTCCTGAAGAAGGGCCTGTGCCCGAAACTCCTGTTCCCTGGATGCTGCCTGACCTGCTGTGCTGTTCCAGCAATAAAGTTTCAACTTTGATCTCCAGCATCTGCAGACCTCACTTTCTCCTGTTATAGCTGCAGACAAGGTGTCGAGACAGATCAACTCTAATATATGACAGGTCCATTCATAAGTCTGACAACAGCAGGGAAGAAGCTGTTCTTAAATTGGTTGGTCAGTGCTGGCCCGAATGTGCATAGAGATGAAATGAGGAATTCAAAAACGACAGTGCTGTCAGGAAGATTTGTAAAAAGTATAAAACTGCAAATTAGGATTTATGAAGGTTTACCATACCATTCCATATTTGTTTGATATTCTTTTTATGATTTTAATATAAGTAGTGGCCATTTAAAATAAAGTGGCCAATGTCAATGTTGGAGCTAATGTGGCACAGTGGATAGCGGCCCTGCCTCTGAACCAGAACTCCTGCTTTAAGTCTCACTCGAGAGAATGATGGCCAAGGAAGATGAGTTCAGAATGTGTCTAAGCTGGTGGAGTATCAACTTATAAATCCTCTCGATATATGCCAACAGCAAGCAGTGAGAACAGGAGAAGCTCTTGGTCAGCTATAAGATAGGAAGAAATTGTATATGAATATAATTGTCATTGTTTATCACAGAAATTGACTGATATATATGAGAAAAGGTATTGTGTTTCCTCTTCACATTCTCTCAAGTTCCTGTAAACTGCATTTATGGAGTAGAATGTACATGTTTCCCTGAAAAACAAAGAGAAAAGGCTTGCGTGAATATTCATTTATACTCATAGATTTTACTTTCACCAATCATCACTCCAGGCTACAAAATGCATGTGAAAGTGTGTATTACTTGTGGTAACTCAGGCTTTGGTGGTGGCACATTTGGCTGGTGTGATTCAGATTGATCCCAACAGAGCATGGTTCAATCCCTGTTCTGGCTGGGGTGGATTTGGGATCTGCCTACGTTCCCTAGCTGTGATGGAGATCTTGGTCAAGTGGGTTGGTCCTGATCTCGGGTACAGAACTCAAGAAGGTGAATGTCCAGATTAAAATAACTGGAAGAATGACCCGTGTTAAGAGGTGCAAATAGTTATTTCTAGGTTTGAAGCTCCAAACCAATCAAACATGAGAAACAGGAGCAGGAGTAGGCCCTGTGGCCCATCGAGCCTGCTCCGCCAGTCAATAAGATCATGGCTGATCTTTTCATGGACTCTGGTCCACTTACCCGCCCTCTCACTGTAACCAGAAATTCCCTTACTGTTCAAAAATCTATCTTTGCCTTAAAAATATTCAACGAGGTAGCCTCAACTGCTTCACTGGGCAGAGAATTCCACAGATTCACAACCCTTTGTGTGAAGGAGTCCCTCATTAGCTCAGTCCTGAATCTGCTGCCCCTTATTTTGAGGCTATGTCCCCTAATTCTAGTTTCACCTGCCAATGGAAACAACCTTCCCCCTGCTTCTATCTTCTCTATTCCAATCATAATTTTATATGTTTCTATAAGATCCCCCATCATTCTTCTCCTTGCTTCTCCCCCTCACTCCTGGCCATCAGTTCTTTATATACATATACATCTTTCCTCATTTACAACACGTTGTATTAGGTAATTGTTCTGAATGGGTTGAGGTTTGTTTTCAAAAGAAGGGTCCTGTAACATTAAGTCTGCTTTCTCTCCACAGATTCTGCCAGAACCTGTTGACTTTCTCCAGCAAGTTTTGTCTTGATTACTGTCCAGGTTACGTTAGCTTCACCCATTCCATTGACATACATTTTGGAGGGGGCAAATGACTCTCCTGTAGCTTTTGGAGGGTGTAGATATATCTGGATTAGCTCACCAAGGTCCGAATAATTATGCCTGACCGAATGTAGTTGTAGTTATTGCTGTTAGCTAAATAATCTTTTTGTTATCTATGGTGTTTCTTCTTTGAAGTTGATGTATCATCTACCACTAATCACTCAGAGGATCAAATCAGAGAAAAGACAAAGGAGATTGTTGGTAGTGATCTATCCTCCATGCCGGAGGAAACATCACAGAAACGCTTCACAGGAGGCTCCGAAGCACTGAGGATGTCACCTAGACAGGGAACGAAACGTCTGCAACACAAATTCCCAGCTCGGCAAACAGAACCACAACAACAATCCTTGCTATAAACTGACAGCAGTGGTGAATATCACAAGGTCCCAAGTGTGGTATAACGCCACACATCACTTGGGGTGGTCTGGTGGTGTAGTGGTTAGCTCTGCTAGTTCACAGCACAACAAACCTGGGTTCAGTCCTAGCTTTGGGCAACTGTCTGTGTTGAGTTTGCACATTCTCCTCATGTCTGCGTAGGCTTGCTCCAGTATCCTCGGAAAGTCCAAAAACGTGCAGGTTTGGTGGATTGGCCATGCTAAATTGCCTGTACTGTCCAGGGATGTGTAGGTTAGCCATGGAGTTTGCAGGGGTAGGGTAGGGGGTTGAGTCTGGGTGGGATGCTCTTCAGAGAATTGGCATGGATGTGTTGGGCCAAATGGTCTGTTTTCACGCGTAGGGATTCTATTCTATGTAAGAGTGCTAGAGATATGTAGCCACATTAGAGCAAACAACGCAAGGGCCATCTGATTGTGTCAGATGTTAAAATAAACAGGATTTACAGATTATAAAATCATTAAATGCCTTTCCTGTCTGAACCCAAGACCTTTCATAATTGTTCTCTTTGTCACTCATCAATTTCATTAATTCTACAAATAGCTTTCCCCAAGATTGTGAAAGGTCTCACCCAGAGCATATGACTGTCTTTGCTCTTTACATATTTCCAGTGCATTACAAGTATCTACTTTTCAGAGAAATCTGTGCATTCTACTGAATAAATGCAGCTTATAGGAATGTATGGGAAAGTGGAGGGGAAACACAATATCTTGTCCCACACAATTTGGAGATGCCGGTGTTGGACTGGGGTGTACAAAGTTACAAATCACACAGTGCATTCAAGTATCTACTTTTCAGAGAAATCTGTGCATTCTACTGAATAAATGCAGCTTATAGGAATGTATGGGAAAGTGGAGGGGAAACACAATATCTTGTCCCACACAATTTGGAGATGCCGGTGTTGGAGTGGGGTGTACAAAGTTAAAAATCACCCAACACCAGGTTATAGTCCAACAGGTTTAATTGGAAGCACTAGCTTTCGGGGGCGCTGCTCCTTCATCAGGTGGTCATGAAGCAGTGCTTTGAAAGCTAGTGCTTCCAAATAAACCTGTTGGACTATATCCTGGTGTTGTGTGATTTGTAACTTTGTCCCACATAGATCAGTCATTTTATGTAATAAACACCAAAGTCAATTATATTCATATATTAAGCACTTGATAAAATGATCGCAAGTCAAATAAGGCTCTTATCAAAAATTGCCAAATATGCCAAAGTTATTTCAAAACTAAACTTATGTTTTATCATGTTGTTCATAGCATGCGAGTGCACCTACTTCACTAAAGTTACAATAAAGTAGAAAGTGCATCAGAACCTTGCCAGTGTTATTGGCAGTTTGCTTTTGTGTCTCTAATCAAGACAGATTGAGACTGGTACATTATTAAAATGTGCTGTACAGTGCAACAGCGTCACCATTAATCTCTGCATTTATAAAATGGAACTGCAAGTGAAGAAAAGTGTATTTGTGTTGTGGAAAATATCTTTTTGAATATAAATTGTGTGGCTTTTGTTGTTGCTCAATTACACATCCTTTGTTACGGTGGAGTGTCACTTTAAGACTAAGAAGCTTATCTGTTCCCATGTTTGATCTGCACCTTAATTATATATTCAAGTCTAATTAGCCTTGTTAACAGCTGAGGTTGTTGTATAAAAGCCAAACATGTTAGTACAAGAGGTTCTTTTATACAAAGAGTTCTGAACGTTTCGTGAGAATGGTAATAGGTTTTATTAGTGCTTTATGGAGATTGGAATTATTTAAAGTATTACAATGCCGAGAAATGCTGTCTGTGAAAAGAATGCCCAGCTAATCAAAACTGTGCAAAAAGACTTCTTTTCATTTTACTCACTTGTAATTTCATAATTCCCTTTCTATCATGTTGGGTTTCAGCACTAATGCCTTCCACCAATGCCAAAGAGAAGAGATGACTCAAGAAGGAATCACTTAGTGATGTTTGCTTCAGTGCTCATAAACACAATGAGTCAAATGACCTCCCTCTGTGTTGTAACAATTCTGGGGTCTGGGATTAAAAACTTTTCAGGAAGTGAGAACTGGGGAAATCAGAGTTTGCGAAAAGAATAGTTTGACCAGCAAAAACTCAAAGCTGGTCAAACTCTACCTTTCGCAAACTCTCTGATTTCCTCAGCCTTCACTTCCCAAAAGGTTTTCATAGAATAGAATCCCTACAGTGTAGAAACAGGCTATTTTGGCCCAATAAGTCCACACCAATGCTCTGAAGAGTATCCCATCCAGAGCCATTCCCCTATCCGATGACTCTACAGTTATCCCTGACTAATGGACCTAACCTATGCATCCCTGAACATCACGGGCAATTCAGTATCGTCAATTCACCTGACCTGCACATCTGTGGACAGGGTTTTTGCATATAGGCCTGAAAAGATCTGAAAGTGTTAATACTTGAACGAGTGGAACAAACACCACCCACTGTAAGAGACAGACCTCAGGCTGGTGTGTTGTAAACAGTCTCAGTGGTAATGTAGGTCATGTTTGTAATGCAATATGCTTGCACACTAATACATGCACACACTCTATAGCTCTGTAAGCCAATGCAGTGTTTACACTTGTATTAATCACTTTATAGCATGTAACTGTGCAATTATTTGTTTCGATTCATGCAAGTAGCTGATTGTCATCATATTCTGGGCACTGAGTGTGTTTCATAATGGTGGAACAAGAAGCAACTGCTTATTGACCGAAGAACTACACTATTGGCACGAAGATCAGGCAGGCCAGGAAGATATTGGTCAAAATAGGAATTTCTGTTAATCATCTGAATCTGTGTTAGAGCAGTGGCGGACGTTGTTTCTGAGATTGTACAACCATCTCTCGCATTCTGTCATGAGATATGTTCAAGTTAACACTCACGATGACTGCCTATATTTATTCAAACATTATCTTGGAGAAGATTAAAGAGGTAGTTCATCTGGCCATAACGTTGAATAGGACAGAGATGCAATTAGAAACCAATTCAAGGGGCCAGAAACGGGCAATGCCCACTACAGCTCACAAAGTGATGAAATGATATGAATAAAGGGCTCTGTAAACTACACACTGCTGCAACCAGGGGAGAGCAGACTGGCCTGGAAGATATGCCAGGAGAACTGAGACTGACCCTGATCTGTGGGATTTTTAAGCAACCGGCCTCATTGTGAGGAGGCCTCATTGCTTAACAGTATAATAAAACAGGAAGAGGCACAGTGTACAAGTTGCTGTGTACAATTGATATCTAGGCCAGAACCTTTCGAACCTGAAGAGGATGGTTTTACCTTCTCATGTCAGGGGATGATGACATTGTAGAAATGTTGCCAAACTAGTAATCCCAAGGCCCAGCCTAAAGCTCTGGAGGATTAGGTTCAAATCCCATCTCTGAGCTGTTGGAAGTTAAATGTGATTATTAAATCCAGAATATAAAGTTAGTCTCAATGAGGGTGACCATAAAGCTCTCAATTGTCATAAAAACACACTGGATTCAGTTATGTGCCTTAGAAAAGCAAATCTATAACCCTTTTGTGGTCTGGCCTTTTAGTGACTCAGACACATACCAATCTTGTTGAATCTTAATTGCCGTCTGAAATGGTCAAGCAAGCCACTCGGTTCAAGGGCCATTATGGGCTGGTGACCACTAGTGACCTTCTCCATGGTGCCCACATCCCATGAAAGAGTTTTAAAAACATCAAGTGAATTGTAAACAGTCTCTTTAGTGCAATAAACTTCATATTGTTTCAGTCAGACCAAAAACGTGGATAAACTAACCCATGTTTGATCACACTGGTCTTGACAGAATCCATTGAAATAACTGCCCAGAGGGTGGCATCTCATCACCAAATCACCCTTTATTTACACATGCACACCTCATGGGCTCTGACCAGCCAGCTCGGAGTCAGTCCCCACAACTGAGGAGATTCTAAACCTCCTGGTTTTTTTTCCCACTGAAAGTGAAAACAAATGCAGAAGTTCAAACACCAAAAACAATAGTGCAAGGGCCAGGCCCTGCCACAAAATCAGCATTGTCCTCGCTTAGAAAGTAAAAGAGTAACACACAGGCTGCAACCAGCCACCGAAATGAAAAAAAGACAATAGTTCCCTAATGAGAACTAAGTTATAACAGTACTGAGAAACCTCGATTATTCAAAGGACACGGTTGGGGAGTATTTTGTTTGGTTAATCAAATGCTAGATAATCGATGCCAGATAACATAGTTAGCCACACATCAGAACCTTGCGATCTTTTTCGGATCATCCGAAATTCAGTTAATCGAAGGCCGGATAATCGAGGTTCCTGTGTATACACTGACTGTGTGGCCAGCCAGCTCAGGAATCAGTCTTCAACTGAGGAGATTCTAACACCCTAGTTATATTTTTTCTTGGTAAAAGTAAATCTAATCTCCTGGTTATGTTGGTCAGCCAGGACTTTCCTGATAGGCACAAGTTAACAACCCCAATCAAGGACCTCGCAGTGAGCAAGATCTTGCTGATTCTAATTACTACATCACACACAACAGGGAGCAGGAATAGAAACCGAATGAATTGCAAATGCTGGAAATCAGAAACCAAAACAGAAATTGCTGGAGGATCTCAGCAGATCTGGCAACATTTGTGGAGAGAAATCAGAGTTAACATTACAGGTCCAGTGACTCTTCTTCAGATCTGAGGAGGAATAAGATGCACAATGAAGTATTTAGAAGGAACAAATGGGGAAAGTTGAGAGGCGTACGGTATAAGTGTTGCAAGGGACAGAGGTGGAATGGAGGCTGAAATAGATTGAAGAGCAAGGAAAATTTAAGAACATGGCACGGGAGCTCAGTGGTTAGCACCGCTGTCTCACAGTACCAGGGTGCCAGGTTCGATTCCAGCCTCGGATGACTGCCTGTGTGGAGTTTGTACATTCTCCTTGTGTCTGCATGGGTTTCCTCCGGGTTCTCCGGTTTCCTCCAACATTCCAAAGATGTGCAGGTTAGGTGAATTGGCTGTGCTAAATTGCCCGTAGTGTTAGGTGTATTAGTCAGGGAAATGGGTCTGGGAGGGTTACTCTTTGGAGGACTGGTTGGGCTGAAGGGAATCTAATCAACAAGCATGTCCCAGAATGCTATATTCTACGTGGCACTTTTAAAGCATAGTCATTGTTATCACATTAGAAATACAGCATGACAGTAAATACAAACAGAATTGCCAAAATGACTAGACAATTGGTTTGTGGTGGAGAGAGGAACATTCATCAGATGATAAGCATTTTTCTGTGTCATAGTCAGCGAGCCAGATGTTCTGAGACACACGAAAGAAAATATTTAAGGTTTGAACAGACTTGGGTTTCAGAGAGAATTAGTTAAAAGCAGTGTTCAGCATGAATGAATGGATGTACTTTAAATTTCTCAGCCGAAAATAGTTTTTAAACAGTTAATCAATTTTCGTTTTAAGAGATATAACTCACTTTGGGAAAAGATGGCTGCCCTGGGACCAAAGATGGGAAACAATCACTTTTCCAATTAAATTCTACTTATCCCAGAGCAGCTGAGATGATGTCAGCAGCTGCAATATGCAGCACACGTCGACAACAATTCAAATTATTACATTTGGAAGTCACAATGGAGCTCACTATTACCACTGCAGCAGAACTCAAAACATATATTGTTTTAATTGATCAGCAAAATTGCTGTAGAATTTTCTGAACTACTTTTCAGTTGATGGGTTTTAATTAGCAATTTTTCAATATTCCATTAACCAGTTTCAGGCAGATGTTACAGATCACATGACACGATGGTAATTCAACCTTAAAGACTGCGCTGCAATGTGACAGTTTTGAGAAGCAAAATCGCTTATGCATCACCAATTATTTCATGCCTTGTTTAGTCTTGATTATCATCTGAGTGGAATGATCTTAAGCTGAGCAAAACAGAGCTGCACTGATACGATGTATGTTAATTTTCGGAGATATTCCTTGGTTATGTATATTCTGAAGGTTATTTGTAAATCACAGTTTGGAACCCAAGGTCATCTAATTTGAGCCACTGGCCAAATACACTAGATTGGGTTGGGATGTCTGGTCGGCATGGACGGGTTGGACTGAAAGGTCTGTTTCCATGCTGTACATCTCTATGACTCTAAATACACACCTTTCCAGAAGGGCTGCAGGATAGGAGGATTGGTTAGCTTAGTTAGCTGGACAGCTGGATAACAATACTGAGTGGTGCTAATTGCAAGGGTTCCATTCCTGCCTCAGCTGATGTCACTATGGAAGACTCTCCTTCTCAAACTCCCTCTTCACCCACAGTGTGGTGACCCTCAAGTTAATTGGCCATTGGTTGTCTCTCTCTCTCTCTAATGAAAGAGAAGCCCTGTGGTCTGGTAAGACTATGGCAACTTTACCTATTACCTGTCCAAAGTTCATCACCTGACATTGCTGCTCTTGGAATTAGATTGGGAGCCTGGGTGTCGTGCCGGGTTCCAGCCCTAATTGCCATTGGGAGTTTGGAGTTTGCAGAGCAGGTAGATTCTGGTGTGAGTTAGTGTCCAGCGGTGATTTGGAGCCTATCCTGCCATTTTGGACCCCAGCAATCCCGTTATTACCATCTCTTGAACCTGAGCTCCATCACCCCGAGTACTGTCATAGAATTGGTCACCACATTCCAACAGGAAAGGATGGGCTCCAAACTATTCACACCTTGGAGCCAGACTCCCCCATTTTTCTTGATAATGATCACTGGGGCATTGCCTGTCAATATGGCAATCCTGGTTTTGAAGATGTAAACTATATTGGAAATGTTAACTCTGTTTCTCTCCCACAGATGTTGCCAGACCTGCTGGGTTTCTCCAGTGCTCTCTGTGTTCATTTCAGATTGGCAGCATCTGCAGTATTTTGCTTTTACTTCAACTCTTATGGTGAGCATGACCATTGGCCATGGGAGGTCCTTACCACATCCTCTGTAGTGCCGTTTGGCTGCAAGTTCTGGGGAACTGGAAAATTCTTCTTTCCTATCTTTGAACCTGACCTTAATGTTAACAGCTCCATTAAAGGCCTTTATTCATGAAGGTCATGGTAGATAGTAAGAAAATCCATTTTTGAGGTTTTTGCTACAGCTTCGTTATTTCAGTAAGAGATTTGAGTTGCTCATGTCATGAAGGTGAATAACCAAGGTCCTTTTCCTAGGGTAGGGGAGTCCAAAACTAGTGGGCTTAGGTTTAAGGTGAAAGGGGAAAGATTTAAAAGGGGACTAAGGGTCAATGTTTTTCATGCAAAGGGTGGTGTGTGTATGGAATGAGCTGCCAGAGGAAGTGGTGGAGACAAGAAACTGCAGATGCTGGAATCCAAAGTAGACAGGCAGGAGGCTGGAAGAACACAGCAAGCCAGGCAGCATCAGGAGGTGGAGAAGTTGACGTTTTGGGTATAACCCTTCTTCAGGGCTGAGGAAAGGATGGAGGCTGGTACAATTACACTTAACATGTATCTGGATAGGTCTATGAATAAGAAGAGTTCTCAGGGATATGGGCCAAGTGCTGGTAAATGAGACTCAATTTATTTAGGTTACATAAGTTGGACCAAAGTGTCTGTTTCGGTGCTGCACAACTCTCTGACTCTACAACTATATGATTCTCTCTCTAGCCTTGATGAAGTTCCTTCATGCCCAGTCATCCAACAGATGCAAACTCTGCCCTCTCCGGCCTTTTAGGACACCATTCTAATGTCAAAACTGCTGGCCAAGAGTGTGAGGTGGCTCGTCTTTTGCCCCGAAAGCACAAATTGGTAAGGATTCAGTTGCAAAAGCCTTAGCAATGGCCTCTTCAATAATGAAGAACAACTGGAGTATTGTGTCCACTTTTGGAACCCTTTAGGAAGGATGTGAAGGCATTTGAGAAGTTGTCGAAAGGATTCACGACAATACTTCAGGGAAGAGGAACTTCAGTTGAGTAGATAGCTTGGAGAAACTGGAACTGTTCTCCCTGGCAAAGAGAAAGTTGAGTGCAGATTATATTGGAATATTAACAATCGTGAGGGTTTCAGGACAGACTAGGTCAAAAATATCTGTTTTCACTGGTAGATGGATCAAGACACAAGGGTACAGATTTAAGGTAATTGGCAAAAGGAACAATTGTAACATGAGGGAAAACATATTGAGTGCAACAAATAACAAAGAACAAAGAAAATTTACAGCCCAGGAACAGGCCCTTCGGCCCTCCAAGCCTGAGCTGATCCAAATCCACTGTCTAAATCTGTCGCCCAATTCCTAAGCAGCTGTATCCCTCTGTTCCCAACCTACTTGTGCATCTGTCCAGACGCATTTTAAATGAATCTACGGTACCTGCCTCTACCACCTCTGCTGGCAACGCGTTCCAGACGCCCACCACCCTCTGTGTGAAATACTTGCCGTGTATACCCCCCTTAAACCTTCCACCTCTCACCTTGAAAGCATGACTTCTTGTTATTGAATCCCTCACCCTGGGAAAAAGTTTGTCTCTATGCACCCTGTCTACATCCTTCATGATTTTGTAAACCTCAATCAGGTTCCCCCTCAATCCCCTTTTTTTCTAATGAAAACAATTCTAACCGACTCAACCTCTCTTCATAGCTAGTACCTTCCATACCAGGCAACATCCCTCGTAAACCTTCTCTGCACCCTCTCCAAAGCATCAACATCCTTTTGGTAATGTGGTGACCACAACTGTACACAGTATTCTGAATGCGGCTGAACCAACATCTTGTACAATTTTAACATGACTTGCCAGCTCTTATACTCAATACCCCGTCCAATGAAGGCAAGCATACCATATGCCTTCTTGACCACTCTATTCACCTGTGCAGCAACCTTCAGGATACAATGGACCTGCACTTCCAGATCTCTCTGCTCATCAACTTTTCCGAAGGCTCTTCCGTTCATTGTATAATTTGCTGTAGAATTAGACTTACCTAAATGCATCACCTCAAAATTTGTCTGGATTGAAATCCATCTGCCACTTTTCTGTGCAACTCTCCAGTCTATCTATGTCCTCCTGTATTCTTTGATAGTCCCTTATGCTTTCTGCTACTCCAATAATTTTTGTGTCAGCAAGTGGCTTGGATCTGACTGTGTGGTGGAGATAAAGTCAATCAAGACATTCAAGAGGGAATTAGATTATTTTGTGAAAAGGAAGAATGTACAGGGATACAGTAAGAGGATGGGGGTGTAGGATAAGACAAATTGGTCTTTCAGAGAGCCAGTACACATTTGATGAAACAAATTATTTCTTTCTGAAAGTAACCATTTTTCAAAAAAATGGCTGACCTGAAACATACCATGTGCCCCCACAAAGAGACAGAAACCAGTAGGACACCCATTTGTAATAACCATGAACTTAAATTAGCAACACTAGTAACTTCATCCATAATCTACAACACAATTTATTCAGGTTGTATTGGAACAGTTAATTTTTCTTCACCTTGCAATATGTAATGGTTCAGCTGGATTTTCCTTGTGATATTTGGTGTTATAAATTTGAAATTAAACTCTAACAAGTGCATCAATGGTCATGATGAGTTTTATGTGGAAGAAAAAATGCAGAATATCCTGTGATGCAACAAGCACATCTTTTATAAGAACATGATCCTTTATCAAGCAAAAGCTTCATTTTTTTTGTGTGGTGACCAATAATATATGTTTTAGAGAAAGAAACGGATGTTAACTTACTTCTGTATCACTTTTCAAAATACCATTATTGTTTTCAAGGCTCTGAGAAGATCAAGTAATAATCACAGCAGGACATGTGTTATCTGTGCTATGGCAAATAATTTTGTGTTGAGGAAAAATAATTACAGATGTACTTACAAAAGACATAATTTAATATAAACACAGGACACATAACATTGAGTACTCAATACTCTGTGTCAAGTCATAAATGATAAATAAGAACACAATATATTGAAACAAATAGCATGTACTCAGAAGGATGTTCAGTCTCTCATTGACTGCATTAGTCTAACCTCAGGACACTTTGATGTAAGGATAAGTTAGAAGAAGACTGGGATTTTGTATCAGCCCATGTCTGGCAATACACTTGTAAGCTCCAGTCATTATCAACATCACATCCCTCCTTCAATCCAGAGGTCTTGCTACCTTGTGAGGATCTTCCCAAAAACAGTGTAAGGGATGACAAGGCCAATCATTGCCTGGTTAAGACAAGCTCAGCATTTGTCAGGGTCACACTGATACTTTGGGAAGAGCATGGAATTTATCTCCAAACAAAGATCAAATGGTTCTTGTAACAATGGGTACAAGATGTGGACAACCTCATATAAATGGGACAGCGTGGTGGTTCAATGGTTAGCACTGCTGCCTTACAGCACCAGGAACCTGGGTTCGACTCCAACCTCGAGTGACTGTCTTTGTGGAATTTGCACATTCTCCCCAAGTCTGTGTGGGTTTCCTCTGGGTGCTCCAGTTTCATCTGACAGTCCAAAGATGTACAAGTTGGTTGGATTGGCCATACTAAATTACTCATAGTGTTCAGAGATGTGTAGGTTAGGCACATTAGCCATGGGAAATGCAGGGCTAGGTGATAGGGATGGGTCTAGGTGGGATGCTCTTCGGAAGGATGGTCTGGACTCAAGCCAAATGGACTGTATCTGCATTGTGCGGATTCTATATACATAAATCTACCAAAAGTATTCCATCGCTACTACCTGAGAATGATTTACAACATCAGGAGACAGGATCAAATTCTCAACATTAAGTTTGTCACAAAGGATGTATGCACAAAGGTCCTGGGGAGTTTTGCTGAACAAAGAGACCTTGGAGTGCAGGCTCATAGTTCCGTGAAAGTGAAATTGTAGGTAGATAGGATAGTGAAGAAGGCGTTTGGTATGCTTGACTTTATTTGTCAGCGCATTGAATATAGGAGTTGGGAGGTCATGTTGCGACTGTACAGCACATTGGTTAGGCCACTATTAGAATAATGTGTGCAATTCTGATCTCCCTTCTATACGAAGGATGTTGTGAAACTTGAAAGGGTTCAGAAAAGATTTACAAGGATGTTGTCAGGGAGCTATAGGCAGAGGCTGAACAGGCTGGGGCTGTTTTCCCTGGAGTATCAGAGGCTGAGGGGTGACCTTATAGAGGCTTATAAAATTATGAAGAGCATGGATAGGGTAAATAGATGAGATCTTTTCCCTGGGTTGGGGGAGTCCAAAACTAGAGTCCATAGGTTTAGGGTGAGAGGGGAAAGATATAAAGGGACCTAAGGGACAACTCTTTCATGCAGAGTGTGGTGTGTGTATGGAATGAGCTGCCAGAGGAAGTGGTGGAGGCTGGTACAATTACAACATTTAAAAGGCATCTGGATGGGTATATGAATAGGAAGGGTTTAGAGGGATATGGGCCAAATGCTGGCAAATGGAAGTAGATTAGTTTAGGATATCTGCTCAGCATGGACGAGTTGGACTGAAGGGTCTGTTTCCATGCTGTACATTTCTATGATTGTATGACTCTACGTCTCAAAGGGTTTGAATTTTGTGGAAAGGCTGGATAGGCTGGGACTTTTTCCAGTGAAGCTTATGAGGGTGAGAGGTGACCTTGTGGAGGTTTATAAACAAATGAGGGGTATAGATAAAATGAATAGCAGCACCCCTTGGTGGGGAATTTCAAGACTAGGGGCATGTTTTCAAGGTAAGAGAAGAAAGATTTAAGAAAGACATGAGGGGTAATGTTTTTACACAGAGAGTGGTTCATGTGTGGAATGAGCTGCCAGATGAAGTGATCAATGTAGGTATAGTTTAGAGGCTTACAGGTTTAGGGAGAATGCGCAAAGACATTTAGAAAAGTTTGGAGGGATATGGGCCAAGCGCAGGCAGATGGGACTAGTTTAGTTTGGGATTATGGTTGGTATGGACTGGTTGGACCGAAGGGTCTGTTTCTGTGCTGTACCAGTCTATAGTTCTATGGTGCATACCTGGCATTGAGAGTATGTTCAGAGCTCACCTTAATTGCATTGATCATGTGTTTGACATGGAGGAATCCCTGATAGAATATGCAGTGTTCTACAGTTCCATAACCAGGGTGCCTCCACCATAACATATCACAAACTTAGATATAAAGATCATCTGAAAGCCAACTCCTGCACTTGTTAGCTGGGTTCCATTGCATGAGAGGAAACAGCCTTGGACAGACACAGATGGAGAAGACTCTGTCTTCAAGCGATTTCAACACATGAGGACAAGTGAGTCAGGGTAAATGAGCATGATGCAAAGCCAATCCATCCAAACCTGACTTTATATGCAATATTTGCAATCAATTATGCAAATTGAGACTTGGTCTATTATTACACATGAGCCGACACTAATCGTGATTGTAAAACAAGCTTTTATTTTATTGCACATTTGCCCATTGAAGCGATGGGAGAATCCATAATACTGAAATTATAGAAACCAATGTTTTTATAATTTAGTATGATTACATTTCATTTTAATTTATGGTAATATAACTGGTGCATTTTGCCTATTAAAGGTAATGCTGGTCCTCAATAGAAGATAAGAGCTGAATGGTTGACTATCTTTACTCCGTGGGAAGTGACTGCATTGCAGTCCAGTGAACAGACGACAATGCAGATCTGTTGACTAGAAAGCTCACATTGTTTTCATTAGCCACTTGTTCCATTGCATCAGACAGTCAACAGCCTTTTGGAAATTCTTTTATATTAATATCTGACAAACATGGTCCATGTATTACATTTGACAGCGAGGATAGCAGTTACTCAGCTGCCTCCTAAGCTCTGTTATATACCAAAGAGTGGTCAGGGTATTTTGTGCAGTAAATTTCCAGTCGGTTTTGATTGCTTGTTACTCTGCCATTGTTATTCTCATGACTTTTTGAAGGAAAATAAAATTCCTACGAGCCGTATTTATGGCTCTTTACTGTTATTGTTCCAATTTGGCTTTGGACTCAGAGCTTGTGCCAGTTAGGTTTTAGACTGAAACTTCCCAACATCATCCAAGACAGGTTTTTCACAGTCAGAAAACAAAATATCCACCTTCAAGAAAACTCACATTCTTTGTTAAAAATCACACAACACCAGATTACAGTCCAACAGGTTTAATTGGAAGCACTAGCTTTCGGAGCGCCGCTCCTACAACCACCTGATGAAGGAGCAGTGCTCTGAAAGCTAGTGCTTCCAATTAAACCTGTTGGACTGTAACCTGGTGTTGTGTGATTTTTAACTTTGTCCACCCCAGTCCAACACCAGCATCTCCAAATCACATTCTTCGTGGCACTTAGAAAACTCCACTCCACATTTTGTTCGCTTGGGATTACTGTGCACACATAGAGGGTGTCTAGAGAGAAAATAAAGGAAGTGGTTTTTAACCAGCTTGCCTGTCTTCTCACCTCTTTGTTTTCTTTCAGTCACTTGTGGGATGTGGGTGTCACTGGCTGGGCCTAGCATTTATTGCCCATCCCTAGTTGCCCTTGAGAAGGTGGCAGTGATCTGTCATCTTGAACTGCTGAAGTTCTTAGAATCTCTACTGTGTGGAAACAGGCCATTTGGCCCAACAAGTCCACACCGACCCTCTGAAGAGCAACCCACCCTGACTAATGCACCCAATCTCACACATCCCTGAAAACTACGGGCAATTTAGCACGACCAATTCACCTGGCCTGAACACCTTTGGACTGTGGGAGGAAACCAAAGCACCCGAAGGAAACCCACGCAGACACGGGGAGAACGTGCAAACTCCACACAGACAGTCACCTGAGGCTGGGATCGAACCCAGTTCCCTGGCACTGTGAGGCAGCAGTGCTAACCACTGAGAAACCCTGCTATTTCCTTGAGTTGTAGGTAGATCCTGGGAGAGAATTCCAGAATTTTGACACAGCTTGCTTTCTGAAAAATTCGACTGATAGTTTTCTTTGAGAATCCTTTCATACCTTTCATTTTTTTTTTGTCCTATTTGGTATGAATCCATTGTTTAATACCCTGTCAAAATCTGTCATCTCAGTGAGAGGTTCTATAGCAATTAGATATCATTGAATCAGTTTAAAGTTTTTTTTTACATTCTGTTGCAAACATGAAAAATATATCCTTTTATTTGTGCCACCATTTCAGGTGCTGAAGGTGGAAGTAGTAATAATTCTAATTCCTAATCTTCTACTTCCCCAACCTCATGTGTAACACTTGAATTTTTTTTATGATTAACTTGGGAGTAAAATGAACTATGGAGGCAATTTTATTGACACAAAAATAGAAATTGCTGGATAAGCTCAGCAGGTCTGGCAGCATCTGTGGATAGAAATCAGAGTTAACATTTCAGGTCAAGTGACCCTTCCTCAAAACTCCCTACCTTCTTGGTATAAGTCAGTCGATTCAAATTACCCAAGTTATCTTCCTGCCCCAATTCAACCTGGTAGCGATTTTATTGATGCTTTTGGACAGGCAGCTAAGTTGTCCAGAATCGACAGATTTATTTTAATTTGCAGATCTGCATTGTGATTAGATCACTGGGCCATAATTCTGATTTAACTCAGATAAAAAGTGTAGCAGCAATAAAGACATATCAGACCGTCATGGATGGAATAGCTCTCAATAGCTATATGCCTTTTAATTTGCCCAATTACCCCTGACTACACATGTTTTCTGTATCCTGCGTGTGACCTTCCAATTTTAGACATGGTGCACTAGATTACTGACAAGATGTTAATACAGTTTATTTTGTAAGCCCCTGACAGTGTCAGTGCACAAATAACATGGTATATATGGATAATACATGGTGCAGCTAATGTCTGACTGGAGAATCTACTCCATTATCTTTTCAATTACAAAGTTTCGTATTTCACAGCCCCAGGTCTGGATAAATAGTGGTTGTATCAAAGAACGTTATGTTCCTGCTCTTTAAATAGCGGCCCCCAGTTGCTAAACAACAGACACTATCCCAAACAACAGAAAAAGCCAAACACAAGGTGGGATGGGGTGGGGTGGGGGGTTTATGAAAAGAAGACAAATGCAAAATTAGTTACAGCTTCAACTCCTGGGATAGTTTGTCAAATTGGGTCAGCTGAGTTAATTGGAATCCCATTTATCAAAGGCTGCACGGTACTGTTTATAGAGGATAAGGATTGGCGTAGAAAGACATGGTCTCACCCACATCTCTCGTCTCCCAGGCTCGACTTTTCCAACACATACCTGGTCAGCTTCCTGTTAGGCTGGAGTTTAGAGCTTGCACTGGGGGATGAATAAAGTAACCAGGAGGAAGTGGAGGCCACTAAGCCCATTGAGCCTGCTCTGGCAGAAGAAGGGTCACACCTGAAACGGTGACCTCTCTACCTGCTGATGCTGCCTGGTTTGCTATGTTTTAGATTAGATTAGATTAGATTCCCTACAGTGTGGAAACAGGCCCTTCGGTCCAACAAGTCCACACCGACCCTCTAAAGACCAACCCACTCAGACCCATTCCCCTAACCAATGCACCTAACACCATGGGCAATTTAGCTTGGCCAATTCATCCTCACCTGCACATCTTTGGAGTGTGAGAGGAAACCAGAGCACACCCACGTGGAGAATGTGCAAACTCCACACAGACAGTAGCCCGAGGTGGGAATTGAACCCGGGTCCCTGGTGCTGTGAGCCACCGTGTTCTTCCAGCCTCCTACTTGTCTACCTTGGATTCCAACAACTGCAGTTTTTTTTGTCTCTATTCAATAGGATCTTGGCTGATCCTCATGATGAGGACAATGCCTTACAGAGCTGTAACCTGGCAAATGTAGTTTGCCATTTGTGCTATTGTGTGGTTACCAGTGATGGATGTTCTCATTGTTGCTGGGACCAGTGGATCATTCAAAGCAGCCGGTCACATTATTTAGTGCAGCTGTCACCTTGACAACCATTGCGACAGGATACTTTGGAAAGGGTACAGAAAAGGTTTATCAGGATGTTGCCTGGTATGGGGGATTTGAGCTACAAAGAGTGGGTTGGCTTGAATCCATTTTATTTTCACTGGGGGGCAACCTGATAGGAGTTTGTAAGATTGTGAAAGGCATGAGTGGAGTGGGAAGTATGAGGCTTTTTCCCCAGGGTGGAGAGGTCAGTTACTAGGGGACAAAGGTTCAAGGTACAAGGGGTGAAGTTTAAAAGAGATACGCGTGAGGCATGGTTTTCATACAAAGGGTGGTGAGTGTCTGAAACGTTCTGCCAAAGAAGATGGTGGAATCAGACATAATAGCAGCATTCAACAAACAGCTGGATATATCCATGAATAGGAAGGGAATACAGGGATACGGATGCTGTAATTAAAGACAGTTTTAGGACAGAGGTGCAAAATATGGCTGCACAGGCTTGGAGGGCTGAAGGGCCAGTTCCTGTGCTGTATTTGTCTTTGTTCTTTGACCACCTACTCCCACTCGAGGAGATGACCCAGTTCTGTGCTGGTGTTCTGGGGACATCCTCAGTCTGTGGTGACACTGCGTCTCACTCACCTGGAGGGAATGGTATCAAAGAGCCTCCTTTACCTCCTCATTATCCTGAAGGGACCTTCAGCTGCGATTTCTTCATGTGGAGGCTGTCAGCATTTGTTCCTCCTCAATTTCTCTGTGTCTTTGTTGTCCTATGGCCACAGTGACAATATCCCTCAATGTTGCTGGGCCCATTGGTCATGGTTCCAATCAACCTGTGCGGGGGAACCTCAGAAACAGAGCAGCTCCTGAATAATCTGAGCCTCAGGCTTCACAAAAGGCAGCTCAGCATCAGCCTCGATGCAGTGGGACATGGAAGATCCAACAACGAAAGCCATGGAAAGCCTCTAGATGAACCTTTGACATTAGGGAACCTTATTCTGATAGATATCACACAAGCTGTGCCATACAAATGCAGTAGAATGTTGTTAGTGCAGTAAGATGACTGAAACTTCAGACTGCTCCATCCCATCCTCCCAACCAAACCCCCTAAGAAGGGCAGCATTGTGCCTCAGAACATAAGTTCCAATCCTTACAGTTCAAGGTGTGCGGAGAGTAGCTCCACACGAGACTGAGATTGGATTCCCTACAGTGTGGAAACAGGCCCTTCGGCCCAACCAGTCCACACCGACCCTCCAAAGAGTAACTCACCCAGACCCATTACCCTCTGACTAATTGACCTAGCACTACAGGCAATTTAGCCTGGCCAATTCACCTGATCTGCACATCTTTGGACTGTGGGAGGAAACCAGAGCACCTGGAGGAAACCACACAGACACTGGGAGAATGTGCAAACTCCACACAGACAATCACCCAAGGCTGGAATCGAACCTGATACCCTGGTGCTGTGAGGCAGCAGTGCTAACCACGGAACCACTGTGCCACCCCTGGATTTTTGTGAATTGTGGTTTGTAGGTGACACTTTGATGGTCACCAGCAATTAGTTCTCTTTCCCAAAGATGACAATTTGTAAAGATCAATGAAACTTGTGACCAGGATTTGTATCTCACACCGTTGGTCACTGCCTATGGATCATTTACAGAATTCCGTGATGACAGCTATCTTTAAGCTGTTTGGTCTAAGTGCCAGATTAATACACTTACCCCTTGAAGGGTCTCACGTCACTCACAACTACAGCCTGTGTCCTCAGACAGAAAAATAAACCCTTACTCCACCCACTCCAGGAGAGGTTGCAACAATTTGTTTATTTTAATTGTGAATTTGTGAATTGGATGGATATCAGCATAGATCACACTTTCCCGAATAAGCCACTGGCTCAGCCTAGTAATCCAGGCCATCCTGATAAACCTCTATGTTCCTTTCTTCCTGGCACTCTCTGCCGACACCCTTCCATTGCCACCATCAGTTCCAAACATCCATACTTTCCCATCCAACCTTTTACTGACGTTTTCATGTCTGAACACGACCCCCTGAGCTGAGGGCCTAAGGTTTGATTGTTGTCAAATATCGTGATTCACATCCCCCTCTCCCCTTCCCCATCCCTATCAAAGCCAAGGGGGTGGTGACTGTGAGTGGCTCCCTGTCCTACAGTAACCCGTTGCACTATTGTGGGGAGAAAGTGAGGTCTGCAGATGCTGGAGATCAGGGCTGAAAATGTGTTGCTGGAACAGCGCAGCAGATCAGGCAGCATCCAGGGAACAGGAGAATCGACGTTTCGGGCATAAGCCCTTCTTCAGGAATGAGGAAAGTGTGTCCAGCAGGCTAAGATAAAAGGTAGGGAGGAGGGACTTGGGGGAGGGGCGTTGGAAATGTGATAGGTGGAAAGAGGTCAAGGTGAGGGTGATAGGCCGGAGTGGGGTGGGGGCGGAGAGG